>NC_092236.1:2965533-3088033 GCF_036320965.1 Panulirus ornatus | reverse complement strand
ACTGACTCACTTCCCAAGCTCTCTCATCCACAACAGACTTCATACTTCATATATATATATATATAATATATATATATAATATATATTATATATATATTATATATATATATATATCTATATATGTATCTTTCAAACTATTCGCCATTTTCACGCATTAGCGAGGTAGCTATATGTTTGGAAGTCGAGAACTTTATCTTGGAAAGCAAAAATGGGTATGTTTGAAGGAATAATGGTTCCAACAATGTTGTATGGTTGCAAGGTGTGGGCTATGGATAGAGTTGTGCGCAGGAGGGTGGATGTGCTGGAAATGAGATGTTTGAGGACAATGTGTGGTGTGAGGTGGTTTGATCGAGTAAGTAATGTAAGGGTAAGAGAGATGTGTGGAAATAAAAAGAGCGTGGTTGAGAGAGCAGAAGAGGGTGTTTTTGAAATGGTTTGGTCACATGGAGAGAATAAGTGAGGAAAGATTGACCAAGAGGATATATGTGTCAGAGGTGGAGGGAACGAGGAGAAGAGGGAGACCAAATTGGAGGTGGAAAGATGGAGTGAAAAAGATTTTGAGTGATTGGGGCCTGAACATGCAGGAGGGTGAAAGGCGTGCAAGGAATAGAGTGAATTGGAGCGATGTGGTATACCGGGGTTGACGTGCTGTCAATGGATTGAACCAGGGCATGTGAAGTGTCTGGGGTAAACCATGGAAAGTTGTGTGGGGCCTGGATGTGGAAAGGGAGCTGTGGTTTCGGTGCATTATTACATGACAGCTAGAGACTGAGTGTGAATGAATGTGGCCTTTGTTGTCTTTTCCTAGCGCTACCTCGGCACACATGAGGGGGGAGGGGGTCGTTATTCCATGTGTGGCGGTCGGAGGTTGGCGATGGAATAAATAAAGGCAGACAGTATGAATTATGTACATGTGTATATATGTATATGTCTGTGTGTGTATATATATGTGTACATTGAGATGTATAGGTATGTATATTTGCGTGTGTGGACGTGTGTATGTACATGTGTATGGGGGGGGTTGGGCCATTTCTTTCGTCTGTTTCCTTGCGCTACCTCACAAACGCGGGAGACAGCAAACAAAGGCAACATGGTTTACCCCGACGCTTCACATGCCCTGATTCAATCCACTGACAGCACGTCAACCCCGGTATACCACATCGCTCCAATTCACTCTATTCCTTGCACGCCTTTCACTCTCCTGTATGTTCAGGCCTGATTGCTCAAGATCTTTTTCACTCCATCCTTCCACCTCCAATTTGTCTCCCACTTCTCCTCGTTCCCTCCACCTCTGACACATATATCCTCTTTGTTGATCTTTCCTCAGTCATTCTCCCCTTTTGACCAAACCATTTCAGTACACCCTCCTCTGCTCTCTCAACCACTCTTTTTATTACAACACATCTCACTTATCCTTTCATTACTTACTCGATCAAACCACCTCACACCACACATTGTCCTCAAACATCTCATTTCCAACACATCCACCCTCTTCCGCTCAACTCTATCTAAGCCCATCTCTCGCAACCATATGATATTGTTGGAACACTATTCCTTCAAGCATACCCATTTTTGCTTTCCGAGATAATGTTCTCGACTTCCACACATTCTTGAGCGCTCCCAGACCTTTGCTCCCTCCCCATCTGTGACTCACTTCCGCTTCCATGGTTCCATCTGCTGTTAAATCTACTCCCAGATATCTAAAACACTTTACTTCCTCCAGTTTTTCTCCATTCAAACTTACCTCCCAGTTGACTTGTCCCTCAACCCTACTGTACCTAATAACCTTGCTCTTATTCACATTTACTCTCATCTTTCTTCTTTCACACACTTTACCAAACACAGTCACCAGCTTCTGCAGTTTCTCACCCGAATCAGCCACCAGTGCTGTATCATCAGCGAACAACAACTGACTCACTTCCCAAGCCCTCTCATCCAGAACAGACTGCATACTTGCCCCTCTTTCCAAAACTCTTGCATTCATCTTCCTAACAACCCCATCCATAAACAAATTAAACAACCATGGAGACATCACACACCCCTGCCGCAACCTACATTCACTGAGAACCAATCACTTTCCTTTCTTCCTACACGTACACATGCCTTACATCCTCGATAAAAACTTTTTATATATATTCATATAATGTAAACTCGCTCCCTTTTCTTTCTTATTTGCAGTACTGAAGCATCGCCAAGTTCGTGAACAACAGCAACAGCAACAGTCTCAGCCATCTCAGCAGCCTTCATTACACCAGGCCCCACCTCCCACAAGGAGCCTTTACAGGTGGAGGTGCAGGTGGTGGCTTCCCTGGCCAAAGCTACCCACCTGCATATGGATACCCTCCACTTCAGCATACCCAGAGCCTGAGCTACCTCAGTTTCCACAAGTGACTGTTTCTCAGGAGGTTTCTCTCAGGGGCAGTATGCACCACCACCTCCACCTGCTGCCAGTGAACCACCCACGACATTCCCACCTGGTGATTCAAGTTATGTCACTTCCACGTCCTATGTTCCCAATAGTACAACAGAACCCCCATTTGTTCATACTACTCAGTCTTTCCCTCCACCACCACCAGGTGATGCTACTTATACTGCTCCTCAGGTTAGTACTTAGTAGAGAAAAGCATTTTTTTAGTAAGGAGTATTCAGTGGGATGCAGTTCCATAGCCTATAGCATGAGGCTATTGGGACAACTTTTTATCTGGGTGTATCATAAACTTTTTGTTGTAAATTAGATAGCTGAGGTACATGTATGCAATTTATTACCTGTATTTTTTCCGGAGGATGTATTAATCTTGGGGACAGCATGAAATATTTTTATCTCAGGCTGGGAGAACCAGGGGCCTTTACCAGCAGCACAACCGGGGTATTCATCAAACCTCCACCCCCTCCTCCTCCAAGTATAACTATAGAGTCCATTAACAGTCAGCAGCAGCAGTTGCAGGAACAAATCCATCAAAGTGAACTGAATTTAGCCCGTCAACAATTGGTCAGTAAATCACATAGTCTCTTGTAATTACATAACATTTGTCTGTCTGATCAGCATATAGGCCTTATCTGTGTATGTTTACCATATCAATACTTTGCATTTTGCTCTCTTAACCCATTTCACTCAACTCTGTCCTCTAGTATCCAGATTCTTTCATTTCCCTTTTAGAAGTTGAAGTTGTTTGCCTTGTTTTAACCATCTTCTTGAACTGTAAACTCATATATTGTATGCATACAGCTCACTCTCCTATGTCTTCTACTTCATTAACCTTCTAACATCTAATAGGAATTTACTGTCTACTCCTGTGTAGCTCAGTTTCTCAAGTTGTATAAGAACATTTTTATCTATACAGAATGAGAATCAAACAAACTAAAAGTAATATTAGGCATATGATGCTCATGAAGGTAGATAGAGTTGATAGAGATGCTCTGTGGAAGGTATTAAGAATATATGGTGTGGGAGGAAAGTTGTTAGAAGCAGTGAAAAGTTTTTATCGAGGATGTAAGGCATGTGTACGTGTAGGAAGAGAGGAAAGTGATTGGTTCTCAGTGAATGTAGGTTTGCGGCAGGGGTGTGTGATGTCTCCATGGTTGTTTAATTTGTTTATGGATGGGGTTGTTAGGGAGGTGAATGCAAGAGTTTTGGAAAGAGGGGCAAGTATGAAGTCTGTTGGGGATGAGAGAGCTTGGGAAGTGAGTCAGTTGTTGTTCGCTGATAATACAGCGCTGGTGGCTGATTCATGTGAGAAACTGCAGAAGCTGGTGACTGAGTTTGGAAAAGTGTGTGGAAGAAGAAAGTTAAGAGTAAATGTGAATAAGAGCAAGGTTGTTAGGTACAGTAGGGTTGAGGGTCAAGTCAATTGGGAGGTGAGTTTGAATGGAGAAAAACTGGAGGAAGTGAAGTGTTTTAGATATCTGGGAGTGGATCTGTCAGCGGATGGAACCATGGAAGCGGAAGTGGATCATAGGGTGGGGGAGGGGGCGAAAGTCCTGGGGGCCTTGAAGAATGTGTGGAAGTCGAGAACATTATCTCGGAAAGCAAAAATGGGTATGTTTGAAGGAATAGTGGTTCCAACAATGTTGTATGGTTGCGAGGCGTGGGCTATGGATAGAGTTGTGCGCAGGAGGATGGATGTGCTGGAAATGAGATGTTTGAGGACAATGTGTGGTGTGAGGTGGTTTGATCGAGTGAGTAACGTAAGGGTAAGAGAGATGTGTGGAAATAAAAAGAGCGTGGTTGAGAGAGCAGAAGAGGGTGTTTTGAAGTGGTTTGGGCACATGGAGAGGATGAGTGAGGAAAGATTGAGCAAGAGGATATATGTGTCGGAGGTGGAGGGAACAAGGAGAAGAGGGAGACCAAATTGGAGGTGGAAAGATGGAGTGAAAAAGATTTTGTGTGATTGGGGCCTGAACATGCAGGAGGGTGAAAGGAGGGCAAGGAATAGAGTGAATTGGAGCGATGTGGTATACCGGGGTTGACGTGCTGTCAGTGGATTGAAGCAGGGCATGTGAAGCGTCTGGGGTAAACCATGGAAAGCTGTGTAGGTATGTATATTTGTGTGTGTGGACGTGTGTATATACATGTGTATGGGGGGGGTTGGGCCATTTCTTTCGTCTGTTTCCTTGCGCTACCTCACAAACGCGGGAGACAGCGACAAAGTATAAAAAAAAAAGAAAAAAAAAAATATATACATACATATATTGCTGGTAATCACCAGGAAAATGAAACACAATAAGTAATTTTCCTTGTGGTTATCACCAAATACTAGATCACGTGCACCACTATGAACTATTGCAATATATATTAATGTTTTCAGAAGTTAGCCTGTATTTATGTGGCAGTATAAACTTAAGAGATGTGGATGCCCTTTCTCCTCGAGTGGGGACTTTTTGGTTGAGTTGGTGGAACCTGATATATTATACAAAGAAAGGGATTGTTGACGAAGAACTATGTTTATAGACTCTAGCTATTCATGCATTTTCTTAATGGATAGAACTTTAAAGAGGCATATACTTGCATATACATATGCATTTCTGAGATTCCTTTTTGTTGATTAGAATCATTGTTATGCATTTTAAAGAGATGTTATTAGAATACTTTATTCATTACAGATCAAGAGCTGAAAAACATTATTGACAAGCTGGCCCAGTTTGTTGCTCGCAATGGTCCTGAATTTGAGCAGATGACCAAGACCAAGCAAAAGGAGAACCCTAAGTTTAGTTTCTTGTTTGGTGGAGAATATTTCAACTATTACCAGTACAAAGTCACTACAGAACAAGCAAGTGAGTAAATTATTCAAGAATACATTTTGCAGGCTGCACTGTTTCTCTTAGAGTTTAATGATATCTGTATAGTGTGTTTCAATATTTTCCAAGTATTGCATGTACTCTGAAATATATGTTTTTGATTTTTTGCAAATATTTAGGATCAATCTATTTCTTATCCTGTATATGCTGGGGGTCTTCATATGAAGACTTCCACAACAGATGCCAAAAGTCTTCATATGATTGCTGAGTTTCATGTCTCCTTTTTTTTCTCAAAACCCTTGCCAATATTTTGACATTGGTGCAACTGGTCACTGTATTTGCTTCTTCAGATAATACCATTCTTTGGAAACACTTCTTAAATATTTATTATTTATTTATTATACATAATCGCTGTTTCCCATGTCAACGAGGTAGTGCCAGGAAACAGACGAAGAATGGACCATCTACCCACACACACACACACACACACACACATATATATATATATTTTTTTTTTTTTTTTATACTTTGTCGCTGTCTCCCGCGTTTGTGAGGTAGCGCAAGGAAACAGACGAAAGAAATGGCCCAACCCCCCCATACACATGTATATACATACGTCCACACACGCAAATATACATACCTACACAGCTTTCCATGGTTTACCCCAGACGCTTCACATGCCTTGATTCAATCCACTGACAGCACGTCAACCCCGGTATACCACATCGCTCCAATTCACTCTATTCCTTGCCCTCCTTTCACCCTCCTGCATGTTCAGGCCCCAATCACACAAAATCTTTTTCACTCCATCTTTCCACCTCCAATTTGGTCTCCCTCTTCTCCTCGTTCCCTCCACCTCCGACACATATATCCTCTTGGTCAATCTTTCCTCACTCATTCTCTCCATGTGCCCAAACCACTTCAAAACACCCTCTTCTGCTCTCTCAACCACGCTCTTTTTATTTCCACACATCTCTCTTACCCTTACGTTACTCACTCGATCAAACCACCTCACACCACACATTGTCCTCAAACATCTCATTTCCAGCACATCCATCCTCCTGCGCACAACTCTATCCATAGCCCACGCCTCGCAACCATACAACATTGTTGGAACCACTATTCCTTCAAACATACCCATTTTTGCTTTCCGAGATAATGTTCTCGACTTCCACACATTCTTCAAGGCCCCCAGAATTTTCGCCCCCTCCCCCACCCTATGATCCACTTCCGCTTCCATGGTTCCATCCGCTGCCAGATCCACTCCCAGATATCTAAAACACTTTACTTCCTCCAGTTTTTCTCCATTCAAACTCACCTCCCAATTGACTTGACCCTCAACCCTACTGTACCTAATAACCTTGCTCTTATTCACATTTACTCTTAACTTTCTTCTTCCACACACTTTACCAAACTCAGTCACCAGCTTCTGCAGTTTCTCACATGAATCAGCCACCAGCGCTGTATCATCAGCGAACAACAACTGACTCACTTCCCAAGCTCTCTCATCCCCAACAGACTTCATACTTGCCCCTCTTTCCAAAACTCTTGCATTTACCTCCCTAACAACCCCATCCATAAACAAATTAAACAACCATGGAGACATCACACACCCCTGCCGCAAACCTACATTCACTGAGAACCAATCACTTTCCTCTCTTCCTACACGTACACATGCCTTACATCCTCGATAAAAACTTATATTATATTATATTATATATATATGTATATTATATTATATTATATTATATTATATTATATTATATTATATATATATGTATATTATATTATATATATATGTATACACATGTACATATTCATACATATTTATCCCTGGGGATAGGGGAGAAAGAATACTTCCCATGTATTCCCTGCGTGTCGTAGAAGGCGACTAAAAGGGAAGGGAGCGGGGGGCTGGAAATCCTCCCCTCTCATTTTTTTTTTTTTTTTTTTTTTTTTTTTTTTTTTTTCCAAAAGAAGGAACAGAGAAGAGGGCCAGGTGAGGATATTTCCTCAAAGGCCCAGTCCTCTGTTCTTAACGCTACCTCGCTGTCGCGGGAAATGGCGGATAGTATGAAAAAAAAAAAAAAAAAAAAAAAAATATTATATATATTATCCCCTGGGGATTGGGCAGAAAGAATACTTCCCACGTATTCCCTGCGTGTCATAGAAGGCGACTAAAAGGGGAGGGAGCGGGGGGCTGGAAATCCTCCCCTCTTTTTTTTTTTTTTTTTTTTTTTTAATTTTCCAAAAGAAGGAAGAGAGAAGGGGGCCAGGTGAGGATATTCCCTCAGAGGCCCAGTCCTCTGTTCTTAACGCTACCTTGCTAACACGGGAAATGGCAAATAGTTTGAAAAAAAAAAAAATATATATATATATATTGGGGAAGAGCAGTGTGGTTTCAGAAGTGGTAGAGGATGTGTGGATCAGGTGTTTGCTTTGAAGAATGTATGTGAGAAATACTTAGAAAAGCAAATGGATTTGTATGTAGCATTTATGGATCTGGAGAAGGCATATGATAGAGTTGATAGAGATGCTCTGTGGAAGGTATTAAGAATATATGGTGTGGGAGGCAAGTTGTTAGAAGCAGTGAAAAGTTTTTATCGAGGATGTAAGGCATGTGTACGTGTAGGAAGAGAGGAAAGTGATTGGTTCTCAGTGAATGTAGGTTTGCGGCAGGGGTGTGTGATGTCTCCATGGTTGTTTAATTTGTTTATGGATGGGGTTGTTAGGGAGGTAAATGCAAGAGTTTTGGAAAGAGGGGCAAGTATGAAGTCTGTTGGGGATGAGAGAGCTTGGGAAGTGAGTCAGTTGTTGTTCGCTGATGATACAGCGCTGGTGGCGGATTCATGTGAGAAACTGCAGAAGCTGGTGACTGAGTTTGGTAAAGTGTGTGGAAGAAGAAAGTTAAGAGTAATGTGAATAAGAGCAAGGTTATTAGGTACAGTAGGGTTGAGGGTCAAGTCAATTGGGAGGTGAGTTTGAATGGAGAAAAACTGGAGG
Source organism: Panulirus ornatus (assembly GCF_036320965.1). Classification (NCBI taxonomy): domain Eukaryota; kingdom Metazoa; phylum Arthropoda; class Malacostraca; order Decapoda; family Palinuridae; genus Panulirus; species Panulirus ornatus. The sequence continues at coordinate 3,079,795 of NC_092236.1, read as the reverse complement.
AAGTGAAGTGTTTTAGATATCTGGGAGTGGATCTGTCAGCGGATGGAACCATGGAAGCGGAAGTGGATCATAGGGTGGGGGAGGGGGCGAAAATTTTGGGAGCCTTGAAAAATGTGTGGAAGTCGAGAACATTATCTCGGAAAGCAAAAATGGGTATGTTTGAAGGAATAGTGGTTCCAACAATGTTGTATGGTTGCGAGGCGTGGGCTATGGATAGAGTTGTGAGCAGGAGGATGGATGTGCTGGAAATGAGATGCTTGAGGACAATGTGTGGTGTGAGGTGGTTTGATCGAGTAAGTAACGTAAGGGTAAGAGAGATGTGTGGAAATAAAAAGAGCGTGGTTGAGAGAGCAAAAGAGGGTGTTTTGAAATGGTTTGGGCACATGGAGAGAATGAGTGAGGAAAGATTGACCAAGAGGATATATGTGTCGGAGGTGGAGGGAACGAGGAGAAGAGGGAGACCAAATTGGAGGTGGAAAGATGGAGTGAAAAGGATTTTGTGTGATCGGGGCCTGAACATGCAGGAGGGTGAAAGGAGGGCAAGAAATAGAGCGAATTGGAGTGATGTGGTATACAGGGGTTGACGTGCTGTCAGTGGATTGAACCAAGGCATGTGAAGCGTCCGGGGTAAACCATGGAAAGCTGTGTAGGTATGTATATTTGCGTGTGTGGACGTGTGTATGTACATGTGTATGGGGGGGGTTGGGCCATTTCTTTCGTCTGTTTCCTTGCGCTACCTCGCAGACGCGGGAGACAGCGACAAAGTATAAAAAAAAAAAAAAAAAAAAAAAAAAATTATTATTATATTTTTTATTTTGCTTTGTCGTTGTCTCCCACATTTGTGAGGTAGCGCAAGGAAACAGACGAAAGAAATGGCCCAACCCACCCCCATACACATGTATATACACACACGTCTACACACGCAAATATACATACCTATACATCTCAGTGTACACATATATATACACACACAGACACATACATATATACCCATGCATACAATTCACACTGTCTGCCTTTATTCATTCCCATCGCCACCTCACCACACATGGAATACCATCCCCCTCCCCCCTCGTGTGTGCGGGGTAGCGCTAGGAAAAGACAACAAAGGCCTCATTCGTTCACACTCAGTCTCTAGCTGTCATGCAATAATGCCCGAAACCACAGCTCCCTTTCCACATCCAGGCCCCACAGAACTTTCCATGGTTTACCCCAGACGCTTCACATGCCCTGATTCAATCCACTGACAGCACGTCAACCCCAGTATACCACATCAATCCAATTCACTCTATTCCTTGCCCGCCTTTCACCCTCCTGCATGTTCAGGCCCCAATCACTCAAAATCTTTTTCACTCCATCTTTCCACCTCCAATTTGGTCTCCCACTTCTCCTCGTTCCCTCCACCTCCGACACATATATCCTCTTGGTCAATCTTTCCCCACTCATTCTCTCCATGTACCCAAACCATTTCAAAACACCCTCTTCTGCTCTCTCAACCACGCTCTTTTTATTTCCACACATCTCTCTTACCCTTACATTACTTACTCGATCAAACCACCTCACACCACACATTGTTCTCAAACATCTCATTTCCAGCACATCCATCCTCCTGCGCACAACTCTATCCATAGCCCACGCCTCGCAACCATACAACATTGTTTGAACCACTATTCCTTCAATGATATATATATATATATATATATATATATATATATATATATATATATATATATATATATATATATATATATATTTTTTTTTTTTTTTTCTGTCTCCCGCGTTTGCGAGGTAGCGCAAGGAAACAGACGAAAGAAATGGCCCAACCCACCCCCATACACATGTATATACATACGTCCACACGCGCAAATATACATACCTACACAGCTTTCCATGGTTTACCCCAAACGCTTCACATGCCGTGATTCAATCCACTGACAGCACGTCAACCCCGGTATACCACATCGATCCAATTCACTCTATTCCTTGCCCTCCTTTCACCCTCCTGCATGTTCAGGCCCCGATCACACAAAATCTTTTTCACTACATCTTTCCACCTCCAATGTGGTCTCCCACTTCTCGTTCCCTCCACCTCCGACACATATATCCTCTTGGTCAATCTTTCCTCACTCATTGTCTCCATGTGCCCAAACCATTTCAAAACACCCTCTTTTGGTCTCTCAACCACGCTCTTTTTATTTCCACACATGTCTCTTACCCTTACGTTACTTACTCGATCAAACCACCTCACACCACACATTGTCCTCAAACATCTCATTTCCAGCACATCCATCCTCCTGCTCACAACTCTATCCATAGCCCACGCCTCGCAACCATACAACATTGTTGGAACCACTATTCCTTCAAACGTACCCATTTTTGCTTTCCGAGATAATGTTCTCGACTTCCACACATTCTTCAAGGCTCCCAGGATTTTCGCCCCCTCCCCCACCTTATGATCCACTTCTGCTTTCATGGTTCCATCCGCTGCCAGATCCACTCCCAGATATCTAAAACACTTTACTTCCTCCAGTTTTGCTCCATTCAAACTTACCTCCCAATTGACTTGACCCTCAACCCTACTGTACCTAATAATATATATATATATATATATATATATATATATATATATATATATATATATATATATATTATCCCTGGGGATAGGGGAGAAAGAATACTTCCCACGTATTCCCTGCGTGTCGTAGAAGGCGACTAAAAGGGAAGGGAGCGGGGGGCTGGAAATCCTCCCCTCTCGTTTTTTTTTTTTTTTTTTTTTTTTTTTTTTTTTTTTTTTTCAAAGGAAGGAACAGAGAAGGGGGCCGGGTGAGGATGTTTCCTCAGAGGCCCAGTCCTCTGTTCTTAACGCTACCTCGCTGATGCGGGAAATGGCGAATAGTATGAAAGAAAAAAAGAAAAAAATATATATATATTCTTTCTTTTCGTACTATTATATATATATATATATATATTTTTTTTTTTGTCGCTGTCTCCCGCGTTTGCGAGGTAGCGCAAGGAAACAGACGAAAGAAAATGGCCCAACCCACCCCCATACACATGTATATACCTACGTCCACACACGCAAATATACATACCTACACAGCTTTCCATGGTTTACCCCAGACGCTTCACATGCCCTGATTCAATCCACTGACAGCACGTCAACCCCGGTATACCACATCGATCCAATTCACTCTATTCCTTGCCCTCCTTTCACCCTCCTGCATGTTCAGGCCCCGATCACACAAAATCTTTTTCACTCCATCTTTCCACCTCCAATTTGGTCTTCCACTTCTCCTCGTTCCCTCCACCTCCAACACATATATCCTCTTCTTCAATCTTTCCTCACTCATTCTCTCCATGTGCCCAAACCATTTCAAAACACCCTCTTCTGCTCTCTCAACCACGCTCTTTTTATTTCCACACATCTCTCTTACCCTTACGTTACTTACTCGATCAAGCCACCTCACACCACACATTGTCCTCAAACATCTCATTTCCAGCACATCCATCCTCCTGCGCACAACTCTATCCATAGCCCACGCCTCGCAACCATACAACATTGTTGGAACCACTATTCCTTCAAACATGCCCATTTTTGCTCTCCGAGATAATGTTCTCGACTTCCACACATTCTTCAAGGCTCCCTTGAATTTTCGCCCCCTCCCCCACCCTATGATCCACTTCCGCTTCCATGGTTCCATCCGCTGCCAGATCCACTCCCAGATATCTAAAACACTTTACTTCCTCCAGTTTTTCTCCATTCAAACTTACCTCCCAATTGACTTGACCCTCAACCCTACTGTACCTAATAACTGTGCTCTTATTCACATTTACTCTTAACTTTCTTCTTTCACACACTTTACCAAACTCAGTCACCAGCTTCTGCAGTTTCTCACATGAATCAGCCACCAGCGCTGTATCATCAGCGAACAACAACTGACTCACTTCCCAAGCTCTCTCATCCACAACAGACTTCATACTTCATATATATATATATATATATATATATATATATATATATATATATATATATATATATATGTATCTTTCAAACTATTCGCCATTTCCCGCATTAGCGAGGTAGCTATATGTTTGGAAGTCGAGAACTTTATCTTGGAAAGCAAAAATGGGTATGTTTGAAGGAATAATGGTTCCAACAATGTTGTATGGTTGCAAGGTGTGGGCTATGGATAGAGTTGTGCGCAGGAGGGTGGATGTGCTGGAAATGAGATGTCTGAGGACAATATGTGGTGTGAGGTGTTTTGATCGAGTAAGTAATGTAAGGGTAAGAGAGATGTGTGGAAATAAAAAGAGTGTGGTTGAGAGAGCAGAAGAGGGTGTTTTGAAATGGTTTGGTCACATGGAGAGAATAAGTGAGGAAAGATTGACCAAGAGGATATATGTGTCAGAGGTGGAGGGAAAGAGGAGAAGTGGGAGACCAAATTGGAGGTGGAAAGATGGAGTGAAAAAGATTTTGAGTGATTGGGGCCTGAACATGCAGGAGGGTGAAAGGCGTGCAAGGAATAGAGTGAATTGGAATGATGTGGTATACCGGGGTCGACGTGCTGTCAATGGATTGAACCAGGGCATGTGAAGTGTCTGGGGTAAACCATGGAAAGTTGTGTGGGGCCTGGATGTGGAAAGGGAGCTGTGGTTTCGGTGCATTATTACATGACAGCTAGAGACTGAGTGTGAATGAATGTGGCCTTTGTTGTCTTTTCCTAGCGCTACCTCGCACACATGAGGGGGGAGGGGGTCGTTATTCCATGTGTGGCGGGGTGGCGATGGGAATAAATAAAGGCAGACAGTATGAATTATGTACATGTGTATATATGTATATGTCTGTGTGTGTATATATATGTGTACATTGAGATGTATAGGTATGTATATTTGCGTGTGTGGACGTGTATGTACTTACATGTGTATGTGGGTGGGTTTGGCCATTCTTTTGTCTGTTTCCTTGCGCTACCTCGCTAACGCGGGAGACAGCAACAAAGCAAAATGGTTTACCCCAGATGCTTCACATGCCCTGGTTCATTCCATTGACAGCATGTCGACTCCAGTATACCACATCGCTCCAATTCACTCTATTCCTTGCACGCCTTTCACTCTCCTGTATGTTCAGGCCCTGATTGCTCAAGATCTTTTTCACTCCATCCTTCCACCTCCAATTTGGTCTCCCACTTCTCCTCGTTCCCTCCACCTCTGACACATATATCCTCTTTGTTGATCTTTCCTCAGTCATTCTCCCCTTTTGACCAAACCATTTCAGTACACCCTCCTCTGCTCTCTCAACCACTCTTTTTATTACAACACATCTCACTTATCCTTTCATTACTTACTCGATCAAACCACCTCACATCACATATTGTCCTAAAACATCTCATTTCCAACACATCCACCCTCTTCCGCACAACTCTATCTATAGCCCATCTCTCGCAACCATATGATATTGTTGGAACCACTATTCCTTCAAGCATACCCATTTTTGCTTTCCGAGATAATGTTCTCGCCTTCCACACATTCTTGAGCGCTCCCAGAACCTTTGCCCCCTCCCCCATCCTGTGACTCACTTCCGCTTCCATGGTTCCATCTGCTGTTAAATCTACTCCCAGATATCTATAACACTTCTTCCTCCAGTTTTTCTCCATTCAAACTTACCTCCCAGTTGACTTTTCCCTCAACCCTACTGTACCTAATAACCTTGCTCTTATTCACATTTACTCTCATCTTTCTTCTTTCACACACTTTACCAAACACAGTCACCAGCTTCTGCAGTTTCTCACCCGAATCAGCCACCAGTGCTGTATCATCAGCGAACAACAACTGACTCACTTCCCAAGCCCTCTCATCCAGAACAGACTGCATACTTGCCCCTCTTTCCAAAACTCTTGCATTCATCTTCCTAACAACCCCATCCATAAACAAATAACCATGGAGGCATCACGCAAACCGACATTCACTGGGAACCAATCACTTTCCTCTCTTCCTACTTGTACACATGCCTTACATCCTCGATAAAAACTTTTTATATATATTCATATAATGTAAACTCGCTCCCTTTTCTTTCTTATTTGCAGTACTGAAGCATCGCCAAGTTCGTGAACAACAGCAACAGCAACAGTCTCAGCCATCTCAGCAGCCTTCATTACACCAGGCCCCACCTCCCCCACAAGGAGCCTTTACAGGTGGAGGTGCAGGTGGTGGCTTCCCTGGCCAAAGCTACCCACCTGCATATGGATACCCTCCCACTTCAGCATACCCAGAGCCTGAGCTACCTCAGTTTCCACAAGTGACTGTTTCCTCAGGAGGTTTCTCTCAGGGGCAGTATGCACCACCACCTCCACCTGCTGCCAGTGAACCACCCACGACATTCCCACCTGGTGATTCAAGTTATGTCACTTCCACGTCCTATGTTCCCAATAGTACAACAGAACCCCCATTTGTTCATACTACTCAGTCTTTCCCTCCACCACCACCAGGTGATGCTACTTATACTGCTCCTCAGGTTAGTACTTAGTAGAGAAAAGCATTTTTTTAGTAAGGAGTATTCAGTGGGATGCAGTTCCATAGCCTATAGCATGAGGCTATTGGGACAACTTTTTATCTGGGTGTATCATAAACTTTTTGTTGTAAATTAGATAGCTGAGGTACATGTATGCAATTTATTACCTGTATTTTTTCCGGAGGATGTATTAATTTGGGACAGCATGAAATATTTTTATCTCAGGCTGGAGAACCAGGGGCCTTTACCAGCAGCACAACAGGGTATTCACAACCTCCACCCCCTCCTCCTCCAAGTATAACTATAGAGTCCATTAACAGTCAGCAGCAGCAGTTGCAGGAACAAATCCATCAAAGTGAACAGAATTTAGCAGCTCAACAATTGGTCAGTAAATCACATAGTCTCTTGTAATTACATAACATTTGTCTGTCTGATCAGCATATAGGCCTTATCTGTGTATGTTTACCATATCAATACTTTGCATTTTGCTCTCTTACCCATTTCACTCAACTCTGTCCTCTAGTATCCAGATTCTTTCATTTCCCTTTTAGAAGTTGAAGTTGTTTGCCTTGTTTTAACCATCTTCTTGAACTGTAAACTCATATATTGTATGCATACAGCTCACTCTCCTATGTCTTCTACTTCATTAACCTTCTAACATCTAATAGGAATTTACTGTCTACTCCTGTGTAGCTCATGTTTCTCAAGTTGTATAAGAACATTTTTATCTATACAGAATGAGAATCAAACAAACTAAAAGTAATATTAGGCATATGATGCTCATGAAGGTAGATAGAGTTGATAGAGATGCTCTGTGAAAGGTATTAAGAATATATGGTGTGGGAGGCAAGTTGTTAGAAGCAGTGAAAAGTTTTTATCGAGGATGTAAGGCACGTGTACGTGTAGGAAGAGAGGAAAGTGATTGGTACTCAGTGAATGTAGGTTTGCGGCAGGGGTGTGTGATGTTTCCATGGTTGTTTAATTTGTTTATGGATGGGGTTGTTAGGGAGGTGAATGCAAGAGTTTTGGAAAGAGGGGCAAGTATGCAGTCTGTTGTGGATGAGAGAGCTTGGGAAGTGAGTCAGTTGTTGTTCACTGATGATATAGCGCTGGTGGCTGATTCGTGTGAGAAACTGCAGAAGCTGGTGACTGAGTTTGGTAAAGTGTGTGAAAGAAGAAAGCTGAGAGTAAATGTGAATAAGAGCAAGGTTATTAGGTACAGTATATACATATATATACACATGTACATAATTCATACTGTTTGCCCTTATTCATTCCTGTTGCCACCATGCCACACATGGAATAGCAACCCATTCCCTCCGCATGTGCGCGAGGTAGCACTAGGAAAAGACAACAAAGGCCACATTTGTTCACACTCAGTCTCTAGCTGTCATGTACAATGCACCGAACCACAGCTCCCTTTCCACGTCCAGGCCCCACAAAACTTTCCATGGTTTACCCCAGACGCTTCACATGCCCTGGTTCAATCCATTGCCAGTATGTCACCCCGGTATACCACATCGTTCTAATTCACTCTATTCCTTGCACGCCTTCACCCGCTTGCATGTTCAGGTCCCGATCACTCAAAACCTTTTTCACTCAATCTTTCCACCTCCAGTTTGGTCTCCCACTTCTCGTTCCCTCCACCTCTGACACATATATCCTCTATGTCAATCTTTCCTCACTCATTCTTTCCATGTGACCAAACCATTTCAAAACACCCTCTTCTGCTCTCTCAACCACACTCTTTTTATTACCACACATCTCTCTTACCCTTTCATTACTTATTTGATCAAACCATCTCACACCACATATTGTCCTGAAACATCTCATTTCCAACACATCCACCCTCCTCCGCACAACTTTGTCTATAGCCCACGCCTCTCAACCATATAACATTGTTGGAACCACTATTCCATCAAACATACCCATTTTTGCTTTCCAAGATAACATTCTCGACTTCCACACATTTTTCAATGCTCCCTGAACTTTCGCCCCCTCCCCCACCCTATGATTCACTTCTGCTTCCATGGTTCCATCTGCTGCCAAATCCACTCCCAGATATCTAAAACATATCATATATATTAGACTGAGTGATTTAAGGGTTAACCAGGGCCATATCTGCAAACGTGACTTTTTCCTGGTATTGTTCTGTATGGCTTTATTGCAATTTGTCTTTACTTTAAACATAATTTGACATTTCAGTCTCTACCACTATATGCTGTATAAATATATAGAGCTCTTGGGATGTCATTTCTTCCCTGTTTTAGATAGGCATGACTTTGCACTTCTTTAGGGTCTGTTATTTGGGTATACTTTCATATTGATGCTGTTTGATATAAGTCAGAAAGTAGTAATTCTGAGATTTTGCATGTCATTCCAGGTTCTGGAGCAACAAAAGGAGGGCCAAGTGAGAGAGGGCATTTATGTTGCCAGAGGTGAGGTGCTGCGCAATGAGGCATCAGAGCTAGGCTTGTCCACTCATGAGCTTGATGAGCTTTTAGGTCCCATCACAGAGTCATGTACAAAGGACTCCATATCCAACGGCAAGCATTGGATCTTCACCAATGCCCAGTCTCCATCAAAGAATCAATGGCTTGCACGATATCTAATGTGGAAGTAAGAACTGTAGGTTTTGTTTTTTATTCATATGTGAGATAACTGTTTGACCTTTTTTAGCAGAAGAATTTCAGAGTTTTTCCATTTTCCAGTTGGAGATACTTTACTGCGGCCATAGTCGCACTTCCATTGCTGATATTAAAACATGTTAATGCAACAATATTATTGTAAGACTAAAATCTCTCATTTGCTCCTCGTTTATGATTTCCATACATCTTCCATGATTTTTCTTTGTTTCTACCCATTTATGTTTTGCATTTGTAAAAGTAACATTTGCATGCACTTATATACACTATTACTGAATAGGATTGGGTCACCAATACTGTAGCTTTGGGGTAAGACCTGGGACAATTGTACTTGATCTGTGTTTAATGATCTAGTAAGGACTGGACTTATACCTGAATTCTCTACATTTGTGGATGATGGCAGTCACAAGGAATGATAACAGTTGCATTACAACCAGACTTGGACAATCTCTGCAGTTACTCTGATAATTGGTTTTTGAAGTATGGCTCGAAAACGTGTAAAGTACTTAGGATGGGACAACAAAAGAAGGCCTCATTAGGAAATAATTGAAGGAAGGTGTATGCAGGGGTCTTGAGGTGCAGGGACCTAGGAGGTGTCAGATGCTATTTGCTGATGACATTATGCTGCTGGTAGCTTAGAGTAAGAAGTTTGTGAAGCTGAGTTTGGGAGATTGTATGAAAAGAGAAAGTTGAGAGTAAATGTGAACAAAAGAAGGTAATTAGGTGTAGCACTGGAGAGAGACAGACTAGTTAGGGTGTGAGTTTGAATGGAAAAAATTTGAGAGAGGTGAAGTGTTTTAGGTACGTGAGAGAGAACATGGCAGCAAATGGAGCCATGGGAACTGAAGTGAGTCACAAGTTAGGGTATGGGCAAAGGCCCAGGGAGCATTGAAAAATTACCAAAAATGTTTTGTTACAAATGGATTGTCAGACAATGATAACTTAAGAAATGTCTGGAAAAGGAGACTGTCTGTTAATAATTTCAAATTAGAGCTGTAACCTGCAGTACTGTTTTTGTTTCAGAGCTACAGCCACTAATGGTTCATTCACTCACAAGCTGCACATCATCTATCTCATGAATGATGTACTTCATCATTGGTAAGCTTACTGAGTAGTGGTAAGGTATGATTTATCTGTAAGACAGTTGTTTTTGTTTTAGTTTGTTGTTGCTTTATCTTTCTTGGCTCTGGTATCTCCAATGGTTTGCCTGCAACTGCATATGATGGAAATTGTAGATTGTATGGATAAGTGGAATGTGAGTAAAATGAAACAAATTTTATTGGAAAACTTAAATATAGTATAACATGTTAGATTAGGCTAGCAAGAATATGCAAACCCTTTTGATTATCCATGCTATGATTGTGGAGTGGTGTGTATCGCCAATGGATTAAGTTTCTTAGAATGTGTGGAATGGTGTATGCAACGGAGGCTTGCACCTATTCATACCTCTGATGCCTCTTTCCACTAGGAACTCCTTCAAGGGGATAGCTATGGCAGTCGAGTCTCCATAACTAGTGAACTCCACTGCCACTTCTTAGCCTTTAGTGCCTCACCCTGATTAAACCAGTGGCAGAGGGAAACTCCTGTTCCGTGTTTATAGAGGCTCCTACCTAATGTTCCTACTGACAGGGAATAGTGGAGACTTTTGCCATGGTCACTGTCTTGATGGGAGTTCTTAGAGGGAATGGTATCAGAGATATGAATAGATAGGTAGATAGATAGATTATTTATAAGAGTGGATCCAAAGAATATTCATTTGATAGTTGACATGAATATATAGGTTGGAGCGATTATAGTCAGGAGTTAATTATGTTTTCCTGGGAGAAAATATGAAGGATACATGACAGCGCATGACACCTAGAGAATGGATGTAAGTGTATGTGGCACTTCCTTTGTCTGTTCCTGGAGCTTTCTCAATAAGATGGGGATGTGGACAATTATGAAAGAAAAGAAAGAGCATGGAATGTGTGCATAAGTTGTTGCACATGCATTAAAGAGATTTTTAATGCTTTGCTCTGGAGATGATGGGAAACAGGTGCAAATACACAAGAAAACAGATGGCTAGAAATCGTCTCCTTTCAAAAGAAAGAACAGAGGAAGGGGCTAGGTGTGGATTTTCATCTAAGTTTCAGTCATATATTCCTGATTTCTCCACATTTAGGCTGAAGTTGCAAATAAGTATGAATGATATTTATTACTTGATATGAATAAAGGCAGCAAGTACGTATTCCCTGCGTGTCGTAGAAGGCGACTAAAAGGGAAGGGAGCGGGGGGCTGGAAATCCTCCCCTCTTGTTTTTTTTTTTTTTTCCCCCAAAGAAGGAACAGAGAAGGTTGCCAGATGAGGATATTCCTTCAAAGGCCCAGTCCTCTGTTCTTAATGCTACCTCGCTAACGCGGGAAATGGTGAATAGTATGAAAAAAAAAAAAATATATATATATATATTTTTTTTTTTTTTTTTTTTTTTTTCAAAAGAGGGAACAGAGAATTGGGCCAGGTGAGGGTATTCCCTCAAAGGCCCAGTCCTCTGTTCTTAATGCTACCTTGCTAACGCGGGAAATGGCGAATAGTTTAAAAGAAAAAGAAAAGAAAATATATGTTGAAATGTATAGGTATGTATATGTGCGTGTGTGGACATGTATGTATATACATGTGTATGTGGGTGGGTTGGGCCATTCTTTCGTCTGTTTCCTTGCGCTACCTCGCTAACGCAGGAGACAGCGACAAAGTATAATAGATAGATAAATATAAATAATAAATATGTTTTTAATTGCCCCAGGACCCCTTTTCCAGGAGCTCCTGCAGCTCCAAGGCTGTGCTACTTCAGATAAGAGAGACATGATGGTTGTCTGTGGAGAGAAGTTTTTGACGAGCTTGTACTTTCAGTGGTACATCCTTGTTTGTGCAATTAGGGCAAAGAAAGTAAGAAGTGCCTGGAGGAAAGGTAGACCATAAAAGAGATGGATAGATTCAGTAACTGAATGGTTGTAGGTTCAAAGCATTTCAAATCAGGATGATAGGGTAATGATTAGTGACTGGTGTACTGGAAAACTTTTTGTAGTTGGAAGTGTGAATGGAAGTGTAGATTATATTAGAAAACCTATCTTTATATGGAAAATGAATAATTGTATTATATATGTATTGTATGGGGTTGAGGTTTGGATATCAAGTTTTGTAAAATTAATTTCCTTATTCTTGGGTCTATATGTGTGTTTGATGCACCTCCTGTAAGTTGAAATGGATTTAGAGATAGATAGGAAGTGCTGTCATAATGATGAAGAAATTTTTTTGCCTTCTTAAAGGACATAAGTTGATGCATCTGAATAAGCTGCAAGGCTGTATGTGGTTGATCCACCCAGTTTAAATGAGAAGATGATGTTTTGGTAGATAATTTTGAAGACTTCTTTTCATCATTTTTTTCTTCTAGTGTGAGAAAAAATGCTGATGACTTGAAAGAGGCACTACAGAAGGTTCTGGCTCCAATGTTTTGCAATGCTATGACTGTTGCCTCTGAGGATCAAAAGTCTAAGCTGGATAAGGTAATGTTTGGTATGGTTGTAAAATGTTTGTCAATAATTAGAATTCCTTAGTGTCATGTAATTCTTCTGAACTTTTATCACAATTGGAAAAGTTCAAAAGGTTGGGCTCCAGTAGTAAAGAATGCCCCCTCATGGATTTTAGATAGATGATTGCTTACATAAATATGAAAGAAGTTGATCTATAGATACCTGGTTCTTTACAACTGTAATGTTTCTGAAACATTAGATAGATGACTGCTTACATAAATATGAAAGAAGTTGATCTATAGATACCTAGTTCTTTACAACTGTAATGTTTCTGGAATTATTGAATTCTTAGTGGATCTGATGTTCTTTTTTTTTCCACATTTTTCCACATCCTGTTCATCATTATGAAGACCTTGTTAACCTGTATTTCAGTATGTTAAGGTATTAATGTACTTCAGATGATATTTTTATCCAGATTTACTGTAAGTGGATTAGGCTTGTATTCACAAAGTTCTTAGACTTTTGAATTTTTTTTTTTACATGAAATTACTAGTTTATAGTATTAGTTTTTTAACCAACAGTATCTTTATCTTTGTAGTTGCTGTCGCTGTGGGAGTCTAAAATCAATTTGGAAGATGTGGTGTTATTGCAGCTGAAGAATCCAATTGAATCTTGGGCAACCTTTGAGAAAGGTCTAATAGATGAGTTTCCTCAGGTTGTGGCAACTATCAACCAGCACATTGATGCTACTTTTGAGGTTTGTTAAAATGTATTGACTTGATAACATGACTATGGATTGGGAAGACCACATAGAGTGGTCTGGTTTTTAAAAAGTTTTCTATTTTATCATTTTTTGCTCTTTTGCATTATCATATGTATTTATGTTCTTCCTTGTAGGTAGATACTAGTTGGTAGGCAGCCAGTGACCAGGGAGGTATACTACCATACTACCTGCTTGGGTATTAGAAGGTTAATGATAGCTGTGTCGTGAGCCAATTCTGTAGTGGTTGCCAAGTTGCACTCCTCTGACCCAGGTAGCTGTCTTTTCTTTCTGCCTCACCCATTGGCATTCTGTCCACAATTGTACAATCTCTTATTGTTATACAGAACATTTGAAACACAACTCACATAGCTCATTCTTATTAACTCAAGATTTTCCTGCAATGAGCACTATGTGCTAGCCCTGCCTTTTGGCAAAATGATAGGAGCAATAGATAGAAGCAGTAATTAGGAACATTTAGGCAGGAGCATTTGGTAGAAACATTTGATAGAAGTAGTAGGTAGCAACATTAGGCAGGAGTATTAAGTAGTAGTCCATAGGTACATTAAATAGGAGTGTTTGCAAATACTGCAGTAGAGTTCCCCTCTGCCAGTGACCTATTAAGGGTGAGGCACTAAAGGCTAAGAAGCACCATTGGAGTTCACTAGTTATAGACTCTATTGTTGTTGCCACCCCCCTGAGGGAGTTCCAGGTGGGAACAGATGTTAGGGATTTAGATAGGTAGATGGATAGATAGCTAGATAGATAAATACTGACTTGTGAGGAGAGAACATATATGCAGCAGTTCAGCTCACTGTTAAACGCATTTCAAAGACATTTCCACCTTTATCATTTTCTTGAGTTACTTGGGATATCCCCATCACTCCCTTTACCTTTCTCCTCTATTCCCTCTTCATATCATCAATAGATGTGAGCATTTTTCCTGGATCTGCTGATTCAAATATCCTTTCCAAAGCACATCTCTCAGCATATCCTCTGTGCCATTGTATGGTTTGCATGTGACATGCTATCTGATTATTTGAATCACCCAAATTTTGTGATTAACACCATAAAATTCACTTTCTAAAAATTCAAACTTTTCATCAAAAGCCTCTCACCAAATTTGTGATTAACACCTTAAAACACACTTTCTCAAAGCCTACACTTTCCATCAAATGCCTCACACCTTCCTTTGCATAGCAGCTACTTTGTTTTAAAACAATGTCTGTTTTAATTAGAATTATCACCTCCTCACTACCTTACTTCTTCACACACCTAACTAATTTACCCCTCATTACTGTATCTATTACTTTTTTCCCTACTGTTCTTCCATTATTTCTTTCACATTTCACCAAGCCGTATGGATCATTAGTTCTTATTGTATTTGCTTGTGGGCACACGTCTTTCAGAAAATGCCATATAATGTACACATTTGGTTTTCATGGGTCCCGAGCCCTTTTCAAAAGAAACTACAGCACTTCACAGCTTCTCAGTGTATCATCAAAAATCCTTGTATAACACTTCTTTATTACATTTCTTGCCGTTGTCCAGTTTTTTAACCTATCTCTGCAGGTTTTCCTTTGTCCTTCATCCCTTATCTGAGAGTCAGTATTTTAATGAAAATTAAAAAGATTTTGAGCAGTTGGAGTCTGAATTAGATTTGCCAGAGGATTGAATGATAGGGTTAATGATTGGGTTAAGATGTGCATTGGAATTCTACAGGGATATGTGAATATTGTTCATGTTTGAGGTATTGATGTAATGTGGGATTATTATGTTAGAAAAAGAACCAGAAAAAAAATGATTGCAAATTAACAGGAAATGGCTTGATATTCTTATTGCTATAATAATGCATATGATATGGAAAAGTTTGTGATGAAGGAAAGAATCAAAAGCATTTTGAAGAATTAACTGAAAGCTGTTGCAATGCTGAAAGAAAGATGTGAAAATAGCCAATTTGTAATTAGAAAACTTACAAAAGGAATAGATTTGTTTCATTGGTATGAGGAAGCTTTTTATTTTTTTATAGAACAGCGGAATGAAATAATGATTTTCCATCTCAGGGTTATAAACAGCAGCATAATGCCTTTGTGCAGCATGCAACTGGCCAGATTCAGGGATTGGAACAGCAGAAGCAACAACTAGAGCAACAAGCAGCAGCAGCAGCAGCAGCTGCAGCAGCAGCAGCCGCATCAGCAGCAGCAGCAGCAGCTGCAGCAGCAGGTTAGCTAAGCCTAGAAATGAATATGCCAGATGTTGGATTTAAATGTCTTAGATGTGGTGATGCAAAGTGGTCTGGTAGACACCACTTTGTATATTTTGTATTTTGATTTTGTACACTGCAGTAAGTGTGCATAATAACTTTTTCCATGGAAATTTTTTGTTACAGCTTTTGTCTTTTGATCTTAGTATTATTGCTTGATTAGGAACTTATAGAATTAGTGTAGTTGGCTTTTATTCTGTTGAAGAGGAAAAGGGTAGTTACATTGGTGTCCTGTTTAGCTGTTGTCTTTGATATAGATAAAAGAATTAATTTTCATGTAATAATACTCGGTGTTTTACATTCACATGTTATTTTTTATATTTATATTTTGCAGCTTTAAGTAGGATGTTTGGGATCATCTTGATACTAGATGATTCCTGGGTTGCAGATTGACTTTTTCTAACAAAACACATTATCTTCCTATGCCATGTTTTTAACCCTCTGGCTGCAGAATTCATTTCAAGCTGCATTCCAGAGGAGTATGAATTTCAAAAATGAAAATGATAATTAGTCCATTTTTATATTTTTTATCAAAACAGAACCATAAGGTTTCCATATTTTGCATTAAGATTTCTTAGAAACATTTGATTAAAGGGATAGAAAGAAGATAAATGAAGATAAGGTCATGAAACAAATTAAATAGCTTGATCTAAAGGGACACTAAGTAGCCCACATTGTCAGCTCATGAGCATTTGTCAAGAATATTGAACAAGGAGAAGAGGGAGACCAAATTGGAGGTGGAAAGATGGAGTGAAAAAGATTTTGTGTGATCGGGGCCTGAACATGCAGGAGGGTGAAAGGAGGGCAAGGAATAGAGTGAATTGGAGCGATGTGGTATACCGGGGTTGACGTGCTGTCAGTGGATTGAAGCAAGGCATGTGAAGCGTCTGGGGTAAACCATGGAAAGCTGTGTAGGTATGTATATTTGCGTGTGTGGACGTATGTATATACATGTGTATGGGGGGGGTTGGGCCATTTCTTTCGTCTGTTTCCTTGCGCTACCTCGCAAACGCGGGAGACAGCGACAAAGTATAATAAAAAAAAAAAAATAATCAATACATATTTCATATTTATGCAAGCTTTCAAGGGCTTGAGTAAAATTGAATTTTTGGGTTTAGAGAGCTGATAAACAGTCCTGTGCTGCTGATTTGTATACACTTCAAAAACATCAAGTTTTATCATTATATATTTGTTGATGCATTATGATACATAAGACACACTTAGCATACATAAAGTAAAATGTTTCATTTTCTTATATTACAGTTTTAAAAGAAATAGTTTTTTGGTTTAAAGAATCCCCCTAAACTATTTGTTACCTTCAGTTTTTGGTATTTTTTGAAGGGTGATAGATTTGCTTGAAAACCTGAGCATAAGGACTATATTTTCTTGATTAAGAATCTGGGGTTGAAATTATATTTGGGAGTCTTTAAGACCTGTAATAATTTAATTACATTTTACAAAGATTGTGTAGTTATTTGCTTTGTATTTATTGGGCATCTGTCAGTTAGGGGAAGCAGTATGAGATATTTTCCATGATTATTTCAAGTATAGAAGCGTTTCATTATGTTATATTATAATTTTCAAAGAAAAATTTTTTGGCTAAAAAATCCCTTGAACTATTACCTGCAGTTCTTGATGTTTTTTGAAGGGTGATAGATTTCCTTATAAACCTCAGTATAAGGACTATTTTTCATGTTGAATATGAATCTGGGGTTGAAATATTGTTTAGGGTTATTAAAGACCTGTGATGTAGTAATTACATTTTAAAAAGATTGTGTCATTATTTGCTTCGTATTTATTGGGTATATGTTGACTTAGGGAAGTATTATGAGATATTTTCCGAGATTATTTCAAGTATAGAAGCATTTCATGATATAGTACAATTTTAAAAGGAAAATTATTTTTGGTCTTAAAAATCCCTTGAAATATTTACCTGCAATTTTTGGTATTTTTGGGAAGGTGATAGATTTGCTTGAAAACCCCAGTATATGGAGTAGTTTTCATGCTGAGTACAAATATGGGGTTGTGATTTTGTTTGGAGGTTACTGTACGTATGTGATTACGTTTTAAAAAGACTGTAATTATTCACTTTGCATTCACTGGGCATCTGTCTGTTAGGGGAGGCATTATGAGATATTTTTTGTGATGGTTTCAAGTATAAAATTGTTTTATTATGTTATATTGCATTTTTCCAAGGAGAAGTTTTTTGGGGCTAAAAAATCCACTGAACTATTTTTTTTTTTTTTTTTTTTTTTTTTTTTTTGTCGCTGTCTCCCGCGTTTGCGAGGTAGCGCAAGGAAACAGACGAAAGAAATGGCCCAACCCCCCCCCCATACACATGTATATACATACGTCCACACACGCGCAAATATACACTGAACTATTTATTACCCATTATTTTTGTTATTTTTTTTTTAGGCAATAGATTTCGTTGATAACCTCAGTAAAAGGACTGAGGTTGAAATATTGTTTAGGGGGGTCATGAAGGCCTGTGTTTAAGGGATTGCATTTTAAAAGGATTTTGTCTTTATTTGCCTCATATCAATTGGGTATCTGTCAACTTGGGGAAGACTTATGAGATATTATCCATAATTATTTCAAGAATAGAAGCTTTTCAATATGTTATATTACAATTTTGAATGAAAAAGGGTTTTGGGCTAAAAACTCTACTAAGCTATGTTTGGTATTTTTTGAAGGGTAATAGATATCCTCAAAAACCTCAGTTTAAAGGACTATTTTTCATGGTGAATATAAATCTGAGATTAGAATATTGTTATTAAGGCCTGTAATTAAATGATTACATTAAAAAAATGAGACACATACAGCCAGTCATCAGCTATATGTAACCTTTTGATAATTATTCGTTTGTGACGCTGTTTTTGGTCTTGCATTTTTCTCTTTTTGATGAATTTGTATGTAAATGATTACTTTGTAATATTGCACACACCAAATACAGCAGTAAATCTTATACCATGCTGAGTGTATTTTGTGAGATGTATACTACCTCTTGTGTGTATATGTTTACACATACAGTAATTTTGGATATTTGAGGCTGTTTTTTTTTGTTTTGCTTTTTGTTTTCCGAATGAATCAGTTTACAAATGATTGCCCTGCAATATTTCATATACTCACTGCTAAATCTTATACCTACTTCATGATTACAATGAGTTTGTTTTAGATGTATAAATATTTATGATGGATAATGTTTTGTGGCAGTATGGGGAGGTACCCTTGCTGTAGTCAAGATTTGGGATGTGGTTGGATAATGTGTAGGGAAGGTTGGTACTCACTCTAAATCATGAAATGCATCTAGAGACCCAGAATTGGACTTCCAAGGAATTTTTGAATCCTATGCATCCAGAGTTTGCCAGAATATATTTTTTAGAGAATGCATATTGCTCTTTGTATGCGAAAATGTTAATTGTGATTTCTGCTTTGTTCACAGCAGCCCGAACTTGCTGTCTTGGTGTTGGTTACACTTTTAGCATTAGTTTTTGGGCTATCTGGTTATTTGTTTTAAATTTTTCCATATGATACATATAGAATCTGAATCTCATTGCAAAGAAGTGAATATTTATATATATTACTCACATGTTTGATGTTTAGCAGTCTTTGTATCCTAAGTGAAGAATCTGAGTCCTTTGAAAGCAGCAGTAGACAAACAAGGGAGCTTTGGCATCTTTTAATGTGTTTCTAAGTAGCACATCTGTGTGGTATGTGTTTTGTGAAAGTATGTTGTAGTACTGATTCTCTCTCTTGTTTCATTGATTTTGTTGAATATATATATCAGAATTTTACTCTTTGGCTTCATAGTCTTCTTTTTGTATATACCACTTTCAGTTTATGTGACTGATCCATAGCAGTCATGTTTAGCAGTGATGCAGAGTAAACTGCACCATCTCTCTCCTTATGTGAGCATGGTTGATGCTTCACAGAGACACAGATATAATTTCTAAATTAGTCCTGTGTTGCTCTTGTACTGAAACTGTTACATCTGCTTGCTGAAGTTCCTCTTTAGGTTGTATACCTCTGCACACAACACCTTCACTGCTTTCAGTCAGCCCTTACATGTTTTTACCCTGTACTAGAATTGGCTTCTTTTGTATCCTGTTATTGAATTAATTTCCTTGTAAATGGGGATATATAAGGGTTTTCATATTTGTCCCTCATTTTTTTCTTGTTTTCTGTCCATCTGATTATCAATAAACACAGTTTTGTTGCTTGTCATGCAGATGCATCTCTGTGAGATCTTGGATAGGTTCATGTATGTTAGTATTGGGAGGAAATAATGAACAGTAAGGTTACATCTTTAAGTCCTTGGGTGTAAGTGTGTTACTCCCTATTGCTACAGTTCTCATTATTATTAAAACTAAGGTAAGAGTCTGGGTATGGGTACAACAGAAACAATTGAAGGATTTGGAAGAGAACTCCTTTTAAGTGATTTAAACTGGTGTAACGTGATTTGCAGCTCTCATTTTTATCTAAAGGTAATGGACAACACTTGAGGCTGTGATAATCTTGGAAAATGTTGGGTAAAAGCAAGGGAAACACTGCTAGAAATAAACAGAACTTATGAAAACCTCACCTATGTTCCTTAATGGTAGCAAACTGTATTTGATGTATATGGAGAACATGTGTTATCGTGCTTGCATTCAGTGATTTGGATGTTTGCTAAGTATGTTTACCTAGTCTGACCACATGTAACCATTATGGCAGATGGAAGATGACAATGTCTTCGGTAGGTTTTGACCATAATACTGTATTTTAAGGTAATTTTCTGCCCCTAGGTGAAATTCAGTAAAATTTTCATAGATTTTACTGATAAGTACTGCTGTTTCATTGCCTTTTATCTGACATTTTACATGATCATCATTACCCATCTATCACTTTTTGTAGGAAAAACAGTACCCCACATGTTGCTTTGAGTCCAAATTTCTTATGATTAGTCTGTTGATATGCTTTCAATTCATATTTTTTATAATCTTTAGTGCCCTTAAAATTATCAATAATCTCAGATATACCTCTTATGTACATAAACTTCCAAGTTATATAGTTCATCCATTTTCCTATGTGAAACATGCATTTAGAACTGATGATGCTGAATGGCCTTTTGTGCATTTAAATACCATAACTGTGTTTTATTTCAAGGGCTGAAAACAGGTTTTGTCTGTAATGTTTAGGAGTGGGAAAGTATATTTTTTTGTTGTTTTCTTAGTGGAAAAAACATTTACACTGTTACATATACCAAAGCAAGTTTTTTCACAGTTTAGATGGGATATGAAATAGGAACCATTTTTTTAGTCACTCCTGTTTTAGCAGAGGTGTGATATAGGATCCATCTTATGTGGTAGCATTAGTGTTTTCATCAATGCCCCAGTCTTAAAAATTTTACTCTGCAAAGCAGGTGTGACACTTATTTTTCAGAACATTTATGTAGCTAATATTCTGATGCCATCCCCATCTTGATCATCTTCATTTGCCCCTTGATGTCATAATGATGGCAATGAAGAATATACAGTTTAGGCTCAGAAAACAGGCAGGCAGGCATGATCTATGGAATTAATCTAGATTCTTTGGATTGACAACCTGTACACATGTTTGTCAGCCCATTTATGTAAACACTGTACAGTGACTATTGGCACATTGCCTTTGTGTAGGTTTTTGCTGTGACATTTGAGTAGTAGGTTATTGTAGGATCGCCATTTGAATCAAGATATACCCTTTGACTAATTGGATGACGTTGAAAATATGTTTATTTTATCTATTCCGCAGCCCCCGAAGCCTCTAGTAGTGATGTGTGTAAGTCTAACTCCCATTTGCCATGTTATTGGTGTTTGTTTGTGCTCATCACCCCAAAAGTCATTCAAAAGTAGAATGTTGTTTTTAAGCTATCCAGCAGCTGCTAACATGATGCTTTTCAACTTCCAGTAATAGCTTTTTTATGACTAGAATGCATTTTGTCATACTTATGCTTTATTAAAGAAATCTGTCAAACAGTTTTACATTAATTTTCATAAATATGGAAAGGAAAATGTTTTGCTTATTGCCATTCATTTACTTTCACTCTGAATACAGCTTTAAGGCTTTGCTATTTTATCTTTAATGTTGATATTTTTCATTAAATGTGATAACTGCAGTCACTGATAAGGTGAATTTCTAGAAGGAAGCTTTTATTTACTAGCAGATTGGTGTCCTTTCACTTTAGATTGCTTTTATTTTTCATAGTAAAGGTGGTCATGATATAGTCAGTTTGATGAAATTAGTTGCATTAAAAATATTGATGAATGGTAAGGTAAAGATACGATTATTCATTAAAGAACCATTACAGTTGCCATGGAATGGGCTTATAGAAGTTATTAGACAATCCTTAAAAATCAACATAGAAATGTTCTTTTATTAAATGATGCTTAAACATTAATAGAAATTTTCTCATTAGTATTGTATATTAATTCAATACTGCTCTTTATAAGAGTATGAATAAGATAACTTTGTGAAATTCCGTGTACTAGACATAAATTGTTTCTGGCAGTGCTCTGGAGATTGCCTGTCACTTAGCTCTTTTCCCTGACCCTCTCCCACATAATTTTTTGTGTAAGCTGTTATAAGTAGCTTTTGATAATTTTCACTGAATCATTCAAGATATTTTTATCTTATCTTCTATTTACTTTTATCTGTGAGAATTATTTGATTATGTAGAAGACTGATGTGCATAACAGTAACTTTCTCGTATTCTCGTGAATCAGTTCTGTTCATACCTGTCTCAGTAAGAAATTAGAAGAGATATTTCATGAATTTGGAGCGTTTGTCAATGGTTGATGAAAGTAATGAAGAATGTTTAAGAACATTAGAGTTTTTTTGCAAATATTGTTCATCTAATACTGAAGAGTAAGTACCAATAAAACTCTGATTTTTTTTTAGACAGCCAATATTGTGAGACTTGACAATTCCTCATATCTGTCAAATGAAATGGATATATTTCCACTGGTCTGTTTTTTTTTTCTTTGTTAAGCAACCAGAAGAATTAGTCACCAACAAAATTACAAAAGTATAAGAGAAAGCAAAAGAATCCCATGTGACTCCTTTGTCAGAGTGACATTTTGATAGGCTGAAGAATTGGAGATATATCAGTGAAATGTAACACTGGATGTGTATGAAAAGACAGTAAGAAAAGTATTTCATTGCTAGAGTTGGATATGTGTTTCAGGATTGCTGGGGGTGAGCTGAGGTTACTAAGGAACGGTAGAGATGTTTTAAAACCTTTGATTTGTGGTGATATTAATGAGTGTAGACTATTTGAAGCATGTTGTGCCAGATTTGGAACACCATCATAGAATACTGAACTGATGTTGTGGAGAAGTGCTGAATTATTGGAAGAGTGCTAGAGATATGCCTCAAATATTTTGGCAAAGTACTGAAGTAATGGAGTAATTGAGGAGAATTGAAAACCATTACATAACTGGAGCAGTATATCAGCTTACTGAAAGATGTGTTGATGAAGTATTAGTGTTAGAGAACTGACAGAGTGAAGCAGAGTGTTTGAGAACGTACTGAAGTACATGAATGTGAAACTGAGTTTTTGCAAGAAGACTTTGGAATTAGTGGAGAAGTGCCAAAATTTTTGAGGAGTGTTAGGTGATTGTTAGTGAGATGTTAGAAAAACGCTTAAGAGATTGATTAGGGAAATTTTAGAATCAATGAAAGACTTGGAGCCACATTGATGGTCTACCTCATTCATAGTGGTATATTTGAATGATTTTGGAAAAATGCTGATGTGCATAAGGACTGTCAGAGATGTGATTCATCTCTTTATATTGGGAATGGAGTCATGGTAATATATAGATAGAGTGCTATATAGATGAAGAGAATTGTAAGGGGGCTGGTAATCCAGGCTTAATGTGACACGTGTCAGACATTTCAGATATATCAATGACCACAGAATGCAGTTCACCAGTCTCTAATTTTTCAATAGTGTAAATGAAAGCAAAACAAGCTAATTATAAAGAACAAGATGCTCTGTTATTTATCTAGCAAATTATGACTATGTGCATTATTAAAGATTTTCTATACTTAAAGCTTGAGGAACACATGCTTGGTAGTTCTGTTCAGTTGAAGCAGCAAGGCCAAGACTATAAAAGTCCAGCCACCCTTAAGAATTATTGGCGCTCCCCATCACTTGTCTAATGTAGACCAGCCGTATGTGGTCTCAAGATCAGTTGAAGCTGCCAGGTCATCATTGTATACCAAATTGGCCCATTGACTTTGTTACATGAATGCTGGCTATTCTTAAAAGTCGTCCAAATATTGCATCTAATTGAGTGATAGGGCATTGCTTTGTTTAACAGACAGAATTGATATGCTGAAGATTTGTTTACTCTGATTCAGCCCTAAGTACTCTATATCCCATTTCTTCTTTGAAGTTGATAATATATCTAGTGTGAGTGGTTCAGAGAAGCCAACAGAACAACAAAAACTGTCACATGAAAATAGCATATGGCTTGTCTCATGATCTGGGTCTAGTGACAGAGAGGACTGTGTTTTTGTTAATGCCATAACAAACTTTGCTTGCTCAACTTCAGCTTGGCTGGTTTAGTTTTTAAATTGCAGACAAGGATTAACAAGTTTTGTTGATCAGTAACTGCAGTATATCCTTTGCTTTCGTGTTTGGTATTGCATCATTGTCTCAGATAGGCAGTACTTTGATTCTAGTTGTGCTGAAGCTATATCTCTTAATCGATGTCTCCATCCTATGTTTAGGGGGCTGCAATTGTCAGTCAGTAAGAGGGATTTTTGTATGATCTTGTAGAAGCCAGCATATCATGCTGGGGCTGTGATTTATCTGTTTGTAATCAGTTTTTATTTTTGTGGATGTCAAGACAGTCCCTGTACATTTTGAAATATGATAGGGTCACCTCAGCATGTTAGCTTGAATGGTAGATATTTTACTCCCATAGATTTGAATCTAAATAAAGTGCGTAAGACAAGGGAGCAAATGGGAACTTCAGTGAAGGGCGCAAATGAGGAGGTGATAACAAGTAGTGGTGATGTGAGAAGGAGATGGAGTGAGTATTTTGAAGGTTTGTTGAATGTGTTTGATGATAGAGTGGCAGATATAGGGTGTTTTGGTCGAGGTGGTGTGCAAAGTGAGAGGGTTAGGGAAAATGATTTGGTAAACAGAGAAGAGGTAGTGAAAGCTTTGCGGAAGATGAAAGCCGGCAAGGCAGCAGGTTTGGATGGTATTGCAGTGGAATTTATTAAAAAAGGGGGTGACTGTATTGTTGACTGGTTGGTAAGGTTATTTAATGTATGTATGACTCATGGTGAAGTGCCTGAGGATTGGCGGAATGCGTGCATAGTGCCATTGTACAAAGGCAAAGGGGATAAGAGTGAGTGCTCAAATTACAGAGGTATAAGTTTGTTGAGTATTCCTGGTAAATTATATGGGAGGGTATTGATTGAGAGGGTGAAGGCATGTACAGAGCATCAGATTGGGTACAGAGCATCAGATTGGGGAAGAGCAGTGTGGTTTCAGAAGTGGTAGAGGATGTGTGGATCAGGTGTTTGCTTTGAAGAATGTATGTGAGAAATACTTAGAAAAGCAAATGGATTTGTATGTAGCATTTATGGATCTGGAGAAGGCATATGATAGAGTTGATAGAGATGCTCTGTGGAAGGTATTAAGAATATATGGTGTGGGAGGAAAGTTGTTAGAAGCAGTGAAAAGTTTTTATCGAGGATGTAAGGCATGTGTACGTGTAGGAAGAGAGGAAAGTGATTGGTTCTCAGTGAATGTAGGTTTGCGGCAGGGGTGTGTGATGTCTCCATGGTTGTTTAATTTGTTTATGGATGGGGTTGTTAGGGAGGTAAATGCAAGAGTTTTGGAAAGAGGGGCAAGTATGAAGTCTGTTGGGGATGAGAGAGCTTGGGAAGTGAGTCAGTTGTTGTTCGCTGATGATACAGCGCTGGTGGCTGATTCATGTGAGAAACTGCAGAAGCTGGTGACTGAGTTTGGAAAAGTGTGTGGAAGAAGAAAGTTAAGAGTAAATGTAAATAAGAGCAAGGTTATTAGGTACAGTAGGGTTGAGGGTCAAGTCAATTGGGAGGTGAGTTTGAATGGAGAAAAACTGGAGGAAGTGAAGTGTTTTAGATATCTGGGAGTGGATCTGGCAGCGGATGGAACCATGGAAGCGGAAGTGGATCATAGGGTGGGGGAGGGGGCGAAAATTCTGGGGGCCTTGAAGAATGTGTGGAAGTCGAGAACATTATCTCGGAAAGCAAAAATGGGTATGTTTGAAGGAATAGTGGTTCCAACAATGTTGTATGGTTGCGAGGCGTGGGCTATGGATAGAGTTGTGCGCAGGAGGATGGATGTGCTGGAAATGAGATGTTTGAGGACAATGTGTGGTGTGAGGTGGTTTGATCGAGTGAGTAACGTAAGGGTAAGAGAGATGTGTGGAAATAAAAAGAGCGTGGTTGAGAGAGCAGAAGAGGGTGTTTTGAAGTGGTTTGGGCACATGGAGAGAATGAGTGAGGAAAGATTGACCAAGAGGATATATGTGTCGGAGGTGGAGGGAACGAGGAGAAGAGGGAGACCAAATTGGAGGTGGAAAGATGGAGTGAAAAAGATTTTGTGTGATCGGGGCCTGAACATGCAGGAGGGTGAAAGGAGGGCAAGGAATAGAGTGAATTGGAACGATGTGGTATACCGGGGTTGACGTGCTGTCAGTGGATTGAATCAAGGCATGTGGAGCGTCTGGGGTAAACCATGGAAAGCTGTGTAGGTATGTATATTTGCGTGTGTGGACGTATGTATATACATGTGTATGGGGGGGGTTGGGCCATTTCTTTCGTCTGTTTCCTTGCGCTACCTCGCAAACGCGGGAGACAGCGACAAAGTATAATAATAAAATAATAATAGATTTGAATCAACAGAATTTTGCAGCTTTAGTCTTTAGGATTTTCCTTTTTCATTCATATTTCAAAACTGAATTTCCAAACAAGATCAACTTGAGTGAGCCCCAGTTGTTAGGGAGTATAGAAAATGAAGTACCAGATATTCAGGCAAATTTAGGAATGATAAGGGCTTTGAGGAGTATGCATGTGCTCCCTTTTTTTCTGATTGACATGGCACAGGTAGAATGGGCTATTCATAGCCATTGCAACAGAAAAGAAAGAGGAGTAAGAGAAAAGGAATGAAGAAAAGTAATCAGGATCCCGTAGGAATGTGACATAAATGCAGATGGGTTATAAGAAGAGGGAGAGATGTAAGAGGGAAATGAGTTCTGGAATTTCATTGTTTAAGTAAAGGAGAATGCATCATAATGGTCAGTCCTTGATGTATTATGCTTCGGTTTCCAGAATTAGTCATTGGAGGAGATCTTCATATCAGTTATGAATTAATAGGGGAGGAAGTAGTTTTACGTCACCTTCAAAACTTGTAAGTTATGGGGTTAGTATTTAGTTTTCTGGAGAAAATAGGATTCTCTGATTGTGTTATCTTTGAACAATGTTTATGCTTTGCTAATTGTCCTGCCATAAGTTAAATATAAGGGGAAAAAAAGTAACATGCCCACTGATTTTTAATATTTTTTTGCTTTGATATTTGACCTTGTATAGGTCTTAAGAGCATATGGTGTGGGAGGTAAGGTGCTAGGAGCAGTGAGAGGTTTTTATCAAGGTGTAAGGCATGTGTACAAGTAGGAAGAGAGGAAAGTGATTGGTTCCCTATGAAGGTTGGTCTGCTGTAGGGGTGTGTGATGTCACCATGGTTGTTTGATTTGTTTATGGATGGGGTGGTTAGGGAGGTAAATGCAAGAGTTTTGGAGAGAGGGGCGAGTATGCAGTCTGTTAGGGAAATGAGAGGGCCTGGGATGTGTCAGTTGTTGTTTGCTTATGATACAGCACCGATGGCAGATTCGAGTGAGAAACTGCAGAAGTTGGTGACTGAGTTTAGGAGAGTGTGTGAAAGGAGAAAGTCAAGATTAAATGTGAATAAGAGCAAGGTTATTAGGTTCTGCAGGGTTAAGGGACAAGTTAGTTGGGATTTGAGTTTGATTGGAATGAAATTCGAGGAAGTGAAGTGGACTTAGCAGCGAATGTAACCATCGAAGTGGGAGTGAGTCACAGGGAGGGGGAGAAGGTTCTGGGAATGATGAAGAATGTATGGAAATAGAAAATGTTATCTTGGAGAGTGAAAATAAGTTTGTTTGAAGGAATAGTAGTTCCAACAATATTATATGGTTGTCAGGCATAGGCTATAGATAGGGTTTATGGAGGAGCGTAGATGTGTTGGAAATGAAATGTTTGAGGACAGTATTTGGAATGAGGTCGTTTGATCGAGTAAGTAATGAAAGGGTAAGAGAGACATGTGGTAACAAAAAAAGTGTGGTTGAGAGAACAGAAGAGGGTGTGTTGAAATGGTTTGGATATATGGAAAGAATGATAGGCTATAGATAGGGTTTATGGAGGAGCGTAGATGTGTTGGAAATGAAATGTTTGAGGACAGTATTTGGAATGAGGTCGTTTGATCGAGTAAGTAATGAAAGGGTAAGAGAGACATGTGGTAACAAAAAAAGTGTGGTTGAGAGAACAGAAGAGGGTGTGTTGAAATGGTTTGGATATATGGAAAGAATGATGGAGGAAAGGTAGACAAAGAAGATATATGTGTCAGAGGTGGATTGAAGGAGAAGCAGGAGACCAAATTGGAGGTGGAAGGATGGAGTGAAAAAGATTTTAAGTGATTGGGGCCTGAAAATGCAGGAGGGTAAGAGTCGTGCAAAGGGTAGAGTGAATTGGAATGATTTGATATGCTGGGGTCAACGTGCAGTCAGTGGATTGAACTAGGGCATGTGAAGTGTCTGGGGGCCTGGATGTGGAAAGGGAACTGTGGTTTCGGTGCATTACACATGACAGCTAGAGACTGAGTGTGAATGAATGTGGCCTTTTTTGTCTGTATTCCTGGTGCTACCTCACTGAAGCAGGGTATAGTGATGCTGTTTTCCTGTGGGGCGGGGTAGTGACAGGAATGGATGAAGGCAAGCAAGTATGAATATGTACATGTGTATGTATGTAATGTCTGCATTTGTGTATGTATATATATGTTTATGTTGATATGTATATGTATGTGCATATGCTCTGTGGAAGGTATTAAGAATATATGGTGTGGGAGGCAAGTTGTTAGAAGCAGTGAAAAGTTTTTATCGAGGATGTAAGGCATGTGTATGTGTAGGAAGAGAGGAAAGTGATTGGTTCTCAGTGAATGTAGGTTTGCGGCAAGGGTGTGTGATGTCTCCATGGTTGTTTAATTTGTTTATGGATGGGGTTGTTAGGGAGGTGAATGCAAGAGTTTTGGAAAGAGGGGCAAGTATGAAGTCTGTTGGGGATGAGAGAGCTTGGGAAGTGAGTCAGTTGTTGTTTGCTGATGATACAGCGCTAGTGGCTGATTCATGTGAGAAACTGCAGAAGCTGGTGACTGAGTTTGGTAAAGTGTGTGAAAGAAGAAAGTTTAGAGTAAATGTGAATAAGAGCAAGGTAGTTAGGTACTGTAGGGTTGAGGGTCAAGTCACTTGGGATGTAAGTTTGAATGGAGAAAAACTGGAGGAAGTAAAGTGTTTTAGATATCTGGGAGTGGATCTGGCAGCGGATGGAACCATGGAAGCGGAAGTGGATCATAGGGTGGGGGAGGGGGCGAAAATCCTGGGAGCCTTGAAGAATGTGTGGAAGTCGAGAACATTATCTCGGAAATCAAAAATGGGTATGTTTGAAGGAATAGTGGTTCCAACAATGTTGTATGGTTGCGAGGCGTGGGCTATGGATAGAGTTGTGCCCAGGAGGATGGATGTGCTGGAAATGAGATGTTTGAGGACAGTGTGTGGTGTGAGGTGGTTTGATCGAGCAAGTAGCGTAAGGGTAAGAGAGATGTGTGGAAATAAAAAGAGCGTGGTTGAGAGAGCAGAAGAGGGTGTTTTGAAATGGTTTGGGCACATGGAGAGAATGAGGGAGGAAAGATTGACCAAGAGGATATATGTGTCGGAGATGGAGGGAACGTGGAGAAGTGGGAGACCAAATTGGAGGTGGAAAGATGGAGTGAAAAAGATTTTGTGTGATCGGGGCCTGAACATGCAGGAGGGTGAAAGGAGGGCAAGGAATAGAGTGAATTGGATCGATGTGGTATACCGGGGTTGACGTGCTGTCAGTGGATTGAATCAGGGCATGTGAAGCGTCTGGGGTAAACCATGGAAAGCTGTGTAGGTATGTATATTTGCGTGTGTGGACGTAGGTATATACATGTGTATGGGGTGGGTTGGGCCATTTCTTTCGTCTGTTTCCTTGCGCTACCTCGCAAACGCGGGAGACCGACAAAGCAAAAAAAAAAAAAAATATATATATATATTTGTGTGTGTGTGTGTGTGTGTGTGTGTATGAGTGGATGGGCTGTTCTTCTGTTTCCTAGTGCTACCTCACTGATGTGGGAAACAGCGATTATGTATAGTAGTAGAATATGATAATGATAGATATATATATTTCTTTTTTTTTAAAGTAAATAAGTATATTAGATGAAGAGATGGTTGTCAGTATTCTGGCAGTAGCAGAGCTAATTTCTTCTTTCTTAGTCATTATCTTTTTATTCAATTCTTCAAGCACTGTCAGGTAGAGGAAACTAATTTTTTGAAAATTTGCTGATATCTACAATCTGACAAAATTACTTACCACTGTACCCTGACATGAGGAGGTATCAGACCTAGTTGTCAGTGCAGATTTTTTTCTTTTAGTAAGCCTGCATTTAGGCTGTGAGGTCATGTCCCTGCTGGGAAATAAAAAGCAGAGTTTTTTATTATATTTAGGAACTTCACATTGATTGGACCATTTTAGGAACTTCAATGATTGGACCATGGAAGAGTCATTAGAGCCTTTTGATACACTATTATGGTAGTTGGGCTCTTCATTTTAGGGTACACCTTGTTTGACTGAATAGAACTGGCAAGCATTTGTTTTTGAAGCTATCTTTTATTATATTTAAGATTTAAAGCATGCAAAACAGATATTCTGATGTATCTGTTCACTGATTAAACACATTTTTGTGAATATTTGGAAAGTAAAACTTTCCAGATTTTTATACAAATTTAAAACATTGCCTTTTCTTTTATGATATAGAAATACTGAGAACTGTGGACAGATGTAGTTGTTGTAATCAGTGTATTCATCACCACCACCTTTGAAATATGAAAATCAATGAAAATTAGATGTTTAGACTTTGCAATGTCATTATCCATTACACTGGGAAACAGATATGATTTCAGTACTTTCTTCTTTATTTACAAATTATTCACACACAGATTAGTTGGGAGAATAAGAAATGGGATATATTATGGAATAGAGTTTCAAATGAATTTTGATGTGAAAATAATAGTAAGATGTTTCTGAAGTATACAGATAACAAGATTGATTTTTTCACTACAACAAAATAATGTAATGTGTAATGTAAATCATCAGTTACCCATTCAGCTTCTTGAACTTCTCTATGATCATGCAACTCCTCAATTTTTTTACTAGCCACATTCACATTGTGTGTATATGATTATAGTGTTTGTATTTTGAGGAGAGAGTTTTACTATAGTGTTGCCTCATCTCATAACCTTGTGTACATATACTGTTGTAATTTTATGTGTATGCACAGTAAAAAAAAATCATCTAACCATTTTTTCTGTGAAACAATATGACTCTATAGATGAAGGATTTTGAAAAATGCTCATTAATCTGGCCTCACATCAGTAGCCCTACTTTCATGATGTGATACATCATTTGCATATGACATTTCCTGTCATTTGCCATAATAAATATGATATTCATGTCTTATTTCTTTGGAAATAACTGTAAAGTGGGGCTATTATTATTATTAGGAGATTTGTTACACATTCACAATTACCAGCCCGACTAAGACATGAGATGTATTGATCATTTCAAGATTTATCAGACCTCTCCAGGAAATGATACATTTTTACTGAGCATGCATAGTTATATATCCCAGGATACACCAGGTACTCATTTCTTAACTGACTCCAAAGGAGAACAGCTGGATTGGATGTGAGCTGTTTGCATGTATGTGTGTGTTTGCTGCACTCATGTAGCTCTGTACCTCAGCCTTTTATATGTACATGTTTTTCCCAGGTGTAAAAGGAATCTGTATGAGTAGGAAGGGAGTAGGGTATGTGGTTTTTGGTGAAGTTAGTCATGCGTCAATGATGTTTGATGTTTATGGACAGAGCGGTAAGAAAGAGTGCAAGAGGCAAGTATGCTTTGGGTAAGTGGCATGGGAGATGAACCACTTGTTATTTGCAGATGACATTTTTCTGGTGGCCATCTCCATAGAAAAGCTCCAGAAGCTGGTGACAGAATCTGGGAATGCATGTGAAGGACGAGAGTTTAGAGTAAATGTGAACATTAGTTATCCCTGGGGATAGGGGAGAAAGAATACTTCCCACGTATTCCCTGCGTGTCGTAGAAGGCGACTAAAAGGGGAGGGAGCGGGGGGCTGGAAAGCCTCCCCTCTCTTTTTTTTTTTTTTTTTTTTTTTTTTTCCAAAAGAAGGAACAGAGAATTGGGCCAGGTGAGGGTATTCCCTCAAAGGCCCAGTCCTCTGTTCTTAACGCTACCTCGCTAATGCGGGAAATGGCGAATAGTTTGAAAGAAAGAAAAGTGAACATTAGTAAGGCAGTGAGATGTAGCATAGGGATGAGACAGAATGGTTTGAGTGTAAGTTTAAATGTGGAGGAAGTAGAGTGATTTAGATACTTTGGAGTGGACATAGTAGTGGATGGAGCCATGGTGGCAGAAGTGAGAGATAGAATGGTGGCACATCAAGATGTTTGGAAGGAGAGGTCATTGTCTGTTACAGCAAAGACGGGTTTGAGGGTTTAGTAGTACCATCAGTGTTGTATGGATGTGATTCTTAGGCCTTCAGATCAGGAGAAAGGAAGTGGGGAAAGATGCTCGAAGTTAAATGCACGAGTATGATAAAGTGGTGTGAGGTGGATTAATGGGTTGATTGCATAAGTAATGATGTAAAAGAATTATAGTAAGAAGTGCAGTCTGATTCAGAGAGTTGACCATAGTTCAGACACATGGAGGGAATGAGTGAAGGGAGGCTCACTAAGAGGATCTGCATGTGAGAAGTGGAAGGGGTAATTGATTTGAGAATTATGGGGGCTAAAGTGAGTCATAGGATGGAAGAGGGGGCTATGGTTCTATGTGCATTGAGGGGTGTGTAGAGTAGTGTCTATCAAGGCAAAGATAGGTATTTTTAAAGGTATAGTAGTTCCTGCAATGTTGTGTAGATGTGAGTTTTGGTCCCTGAATGCAAAAGAAAATAAATGGATGGGCATATTGAACATTTAGGAAGGCGAGAAGCATGCAAGGGATAGAATGAATTGGATCAGTGTGGTATGTAGGGGTGAGCTGTTGTTATTAGGCTGAAACAGAGCAATTGAAGTGATCAGCATACATCATGGAATAGGCTATAGTTCTTAGCTTTGGATAATATGCTTTGCTTTTCAGTGCATTTTACATGACAGTCAGAGAGTGGATTTGTGCAAGTGAGGCCAGAGCTCATTCTTTTCATGACATTATGTGAATACGACAGTAAGGTGGGAGAAGCAGTTGTGTATTACACATGCATACTAAATGTATAGATTATCATCTTAGTGGAAGGGAATAAAAGATGTATATCAGAGGAACCTCCACAAAATTGGTTGTCAGCAGTGGAGTGCTGTTGGGTTCTGATCTGGGACCATTACTCTTTTTGAATTGCGTAAATGACTTGTCAGAAGGTTTGAACCCCTACCCGAATATGTTTGCTGATAATGCAAAGGTCATGTGGAGGTGAAAGGCATGGTGGACTGCATCAGCTTATAAGGGAACTTAAAAGGACTCAGAAGTTGTTCTGATACATGGTTGATGAAATTCAACCTAATCAAATCTAAATAATTGAGGATGGGACAGAATGAAAGAAGGCCACACTGTTACTATTAACTTAGAGGAAATAAACTTCAGGATTCTGTGTATGTGAAGGATGTGGGTATTGACAGTGCCCCTAACCTGTCTTAAGAGTCCTATATTAGGGTATAGTTAAAAAAGGAGACAAACTGTCTCTGGGCAAATATTAAAGTAGCTTTCAATTATGTATATAAGAAAATATTTAGGAATTGGTTTATATCCTGCATCAGGCTGAAACTTGTGTATGTTTCTCAAGTTTGGTTACTACAGCTACAGAAGCACAAAGAGCTAATAGAGAAGGTCCTAAAGAGGGCACCAAAGATGGTACCAAAGTTAAGAGGGCTGAGTTACAGAGAAAGGCTGCAAGCTTTAGATTTGCCCTCCTTGGTAGAGAGAAGAGGGAGAGATGACGTAATAACAACCTTTAAGTTTTTTAAAACATTGTTGTGTTAGGGAGATAGAGGGTTAGAGCAACCAGAGGACATAACATGGAATTAAGCAAGAAACTTGTTAAAAAAGATGTAAAGAAGTACTTTTACAGAATAAGAGTGGTGGATGAATGGAATAGAATGACTAAGGACATAACTAATGCAGAAGGCATACATATGTTTAAGAAGTTGTATGATGGGAGAGACTAAAGAAATGGGGACCTCACAAGTGTAAAACTCACTCCCCATACAGTATGAGTAGGTAATTACACAGATGTTCAAGAGATGGGGCACCACGAGAGTGAAACTCCTTCCTCATACATTACAGATGGGTAATCACACTTATGCATGTAAAGTAATGAGGATGGGACATAGTGAAAGGCATTAAAGGATGGTGTGAATACCATCAAACAGGGAATAAGCTGTAGTGAAAGGCATTAAAGGATGGTGTGAATACCATCAAACAGGGAATAAGGTGCAGTAATCAGTGTGTGAAAGGGACTAGATGGTTAACATTGTACCTAAGCTCTTGCTAGAGCCCTGCCCTTGGAAAATAGTAAAGGAGACAGACTGTCCAATGGCAAGTATTAGAACTGCATACCTTTGTATAGATAAAGAAATATTCAGCAAGGTGTTCACATTATACATAGACAAAAAGTAGAATATGCTTCTCAGGTTTGGTTATGGCACTTAAAGAGTTATCAAGATCTGATAGAAAAGGTCCAGAGGAGGACATCCATAACGGTACTAGAATTAAGAGAGTGGCATTACAGTGAGGGGTTAGAGGATATATATTTTTCCACCATGAAAGAAAGAAGATAAAGGGAAGATTTGATCATAATCTGCAAGTTTTTAGTATAATTTGATGATTTAGACAACAAACAATTCTTTGAAAGATGCAGAGATAGAGCAACCAGATTCCATAACATGAAACTAGGCAGGAAACTTGTTAGAAAAGATATAAAGCACTTTAATAGTACAACAATAGTGGATTATCTGAATGAAGTGAGTGAAGAAATTTTGAGTGCTGACTGCATAAAGAAGTTTGAAAATTTGTGTGACTAGATAATATTCAAGGGATGGGACCCCATGAACATAGTACTTTCTCCTGTAACACACGGAGTGGTAATTGCACACATAACTTGCTATATCCTTCTGTCCCAGGATTCGTGTGGGGCTCTCACAGTGACCTGGTGGGAACACAGGGTTAGATGTGCACAGACGTGTATTTTTCTTTGTAGGATGAGTGTAGAACAAATGAGAGTAAGTGTTCAGGTTCTTCACTGTGGAAGGTGGTTTTGGCCTGCAGGATTTTATATGTTAAATCAGTGTTTGAAGTGTTGGAAAGATGAATTTGTTCTTAAAACACACATGAAAAAACTTAGTTCGGACATGTCTAGGGAGGGTGGTTTAAGTTGTGTGCATGTTTGGTGGAGTGGAGTTTGAGTGTGGGCTTGGGTGGTTGGTAAGTGCTTGCTGACTCATTACAGAGTAGATATGTTTTGACAGTTTTGTGTTTGTTAGGGAAGGGAAGATCAGTAACTAAATGTTGCTTAAGTGTGAAGCAAGGTTGGTTATGAAGTGATTTGGGAAGGAGGGGTCTAGCGCCATTGCAAAGAATAAGGTACAAAGCATGTTGAGGTGGGATTATAAGAATGCTTGTTTACCAATAGTATCTTAGCTATGACCCTTCCTTGTATATCAACTGATTGTCCTACATCTTATATCTCATTCTTGTATCTCCCCTAACAATGTGATTATTACACGAAAAGACACTGGGGAACTTATTGTGTTTCATTTTCCTCGTGGTTATTTTGCTGTTGTTGAATGTTTGTGGTTGCTAAACAACCAGTGATTGTCCTGAATGTCTTTTTAGTTTGGTTTGCAATTTTGTTGCATTTGCTTTTGAAAGGATAGGTGACCAGGTAGATGAAGCATACTTTAGGGTAAAGCTGATGATTAGTTTGTAGAGGGTATGAGGCATTGTTTTTCTTGTCCATATCTGGGGCATGTTAGTGCTGTGAGGGTGTTTGATTCATTTAGCATCTTTGTGTTGATGTGTATGGCATGGCGTGAAAAGTGAATGTTATGTGTCATGTGTGATATCTAGTATGGTTGAAATTTTGTTGGGTGGAAGTGGTTGATCATTCAGTCTTATAGGGTTATGAGAGAGACATTGCATTTATGAGGGAATGCAGACATTTGTTTTGGGGGAACCAATGTTGTAACTGTGTGATGTAGTTCAACATTATGCTTGAGCAGTGTCAGGGTGGTTTGAAGTATTGAAGTCATTATGAGGACATCTGCATGTAAAGGATTTTCAATGCGTGACTTGTTGGGGTGAAGGGAGGTTATGAAGGAAGAGATTGGGGAGGAATGAAGAAAGAATTGCTTGTTAGGTGACTTCCTTGTAAAGGTTGATGATTTTGTAGCTGTAGCCTTTGTGAATGGCTGACTTGGTTGCCAGCTATGATATTTTTTAACCATTTGCTTTTTTTTCTAAAGAGTGATGTCAAGAATTATGTCAGGGGATGCTGTCAAATGCCTTGTTGATGTCTGTTACCAGTATTACTGTACCGGAGGATGCTTGTTACTGTTTGAAGCATCTAGCATGTCTTGTGTGAGGCTTATGTGCAGTAACTTGTTTGGGGAATGATAGAGTCTAAAGCCATGCCGTGTGGATGAGTGTGGGATATTTTGTTTGATTCTTTGATCATTGTACCAGAGTTTATCTATTAGTGGTAGCAGCAGTATGCTGTTGAGACAGAATGCTTAATTTGAAGATTTAGTATATTTTCAAGGCCTCTTGCAGAGTAGTTCTTTATGGGTTTTGTTATGAGTGTCTGGATGGGTGAGCAGTTGTGTCACTATGGATTTGTATAGGTTTTTAATTACTCCAGTTAAGGGATATGGTTGGTGTGTTGCTAATTTTTTTTGACCATTTTGTTTTAAGTATGGATTTTTTGTCCTAACTACATTTTTATTGACCCTGTGTGAAGCTGAACACGGCTTTTTTGTTTTCAAAAGGTACTTACATATATCATTTGCTTTGGGAAGGAAATAGAGACCTAAGAAGATAAGATTAAATGGCTATGCCTTATATAGATGATCCAGTATATTACACCAAAGTGATATGATGATCATTCATTCAATGTAGATCCGAATTATGAATGAAAAATTCATTTTTAAATATTGCATCTGGACTATTTTCAGCTTTTTTTTTCAAAAATATCTGATCAAGTTGGATTAGCACATTAGTGTTCACTGCTTAGTGCTATCACAATGTAGATTTGTTTGCACTTATGCATGATCAACTAGTGTGGAGTATGTAGTGCCCATACTACATTGCATATGATGATTGCCTGCTGTGATTTGTAAATACTGGCTTATGCATGCAGGTGTTGTTTTGATTGAAGACATTTTGCACTCAAGAAATGTAAGTGCAGTTTTTTTATATAATATTTTAGACAAGAATGTGCATGCTAGGTATATATGCTTGTGGAAATTTAGATTTTTGCTTAGGTTTTGGAATCTATACTTTGCTTACAAACTTTGATGGTTCCATCATACTTATAACTAATCTCCTTAATGATCATTTTAGGTGTACATTTGTTATGGTTTAATAGTATTTTATTCCTTATAATAGATAACCAGAAAAACATTCATGTTAATAATTCTATGTATTACTAATTCACTTGAAATTTGTAACTTTTTTATTACTTTTTGGAATCTTTTAAAGTTACATGATTTTGATTGTTAATGTCAAATATTACATTAGTGCTTGAAAAAGGGAATATATATTCTTTGCTTTAAGTGGGATTGTTCTTGTCATACAAGATGTCTAGCATTAGGTGTTATCACCCAGTTTATTGTTTTTTCAGACAAATACCTCTTGTTCTGTTACATAGTAAACCTATACTTACTGAACATAGTTTAATGTGAGTTTGTGTTTTGCTTAGATATTAAAAATTTCTAAGATTGTGGAAGAGAGTTTAACAGTTTTTCTGTATGTATGTTATTATTGTCATTTTCCACGTTAACAGATGGGTTGGTTATATGCCTAGTCCCACTTAACAGCAGATATGCATGGAAAACACAGCTTTGCAGAAATGCTGGTTAGTGAATCTCATTTTATCATGGGATTCAGTGGGGTAAAGAGGGGTCACATTCTTATGGGATATTTCTCGTTCTAATTTTCATTTGAAAATGTAAATTGTGTCAAGACATGTACAGAACAGTTAAGATACATTAATAGTTGTAAGTGTTTAAACAAGCAGTAATTTTCAAAATATTGTAATTAAGTTTCATAAATATGTTATTCAGTACTGTAACATGTGAGAGATAAGGATATGTTCTTGAACCTTGAATCCAAACCAATTTTATCATATGTTCATTATATTTACAAAAGGCAAAATCATATACACTGTACCTAATAACACTAATAGTGGTAGATATGAATATAGTACATAAATGTGCTCTGTGAAAACAGGACAAAAGCTGAAAAGAGCATTCAGCAGTGGAAGCAGATATGCAGGCATAAGTGGACATGATGGTGAAGGGCTGTGGTTTCTTATTAGAGAATGGAGACTCATAATGTAATACATGATTTGGTCACTTGAATTCCTTGGTACCAGCCAAAAAATAAGCTGAAGGAGCCATTGGTCATGCTAGATTTGATGAATTTTCTCCTAATTTGGCAGCAGTAAATCAATTGGTGTAACATGTCTTTTGGTGGAGATTGTCCCCATATCTTACAAAATCTGTCATGAACCATGATAGAATAGGATGCATTGCACAAATGCTAAATGTAATAATAAAGAAGGGTGGAGATTTACACAATAATAACCAATCAGAGCAGGAGCGAGGAGTGAATAGTTGTGTTTACTCCCTCCGCCTTTTTTCCCTCTAGATCACATGCTGTTACCTCAGCTTTCCTTTCCGGCTTCACTAATGGATCTGATTGTTCACTTTTTGTGTAGTGGATTACAACTTTTGTCAACTATAAATGTGATAGATTGCATATCATTGAGTAAAAGATGTTGTGAAGTCTCATTTAAGAAGAACTGTGTGAATATCTTACTTCTTATATGTTTGCACTGAAATTAGATGTTATTTTGTATGATTTATTAATCTACACAGGATTATGATGTAAGAATTCAGGTTAGATTGCTGTCTTAAGTGGAAGGGAGGGTGGAATGAGTAATGCTCATTACTCCCTTGTTCACCTTTCCTACATACCTTACTGTGGTACCTCCACCACATTTTCCCTTCCAAAACCTCTTGGGATTAGCTGCAAACAGCATTGTACTTTTTTGAAACTTTTTATATTTTGATGTTTTATGTACATTATTTTTTCATAGACAACATGCTGTGTATGCCTTGATAGATGCCATCGCTTGCAGCAAATGATCACTGTGGAGAGTGAGCAATCACTAGAGAGATCACCCACTATTGCCAAACATAGGTTTTAAAACTTTTAATTTCTTTTCTGTCTCTGCATTGATTTATTTTTTGTGAATGCTGGGTAATGAGATACTGGATTGAAGGGGATTTACATGCATAGATCTTGAATATTGTTTGACTCATTGACCATCACCATACTATTGTAGGTTTCATTTTCCATGGCTAAGCTGTTGCTGTTGCCTATCATTCATCATAATCTTTCAGCTTTTCACTTTTCAGAAACTATCAGCTTGATTGACCCACTTGTTGTAGATGTATCATAGGATTTTTGCTTTGAAAAATATTCATGGGGTCATGAGATGCAGATTGAATTCGTAAAGTTTTTTGATGAACGTTTTGAATAACAGAGTTTATATACAACCATCCAAGCATGAGTATATCACCAAGATTTTTCATTACTTTATTCAGGTATAAGTACCACCTTGGTTTTAGAAAAATGCTTTGCATGCACAGCTCAATCAAACCTGCAGCCACACTTTTTTTGGTAAAGTACTCTGTGTCAAGCTAGACCCCAGACAGAGCTTGTATCTTTTACTATGGAAGATATCACTTGATACCGACAAGAAACGAGGAAATATGGTTTAGTATTGATGTTCCTTGGGGCATTACTAAACTGTCCACCTGCTTATGGTTATGCTGTGAGTGAAAAATCTTTTTAGGCATTGTCATTGGATGAAAAGATAGAATTTTTTTTCCTGTCGCTACCTTGGCCCACAGGAAACAGCATTGCTACCCCCTGCTTCAGTGAGATAGCACCAGGAAAACTTGTTTGCTGTTTTTCATGTGAGTTAGGTTGCATACAGACAGATGATTGAGGAAGAAAGATCCTCATTTGGCTCTTTCCGCTGTTCCTGCCTTTGGAAAGTAATACAGCCCCTGCTGTTCGTGGAATGTAATTAATACAGTGATAAATGTAATGTGTATTGGAAGTTGTGGTTCATTTACATAAGTAATTGAGACTTTGTTGCATCTTAGTCAGTTTGCTTGAAGTAGTGGTGAGCAGGATGTTTGCCGTCCCCTTTCAAGATGTTAATATATACAGAGTTCAGGGTTGTAAAGTGGAGATAATTAGGATTGGTGTTAGGATAGATCTGAAGAAACAGACTTTAGGAAAATGGTACACTTTGGTACATTCAGAATCATTATACAGAATGTTTTTGAAATATGTAAAATCTTACCCTTTTGACTGAAAATAGAACATAGCATCTTATCTTTTAAAGAAATATTCTAGTCCAACTTGGAGCTTCATCCATCTGCTATTTTGAAAAGTCTGGTCGATAGATCTTTTGATTATATCCTTGCTTTATAGATTTTTTTTCATATAAGAAAGGGATTTGAGAGCAAGAAACTGAAAAAAGTAGGGAAGAAAGAGAAGTGTAGGTTCATAAACAGTGTTTCATGTTAAGATGTTGAATTGATAAAGTTGAGTGGATATATAAATGTATAGCATAACAGACATAAGAATAATGTAGATATTGATGAAAGGAAAACCTGAAATTAAGGTTAAAGGACAGTCGGGAACTATTCTAGGAAGAGAGAGATGTAAATTGCTTGACATCTGCAGTAAAGTTTATATTTGAGAAAGGGTCCTGCCTTAGCCATCATGTAAGGAATAAGGAAAAAGCTTTTATACTGCTGATAGGTACAGACTTTGGAATCTTGTAAAGATACTTCTATGTAGGATGAAATGTTAGGTATATTTTTTTTTGCTTATCTTTACTGAAAGGTTTGAGTTAGAAAGTCAAAGAAGTGAGGTGGTAGTACATATGAAACTGAGGATGTTATAGTCTTAGATGAATGGGAATTGCATATTCATATCCAAGATGTTTAGATGTTTTTCATGGCACTGTTTTGAGGATATTAGGAATGGATATAAATTATGTGAAATTTCTATGGATCTCTTA
Organism: Panulirus ornatus; assembly: GCF_036320965.1. Taxonomy (NCBI): domain Eukaryota; kingdom Metazoa; phylum Arthropoda; class Malacostraca; order Decapoda; family Palinuridae; genus Panulirus; species Panulirus ornatus. The sequence continues at coordinate 3,038,333 of NC_092236.1, read as the reverse complement.
TTAATTTTCCAGTATAGTGCTTACATTAGATTTTATGGTGGGGGTCTGAATTGTGAGGCTGATTATCATGGTGTCTTTTGCTGTTTTGATGTATATGAGGACTTGAAGGTAGTGTAAGATATTGTAATGGTGTGTTATTTCATATAAAGTGTATCTTTTAATATTTTAAATTTCTGGGATATCATGTTTAAGACCATATTCTTGATATGTTTATATAAAGATGAATAAAATTTTAGTTTAGTCAAAAGGAGATGGATTGATTGCTAGTGCAGTACAAATTACTATATTCCAGGAGTTGTATTTTATATGTACTCTTTTGCCTAGGCATCAAAGTATAGTGGTAACGTTCTGCACTCCCAACCCATGAAATATGGATCCGACTGAGCCTGCAGCTAGGCATGGTTGGTGGGGTATTATTCACAACGATGTGTGCAGAGCTGGTCACCATCATGTCAAGAACCCTGGACTAGCTAACACTTCATACCTGGCAGCTATCTTCCTATGATAAGTGGGAGATGGCTTAGATTATGTAATTTTTAGGTAGCTCTCTTTAACCTGATTAGCTGTTTGGCCATCATTAAGTAAGAACATATGCAGAGGTGTGAACTGCTGTGTTACATATCATTAATAAAGATTTTAGGCATGATGGTTGTGTGAAAATATTGTAGAATAGTTAAGATTAATTGAAATTTGCCTAGGATGATGTCACAGTATTACTAGCATCTTTTGCTTTTACATGGTTTTAAAATCAAAGAAGGGATAATTAATTGTGTTTAAGTTCTGTAAATTATTAATAATCGATAATTATATAAATCATAAGATAGGTAGGTGACTCTCTATTTACATTGCCTCACATATCCTTTCAGCAGCAGCCCAAAGTGGTGGGTACACTGGTGCTCCTCCCCAGCCTCAGTTTCCCCCACCACCTGGAGCGGCTCCATCCATTCCTTCAGCTTTGGACTTTAACCAGCCTCCACCAGGCTTTCCTCCAGGTAAGCTTGGGTTCTTTTGATGAGAATAAACATGGAGCTAGTGTATACTGAAAACTTCTCATAGTTGTTAAATTTTATATTTATGGTTGTTAAGAGGTCTATATTTGTAGCCTTTACTGATTATTTTGATTATTATGCAGGTTTAGAGGTTTAGAGATGTACCATGGGGAACACATGATGATAATATCTATAATAATACAATCAAAGATGGAAAAGTAAGAAAACAGTAGGAGTTCATTCATGCTCTGTTGGTGGTTACAGTACAATCAAAGATAAGACAGAATGAAGATTAAAAGAATTTCAGAGTGTATTAACAGTCCTTAAACTAATATACTCCTGGTATTAATAACATATTCATTGCACTTGTAATTATCAGTTAAAGAAGTATATCATAAATAGATGTACAAACTTAGCTGTAGATGGTAGATAATAAATGAGCTTTACTGAAACTATGACTGCATGTCTAAAGTGCTCTGAGTGGCACATTTAATTCTGTACAAAGCAAGCAGCCTTTGCAAGCCTTCCTTAAGGTACAGGTAATAGTGAGTACAATATTTATACAAATAGATTAAGCCATAAACTTTGTGAATGTAAAGAAATAGCACAGCTTCAACTTTACCTTGTTCTCCATTCTGTACTTTACAACTGTGCATCTGTGTTTTACCATATACTATCAAGATATAGCCCAATGTTAGACACATCTTCCATCACCATTAGTATTGAGGACTTTTGCTTGTTGGCTTTTCTCATATTCTCTTTAGGACAGTGAACCTCCACTGGGAATCATTAAACCTGTAATGTAGGCTAAACCCATGGGATATATTAGGGTGATTGTTTTTGATCACTTGCAAATATTCACAGAATGGCTGTTATAAGTTTTATGCATCCTCCCTCACCTGAACTAGGCCTGTTATATATAATGTAATCAATAAAGATCTTGAAGGCTCTAGTGAAGAGATATCTTGTAGCAAGGACACTTATTCTGATAACATAAATGATGGGTTAATGTTGCATTAACTTTTAAGTCACATTTAATACATGGGGTATGTTTGCATACATTCTAGAAGAGCTCGTAAGGTATTTCATGAATATCATGGACATCATAGGCTTAATTAAGACTATTAGCTAATTGTATTTTTTTGGTGACAGCCCCTGAAATAATTGAACTGTGTAATATAAAGTGTAAAAGAACAGGAAGAAGTGGCATACCATATCTTTCAAGTCGTAATGCCTGTCCTGCTGTTCATTGAAGATCATATGTATTATGTTTTTTTATGTGAACTTAGTAGTGTACAGAAAAATATACACATGTAAATAAGTGCTCACTAGAATTCCTGAATGTGTAAACTACTCTCTCTTGATATTATAAATTGATAGAAATGGGACTTACTTTTCAAGTCAAGTTTGGTTATGATCAAGAGCCTATTTTGCCTACACACAGATTCTTGCCAGGATTGCAGGAATTTTTCTCATAAGGAAATAGATATGAAGCTAAACATTTCATAAACTGTATATGGGGTTCCTTTATCTTGGACAGTCTCAGAGATTTTGTTAAAAAAAATTTATGGTAACTACTAAGATTGAAATACTGGTTGCTACACAGCTTTAAAACTAACCAATCAAAGCATAACTCCTCACCCATTGTTTCTCAATTCCAAATAAAAGATCTGTTTTCTTTAAGTGTCCATACCTGCAACCTATGAAGTATTGAAATTGAAGTGCCTTTGGAATAAGAATATTTTCATTTGAAACCAGAATTCAAGCATTGGAGCTGCAAAATTTGGAAATATCAGGGACATCTCTTTCAAGATAAGCCCTTTGTCTTTCTCATCACTCCACTTGCCATGAGAGAACCCATAGTATTAGAGTTAGGATATTGTTTTTTTTATATCATGTTATGGATACTTGTCATCCTAGAACTTAATCCCCACTTCTTCGACAAATGTCTCAGCATGCAATCATTCTTGATAGGTGTGCAGTCATAATCAGACCTTAGCTGCCAATTAGACTCCTATGTAAATTTTCTACAAAGAATTGTTACCAGCTACCCAGAACTTCTTGTAAGCCCAGCCAAATGAGTTGGCATGTCTGACTAAACCATCAGTGCATCTCTTAATATGTTTTGAAAACACTGAAAGAGATAAATCTTATAAATCCTTTAGATATTGACAAAGATCAAACCCCTACAAAGGCATCATTGTTTTATCTGCAAAACTAGATTGTACTAATGCTCTGCAGGGATAGAAAAAAAGTTGCATTGATGTATTTGTACACATTTTTTAGCTTTGGTTGTGGAGCAGAGGTAAGATATTGTTGTTGTAGATTTGCAAACATAGTACTCCCAAACACATGTAGGAAAGAATAATTCAGTTGCCCTCATTTTATGCAAAATGGGAGTCTAAAAAAGGTGCCAGCAGTTGTGAGATGTTGTCTTAGTTATTGAGACTAGAAAGCAAGAATGTAAATACTTCTTGCTTCTTTTGTCACACATGGTATCTTAGAAGAGTGATCATAGGAAAATGGGAAAGATAAGAGAAAAAAGAATGCAAACTGTAGAGTTTACCAAGGAAGCTAGGTTGGATTAGTTGATAAACATTATGAATTACAGGATTGGAGAAAGGAAAACGGGAGTATAGCTCATCATCTAGATGCTTGGGTACACACCATACTACCATGTACTGGATTTTAGATAAGGCCAAAAAAAAAATATTTTAAAGAGTCACAAGATACTGATTCAAGGCTGCATGGGAACTGGTTCATTTTCATAATGCAGTGGTTATTGCTAGACCCATCACAAATTTTTTTGTGTCCCAGTCCACAACTAGGAGACATTCAGAGTAAGCTTTGAATGTGGACAGAGAACATTCATGGGGTTGGGGTCCCCACAAACTAATGTTCAGAGGCTGCATTATCTCCCTTAAGGAATCTTATGTGGTTCTTTGCAGCTTACCCACTAATTTTATTTTGTCTCATTTCATCAGTAATGTATTTTTATTATTTATGGCACTAAGTGGTTTCATCTAGCAAGCTTGACCTTCTAAGTACATCACTGTCACTGTGCTAAGTTTGAATTCTCTTGGCCGAAGGGAATACTAATTTTATTTATTTTTTTTTTATTATACTTTGTCGCTGTCTCCCGCATTTGCGAGGTAGCGCAAGGAAACAGACGAAAGAAATGGCCCAACCCCCCCCCCCCCATACACATGTATATACATACGTCCACACACGCAAATATATATACCTACACAGCTTTCCATGGTTTACCCCAGACGCTTCACATGCCTTGATTCAATCCACTGACAGCACGTCAACCCCGGTATACCACATCGCTCCAATTCACTCTATTCCTTGCCCTCCTTTCACCCTCCTGCATGTTCAGGCCCCGATCACACAAAATCTTTTTCACTCCATCTTTCCACCTCCAATTTGGTCTCCCTCTTCTCCTCGTTCCCTCCACCTCCGACACATATATCCTCTTGGTCAATCTTTCCTCACTCATTCTCTCCATGTGCCCAAACCACTTCAAAACACCCTCTTCTGCTCCCTCAACCACGCTCTTTTTATTTCCACACATTTCTCTTACCCTTACGTTACTCACTCGATCAAACCACCTCACACCACACATTGTCCTCAAACATCTCATTTCCAGCACATCCATCCTCCTGCGCACAACTCTATCCATAGCCCACGCCTCGCAACCATACAACATTGTTGGAACCACTATTCCTTCAAACATACCCATTTTTGCTTTCCGAGATAATGTTCTCGACTTCCACACATTCTTCAAGGCTCCCAGAATTTTCGCCCCCTCCCCCACCCTATGATCCACTTCCGCTTCCATGGTTCCATCCGCTGCCAGATCCACTCCCAGATATCTAAAACACTTCACTTCCTCCAGTTTTTCTCCATTCAAACTCACCACCCAATTGACTTGACCCTCAACCCTACTGTACCTAATAACCTTGCTCTTATTCACATTTACTCTTAACTTTCTTCTTCCACACACTTTACCAAACTCAGTCACCAGCTTCTGCAGTTTCTCACATGAATCAGCCACCAGCGCTGTATCATCAGTGAACAACAACTGACTCACTTCCCAAGCTCTCTCATCCCCAACAGACTTCATACTTGCCCCTCTTTCCAAAACTCTTGCATTTACCTCCCTAACAACCCCATCCATAAACAAATTAAACAACCATGGAGACATCACACACCCCTGCCGCAAACCTACATTCACTGAGAACCAATCACTTTCCTCTCTTCCTACACGTACACATGCCTTACATCCTCGATAAAAACTTTTCACTGCTTCTAACAACTTTCCTCCCACACCATATATTCTTAATACCTTCCACAGAGCATCTCTATCAACTCTATCATATGCCTTCTCCAGATCCATAAATGCTACATACAAATCCATTTGCTTTTCTAAGTATTTCTCACATACATTCTTCAAAGCAAACACCTGATCCACACATCCTCTACCACTTCTGAAACCACACTGCTCTTCCCCAATCTGATGCTCTGTACATGCCTTCACGCATTTCTTGTCTCAGTCAAATTGAGATACATTGTGTCTGTTTACAACCAAGGGATTTACAAAATAGGCCCTGAATGTATTTCTTTCTGTTTGTGAAAAGTGTGCCCTCTGGTTTGTTTACAGTTTTTTTTTTGTGATTTCATTACCTGGCAGGTATATATTTCTTGATGTTTTAGATTAATGTATTCTTGTTTTTAATTGTTTGATTTGTTCAAATGAATGTTTGTTTTTCAGGGGTTCATCAGATACTCTCATGGGCCGGTTATTGGCCCTATTCTTATTGACAATTGTATATGTCAGTTTTACTTAATTTCCTAAGAATAATTCCAGTCCAAAACTGTTCTGTGAAACAAGAAATTTTTATCATCACAGGAGTGATCATCATCAGTGAAGTTGGATTGAAACATTTTAAGGTTGTGAGAATGATTAGAGATATGCTCTGCGTTATGTGCAATAAACACAATGTTCCAAAATAACAAAATCATGTTACTATTTACAGCATGTTAAACAATTAGGAATACCCAGTTTTCCCAGTTATTTTTCTCAATTTGGACCATGGGGCCTGCCCTTTCCCAAAATACTCCGATAAGTCCTTATGCTTGTACACTGAAGTTGTATACAGTTGCTTGTCGAGTTATTACCCTTGGCTAGGTACCCATGTTTTGTACAGATATATTCCTGTTTTACTTTGTTACCTTCTGTTTCTTCTGTGATTTGTTTGTTTATTGTCATTCCATAAAGATTTTTTTCCATAAATCTCTCATGCACCTTTTATTCCTTGCAGGTTTACCTCTTGTTGACTTTAGCAAACCTCCCCCGGGATTCCCAGTTGAAGAACAGAAGGAGAATTTAGTACCAACTGTGCCATACTATGAGCTACCTGCTGGGCTTATGGCACCTCTTGTGAAAATAGAAGACCACAAGTATATGCCTTTAGATCCCAGTGAATTAAGACTTCCACCACCAACCCCTCCAAGTGACAGGTTGTTAAGAGCAGTTGAGAATTTCTATGCTCCGCCATCTCATGAAAAGCCTCGGAACAGGTACTTACAATGTTTTAGCTATTATTCATTGACTCTTTTGCTTTGACGTGATTGAGACATAGCCATGTTTTTCCAGCAGTGGTGACAGCAGTGGCATTATTGTCATATCTATATTAACAGTAGAAATTTTATGTTAGTCAAATTTTTACCAGTGGTTGCTAAAGCTTTATGTTAAAGTTTTTGAGGACCCTTTTCTTCCTTCATTCTCTTACTCCTCCATCCTTTGCCTGCCTTATCCTTCTCCTCTCCCTCTTCCTTTTCTTTATCTTCCTTCCTCCTTCCACCCTCCCATCCTCCCTGCTTGCTTCTGTATTTTCTTCCTCTTCTCTTCTGCCTTCTGTTGCAGTCACCACCACCACCACCACTTCCACCACCACCACTAATTCTTATTAATTCCTTCTTTCTGTCTGTTATTAACGTATCCTTTCTCAGCTGTATGAGGTGGATTAGGGACATAAAGAATTTTAGGTAGATGGAGGCTCACTGCCCACATATGAACGTAGCTGCTTCTGTAGTAGGGTTTTGTTTTTCTCAAATTGGGGTCCTGTCCACAGATCCCGTGCAGAAATATCGAGGCAAAGGATGGAAAATTGCAAGACTTTGACTGACAGGTAAACGATTGGAGCTATCAACAGAGTAATAAAATGATGAAATGTGTTGCCACCATATGTGGTGAGACTTGTCAAAGGGTGTCATGGAGTTTGATATATATATATATATATATATATATATATATATATATATATATATATATATATGTATATATGTATATATATATATGTATATATGTATATATGTATATATATATATATATATATATATATATATATATATATATATATATATATTAGTGTGTGTGTGTGTGTTTGTGTGTATATGTGTCAGAAGTGTAGGGTACAAGGAGGAAGGGGAGACTGAGGATGAGGTGGAAGGATGGAGAGAAAGAGGCTTTGAGTTATCGCTCCAGTTTTCTCAATCCCATGCACGCCTCTCGCCCTCCTGCATGTTTAGGACCCGATAGCTCAAAGCCTCTTTTACTCTGTCCCTCCATTTCTTTCTCAGTCTCCCTCTCCCCCTTGCTCCCATCACTTCTGACACATATATCCTCTTAGTTAGTGTCTTTTCACTCATCCCCTTCATATGTCCAAACCATTCAAGGATACCTTGTTCAGCTTTCTCAGTTATAATCAGCATATTACTGCGTCTCTGTTTTATACTAATTGTTCCTTACATGATCAAGCCTCCTCACATCACATGTTGTCCTTAAGCAGTTCTTTTCTAATTCCTCCATTCTTTGTTCTTTTGTACATAGGGCCCAGAACTTGTATCTGTACAATATCGCTGGGACTGCTATATCAAACATGCCATGACCGAAAGTGACCTCTCTCTCCAGACAGTCCTCATAGCACCCGGGATCTTTTCCCATCATTCTCCCTTTGATTCACTTCAGCTCCCATAGTTCCATCTACTGCCTTGTTCACTCCCAGGTATAAACACTTAACTTTCTCCAAGTTCTCTCTGTTCAAACTCACATTCAAACCAACCTTTAACCCTCATTTCCTTACTTGTATTCACAGTAACTTTTAACTTCCTCCTTAACCTTACTTTTATTGACATTAACTCTTAACTTCCTCCTTTCACTTACTCCCAGACTCAGACACCACCCTTTGCAGTTTCTCACTTGAGTCATCCATCAGAGCTTTTTCATCTGCAAGGTGCAACTGATACACCTCCCAGACCCTCACCATCTCCATATACTGTAAATCCACACTTCTCTTGAAAACCCTTGCATTTACCTCCTTCATCATCCCATCCAAAAACAGATTAAACACCCCTAGTGTAAAACCACTAACCAAAATTCTTTAATCCTCCTCCCATCTTACCCATGCACACTCCTTACTTTCTCTGTGGAAACTAAGCACTGCTTGTAGTTTTTCTCCCACTTTATATATTTGTAGGAACTTCCAAAAAGTGTTTCTGTCAGTCCTATGATATACACTCTATGGGTATATAGATACCACAAACAAATTCCTTTTTTTCCCTGAATATTTATTACTCACATTCTTTAGAGAAACAATTGGTCCACAAATCCTATACCATACCTTAAGCCACATTGCCTCTTCCCTGTATGCTTTATGGATGTCACCACCATCTCTGTCATGTCTCTCCCATATAACTTACCAGGTGTACTCAGGCACCTCACCTTGAGCCATACATACACTCACTCTTATTAACCAAAAACTCTCACATGCTTTCTTGAGAAATTCAACTGCAGCTCCATCCGCTCCAGTTGCTTTGCCATAATTCATCATAAGTAAGGCATTAACCTCTTCTTTTTTTTCTTACCACATCACTTGCATTTCTCTTTTGCTCTGTATGCCTCCATGTCCCAAACACCCCATATTTGCTACCTTGTCAGCTAATGCATTTAGCAGTCCCTCAGAATACTCACTCCTTCACTTCACCTATTCTTTGCATGTTAACACTTTTCCATCTGCTCCTTTCATTGATGCTCTTTGTTCTCTTGTTCTTGTCACACTATTCACCTCCTTCCAAAACACTTTCTTATTCTAGCTGAAGTTTGCCAATTCATGCTAACCCAACTCTTATTTACCCCCACCCCCCAATTTTTTTTAGCCTCTGCACTTTCCACTTCACCTCCAGCCACTTCTTTTTGGATGTATCCCACATATACTCCCCCCTCCCGAAGATAATACCTGTACACCCATCTTTCCTCTTTCACAAGCAGCGTAACATTCTCATCCCACCTGTCATTACCTACCCTTTCTTACATGCCCCCACATCTTGCCTTCCATATGCCTCACACTTTCCTAGTACAAGCTAACACTGCTTCCATAAATTCCTTCCATTCCTTGCCCACTCCCCGATTATCACAAAATTTATTCCATAATCTCTTTGCACATGTCTCATTTCCAAGCTTGCTCACTTTCACCTTCATTTTTCACCAAAAAGTGATCAGACATTACACCAGCTGCCTCTTAGCACATATACATCTAACTCTGTCTTTAGCATGCATGTTTATTGGGTCATAACCCAATAATGCTCGCCCACTATCACCTCCACTCACTCTTGTATACCTATGCATGTCTCTTTTTAACCAGGTATTCCCAGTACACGACTCCACTAGTTGTTTGCCACTTTCATTTACAATGGGTATCCAGTGGCCCTCAATTATACCCTTAACTGCAACTTTACCCATGCTTACATTCAAATTGCCCATCCTGTTACTCAATCCCTCATCAGAATTGCTGATGCACTCACTCAGTTCCTTCCAAAACACTCACATATATGTGAGTAGGAAGAGAGCAGGGCGAGCGGTTTCTGGTAAAGGTGGAGGATTTGCATTAAGGGTGTATGATGTCACCATGACTATTAAATCTGTTCGTGGATATGATGGTGAGGGAGGTAAATGTGAGGGTCTTGGAGAGTAGGGCAGGTTTGCAGTCTGTTTGGGGTAGTAGGGTCTGGGGGGTGCATCAGTTTTTGTTTGCTGATGGTATGGTTTTGGTGGCATATTCAATGAGGAGCTTCAAAATTTGGTCTCTGAGTTTAGGAGAGTAGGTATAAGAAGTGGAAATGGCAGTGGATGGAACCATGGGAGCTGATGTGAACCTTAAGGTGGGCAAGGGGCTAAGTTCCTGGGTTTGTCGAGGAGCGTCTAGAAAGAGTTACTGTTTGTGAGGGTAAAGACTAGTACATTAAATGGTATAGTAGTCCCAGTGGTGTTGTATAGATGTGAGGCATGGGTCATAGATGAAAAGGTATGGAAAAAGGTGGATATGATAGAAATGAAATGGTTGAGGATAATATGTAGTGTGTGGAGGATTGTTAGAATAAGGAATGCAGGGTAGGAGACAGGTGTGTTAGTAAGAAGAGTATGTATGAGAGAGCTGAAGAGGTTTTGCTGCGATGGTTTGGACATATGGAGAGGGTGAGTGGGGAAATGCTGATTAAGAGGGTATCAGTACTGGAAGTGAAAGGAATAAGGAGAATTGGGAACTGAGGATAAGATGGAAGGATGGATAAGCACAAGGCTGTGAGGTATGCATGGGATAGAGTGAATTGGAATGATGTGGTATACTTGGGGTAATGTGCTGTCAGTGGGTTGAACCAGGGCATATGAAGCAGTTAGGGTAAACAATTGAAAGGTATATGGGGCTTGCCTGTGGATAGTTGGGGTTAGGGTCTAGTTGTGTTGCATTATACATGGAAGCATGAGAGTGCATATGAGCAAATAAGGCCATTTCTTTGTTTCTGGCATTGCCTTGCTCTGCAGGAACAGGCAATCATGTAAGGAGAAAGTTACTTGTATATTTGATTCAGTCTCTCTTTCATTACTTGCTTGCTGTTTCTTGCATTAGTGAAGTCATACTAGGAATGTACAAGGAATGGTCTTATTTTCTCACATCCACTGTAGCTTTTATGCCAGATGCACTAAACCAAGAGCCCCCTATCTACAGACAAGGGGACTATTGTATCGATGCATTCTTTGTATACATGACAACACTTAAGTATAGCAATGAAAAAAGATAATTAAATAAAAGATAAAAGAGGATATATGTGTCAGAGGTGGAGGGAACGAGAAGTGGGAGACCAAATTGGAGGTGGAAGGATGGGAGTGAAAAAGATTTTGAGTGATCGGGGCCTGAACATGCAGGAGGGTGAAAGGCGTGCAAGGAATAGAGTGAATTGGGACGATGTGGTATACCGGGGTCAACATGCTGTCATTGGATTGAACCAGGGCATTTGAAGCGTCTGGGGTAAACCATGGAAAGTTTTGTGGGGCCTGGATGTGGAAAGGGAGCTGTGGTTTCGGTGCATTATACATGACAGCTGGAGACTGAGTGTGAACGAATGTGGCCTTTGTTGTCTTTTCCTAGCGCTACCTTGTGCACATACAAGGGGAGGGGGTTGTTTTTTCATGTGTGGCAGGGTGGCAGTGGGAATGAATAAGGGCAGACAGTATGAATTATGTCCATGTGTATATATGTTTATGTCTGTGTGTGTATATATATGTATACGTTGAGACGTATAGGTATGTATATATGCATGTGTGGATGTGTATGTATATACATGTGTATGTGGGTGGGTTGGGCGATTCTTTCGTCTGTTTCTTTGCGCTACCTCGCTAAAGTGGGAGACAGCGACAAAGTATATATATGTATATATATACTTATATATATATGGATTGAATCAGGGCATGTGAAGCGTCTGGGGTAAACCATGGAAAGTTCTGTGGGGCCTGGATGTGGAAAGGGAGCTGTGGTTTCGGGCATTATTACATGACAGCTAGAGACTGAGTGTGAATGAATGGGACCTTTGTTGTCTTTTCCTAGTGCTACCTCGCACGCATGAGGGGGGGGATGTTATTCCATGTGTGGCGAGGTGGCGCTGGGAATAAATAACGGCAGACAGTATGAATTATGTACATGTGTATATATGTATATGTCTGTGTGTGTATATATATGTGTACATTGAGATGTATAGGTATGTATATTTGCGTGTGTGGACGTGTATGTATATACATGTGTATGGGGGTGGGTTGGGCCATTTCTTTCGTCTGTTTCCTTGCGCTACCTCGCAAACGCGGGAGACAGCGACAGAGCAAAATAAATATAAATAAATAAATGTATGTATATATATTTCACTCTTTTAAACTATTTGCCATTTCCTGCGTTAGCGAGGTAGCGTTAAGAACAGAGGACTGGGCCTTTGTGGAATATCCTCACGTGGCCCCCCCCCGTTCCTTCTTTTGGAAAATTAAAAAAAAATGAGAGGGGAGGATTTCCAGCCCCCGCTCCCTCCCCTTTTAGTATATATTTATATATTTTTTTTTTTTTGCTATCATATATATATATATATATATATATATATATATATATATATATATATATATATATATATATTATATATATATATATATTATATATATATATATATATATATATATATATATATATATATATATATATATATATATATATATATATATTTTTTTTTTTTTTTTTTTTTTTTTTTTTATACTTTGTCGCTGTCTCCCGCGTTTGCGAGGTAGCGCAAGGAAACAGACGAAAGAAATGGCCCAACCCCCCCCATACACATGTACATACACACGTCCACACACGCAAATATACATACCTACACAGCTTTCCATGGTTTACCCCAGACGCTTCACATGCCTTGATTCACTCCACTGACAGCACGTCAACCCCTGTATACCACATCGCTCCAATTCACTCTATTCCTTGCCCTCCTTTCACCCTCCTGCATGTTCAGGCCCCGATCACACAAAATCTTTTTCACTCCATCTTTCCACCTCCAATTTGGTCTCCCTCTTCTCCTCGTTCCCTCCACCTCCGACACATATATCCTCTTGGTCAATCTTTCCTCACTCATTCTCTCCATGTGCCCAAACCATTTCAAAACACCCTCTTCTGCTCTCTCAACCACGCTCTTTTTATTTCCACACATCTCTCTTACCCTTACGTTACTTACTCGATCAAACCACCTCACACCACACATTGTCCTCAAACATCTCATTTCCAGCACATCCATCCTCCTGCGCACATCTCTATCCATAGCCCACGCCTCGCAACCATACAACATTGTTGGAACCACTATTCCTTCAAACATACCCATTTTTGCTTTCCGAGATAATGTTCTCGACTTCCACACATTCTTCAAGGCTCCCAGAATTTTCGCCCCCTCCCCCACCCTATGATCCACTTCCGCTTCCATGGTTCCATCCGCTGCCAGATCCACTTCCAGATATCTAAAACACTTTACTTCCTCCAGTTTTTCTCCATTCAAACTTACCTCCCAACTGACTTGACCCTCAACCCTACTGTACCTAATTACCTTGCTCTTATTCACATTTACTCTTAACTTTCTTCTTTCACACACTTTACCAAACTCAGTCACCAGCTTCTGCAGTTTCTCACATGAATCAGCCACCAGTGCTGTATCATCAGCGAACAACAACTGACTCACTTCCCAAGCTCTCTCATCCCCAACAGACTTCATACTTGCCCCTCTTTCCAAAACTCTTGCATTCACCTCCCTAACAACCCCATCCATAAACAAATTAAACAACCATGGAGACATCACACACCCCTGCCGCAAACCTACATTCACTGAGAACCAATCACTTTCCTCTCTTCCTACACGAACACATGCCTTACATCCTCGATAAAAACTTTTCACTGCTTCTAACAACTTGCCACCCACATATATATAATATATAAATATATATAATATTTACTTATTATACTTTGTCGCTGTCTCCTGTGTTAGTGAGGTAGTGCAAGGAAATAGACGAAAGAATGGCCCAACCCACCTAAATACACATGTATATACATACACGTCCACACATGCACATATACATACCTATACATTTCAATGTATACATATATATACATACACAGACATATACACATATGCACATATAAACATGCACATAATTCACACTTGTTTTCATACATATTCATCATTTTCCACATTGGCGAGGTAGCATTAAGAACTTGAAAAGTTTGTATTACATGTATGTATGTTTCATCAAATTTTCTGCCCAGTTTTGGGTAGATTGGTGCTTTCTATAAATACTGATTGTCACCCACATCTCTGATTAGCCCAGAAAAAATCTACAAGCTTCGGTTACACACAGACAGCAGTGGCTGTGGGATTTCACATGCTCCTACCTTGGCACCATCCCTGGTATTATGCTGTGTAAATAGACAATATTGTTTGGGTTTCAGACCACATAAGCAGCCATCTCTTATTTGAAATATCAGGTTCATTGTTAGAGAAGGACACAACTCTCCAAGCTCAATGATAGGGGGTAATCACTGGCTGGCATTGCTTGATACACTTACTGTTTAGGTAACGACATCATGCAAAGGCTTAAATGCCTTAGCATTATGCCAAGATTTAAATGTCTTTGATATGTTAATTCTAAGTTGCTGTAGCTATTTGAATGGCTCATAATGTGTTGAAAACTTTACTAATTCTGCCTGTCCAGGTTATATGCCTTTTTTAACCTAGCACTTATATGTTTAATATATTAGATAATAACATTAACACTGCACATTCCTATTTTACCCCAGTTATCCTTAAATCTTTACTCTTCACTGTAGCTTCTTTTAACTTTAGTCTTTAAAGAAATCATAACTGTTTATGTTTTTTCTTCTATACTATACACTTTTAAACAAAGTTCTTCCTTGCACACTTTCTAGCAGTATTATTCTTGAAATATTGACCTTATAAAGAATGAATGTGGTATAATTGCCCACGAGTGTTTATCTCAGCATCCCACTTTATCTCATTATTTCACTCATGATATAGTTATTAGGTTGTCCAGCACAAAAGATTTCTCATTCTCTATTATTTGATATAGTAGGTAAGCTCATTCAAAATGTGTCATGTTAATTTCTTTCATCTGTTGACAGACTGTACTTTAGCTAATCAGAATTTTTTGTTCTGTTTCATCTCAGTATTATTTGTTGACATGCCTTAGAAATTTAGGGGTAAGATCAAGATGGTCATATATCATGAAATTATGAAACCTAGGCACTAAAAAGGCTTGCAGGCATTGAATTATTTATCAGTGTTATGAAGAATTGATTATCATTGGAAAAGATTTTGTAATATGAAGAGTACTTTACAAATTTGAAAACCATCTAAGGCAGATTTCTGTGTGAAATTTTACACCAGAGAAGATTTTTTTTTTATCAAGGTACAGGTACTTTTGAATAACTACGTAGTACATTTATTGCATAGGCTGCAGATTCATCTCACTCTCAAATTCTAATCTTTTCAGAAAATAAAGCATTTACATCAGTGTTAGCAGAAATATAACATTTGGATCAAATTATTAAACTCATCTCTGAAATAACAGTTCACAAAACCATGTCATCTTATGTAAACAATTGGTGCAGGTTCTGGGCGTATTCATTGTCCACCATTGGCCATACCAGAGGTTTATTATGAGAGCTGGTATGTTGAGAAGGGCACATAGCCAAGCAGATGAAATGCCTTATCATCTTCCATTTAATGTAGTAAAGTGAATAGCAGGGCACTTACATATAATTAAGAAGGCTGTTATAGTTATTTTACTTAATTCATAAGAACTTATTTTAAAATCACTAACTAATAATTCATTATATATTATTATGAAACTATTAACTCTGTTACCATGTACAAGAGATGGATCAAGTGCATGCCAGCAAGCACTTTAAAGGACATTAATTTCACGAATCTGGTGTCCTCAACTGAACCCTGCAGGCTTACAGAAGTCAGGGTTGCCCAGTTATGTTACCTTTAGTAGATTTACTACCTTGTCACAAAAAAAAGCTGTTATCTCGTTTGTGATGAGAATCTGAAATGCTTGATGAAAATGATGGTTGCTGAAGAAAGCATTCTCTATGGGAAAGTAAAAGTAGGAAAGCTGAAACAGATGAAAAGTAGATAAGAGGGGGAAACCAGTTCTCTCAGTGAAATTGTGTATTGCATACATGATTTTTCACTTAAATGCATTATCATTTTTTTGGATTTTCTTTCCAGTGAGGGTTGGGAGCAGTTAGGTTTATATGACTACTACAAAGAAAAGAGTCAGTGTATTAAACGAATTGAAAAAGATGTAAGTGACGGACTAAGAGATCGCCCACGCTCTCCATCACCTGTTGTGATTGAGCCGCCTCCAGAAGAAGAGGAAAAACCTGTTGAGCAACCAGTCAGAAGATACAGGTAGGATGGAAGACCTCATGTATATTTTTTGATGAATTGTGCATCTCTGATCAGTCACTCTATGCATAATTTTGATGAGATCATGAAAGAAGGAAGTGAAAATTTTTTTTTCTTTTTCTATGAAGGTACAGTCTAGAGATTCTGAATGTGTATTATTGTAACCAGGATGAAAAGGGGGTGGGGGGGAAGAGAAATACTAAATTTGATGAGGGAAATTGGAATCTTATGGCTCTGAGTGAAACAAAGTTAAAGGGTAAAAGAGTCTGGGAAATTTTAGGGACATAGTCTGTGGTTATTAAATGGAGGGGCATGAAGTAAGGATTGGCATTTCTGGTGTGGAGTGAGCTGTAGACTGTGTTAAAGAGTGCAAGGAATTGAATCCAAGGTTGATATGGGACAGAATGAAAGTGCATTGTAAACGATGGGCAGTTGTATGTGCTAATGCATAAGAAAATGAAATGAGTGAAGAAGAAAAGAATGCATTTTGGAACAAGCCAAGTGAATACAAGTCATTGTGATGCAGGAATTCGAGTCATAGTACTAGGGAATCTAAATGCAAGGGTGAGTGATGTGGTAGTTGAGGGTATAATAAGGAAGATTAGGGTCTCTGGTGTAAAGATAAATGGGGTAAAGCTTTTCAGGTTTTTTGATGAAAGGAGACTGGTGATGAGGTATGCGTGATGTAAGTAAAGGTTGATAAGTGTACATGTGTGAATGAGAGTGTGTGAAAGGAGAAAGTTGAGAGTAAATGTGAAAAATATGAAAATTTGTAGTGTATATTAATAGTTTTCTAGTTGGATTTTTTGTGTTAAGAAAATATATACCATTTTTACAGATCAGTAAGCCCAGAAAAAGATGAGGAGAGGAAAAAGTCCCGGTCCCGGTCCCGCTCACTTAGTCAGAGTCCTGTGCGACGAAGCACCTCCAAACAGAGGTCCCTTTCACGCTCACCCTCAAGGTATGGTGTAAGAAGTATTTGGGGTATATGTTTTTTACAGTTTTTCTTTCTTTCTTTCAAACTGTTCGCCATTTCCCGCATTAGCGAGGTAGCGTTAAGAACAGAGGACTGGGCCTTTGAGGGAATACCCTCACCTGGCCCAATTCTCTGTTCCTTCTTTTGGAAAATTAAGAAAAAAAAAAAAAGAGAGGGAAGGATTTCCAGCTCCCCACTCCCTCCCCTTTTAGTCGCCTTTTACGACACGCAGGGAATATGTGGGAAGTATTCTTTGTCCTATCTTGTATATTTTCTTTTTGTATACTAGCAGACTTTCTTAAGTAGAACCACCTCCCTATATAACTAATCACATTGAAAGAAAGAAGTGAGTCACAGCTGTCTTACTACCATAAATCCTTTCAGTAGATCACATGATTCACAAGTACGCATATTATAGTGATTTTGAAAAGTTTAGATATTTTGGGTAAAATTTAATGCCGAATAGTTGTATGTGAGATGGAGACCAGTTTGAAAAGAGGGATGATTATTGAATGATTACCATATAGTATAGGAAGAGAGGAAAGTGATTGGTTCTAAGTGAATGTAGGTTTGCGGCAGGGGTATGTGATGTCTCCATGGTTGTTTAATTTGTTTATGGATGGGGTTGTTAGGGAGGTGAATGCAAGAGTTTTGGAAAGAGGGGCAAGTATGAAGTCTGTTAGGGATGAGAGAGCTTGGGAAGTGAGTCAGTTGTTGTTTGCTGATGATACAGCGCTGGTGGCTGATTCATGTGAGAAACTGCAGAAGCTGGTGACTGAGTTTGGTAAAGTGTGTGAAAGAAGAAAGTTAAGAGTAAATGTGAATAAGAGCAAGGTTATTAGGTACAGTAGGGTTGAGGGTCAAGTCAATTGGGAGGTAAGTTTGAATGGAGAAAAACTGGAGGAAGTAAAGTGTTTTAGATATCTGGGAGTGGATCTGGCAGCGGATGGAACCATGGAAGCGGAAGTGGATCATAGGGTGGGGGAGGGGGCGAAAATTCTGGGAGCCTTGACGAATGTGTGGAAGTTGAGAACATTATCTCGGAAAGCAAAAATGGGTATGTTTGAAGGAATAGTGGTTCCAACAATGTTGTATGGTTGCGAGGCATGGGCTATGGATAGAGTTGTGCGCAGGAGGATGGATGTACTGGAAATGAGATGTTTGAGGACAATGTGTGGTGTGAGGTGGTTTGATCGAGTAAGTAACGTAAGGGTAAGAGAGATGTGTGGAAATAAAAAGAGCGTGGTTGAGAGAGCAGAAGAGGGTGTTTTGAAATGGTTTGGGCACATGGAGAGAAGGAGTGAGGAAAGATTGACCAAGAGGATATATGTGTCGGAGGTGGAGGGAACAAGGAGAAGTGGGAGACCAAATTGGAGGTGGAAAGATGGAGTGAAAAAGATTTTGTGTGATCGGGGCCTGAACATGCAGGAGGGTGAAAGGAGGGCAAGGAATAGAGTAAATTGGATCGATGTGGTATACCGGGGTTGATGTGCTGTCAGTGGATTGAATCAGGGCATGTGAAGCGTCTGGGGTAAACCATGGAAAGCTGTGTAGGTATGTATATTTGCGTGTGTAGACGTATGTATATACATGTGTATGGGGGTGGGTTGGGCCATTTCTTTCGTCTGTTTCCTTGCGCTACCTCGCAAACGCGGGAGACAGCGGCAAAAAAGAGAAAAAAAAAATCTTCAGAGTGACTTTCCTTGATATGGCACAAGAGTAAACTGTACCACAGAATTGTACATGAATGGTTAATAGTGAAAAGCTGAAAGAGGCAATGCATCATTGATAGGGAGTGATTAAAACAAGGCTAAGGAATAACTCTTTGATGCAGGACAAGCATAAGAAGACAGGAGAATTTAAGGGTGGTGTCTTTTGTGCAGCAATTAATTATAATGAATAGGATGAGCAATACAGGACTGAGAATGGTACTGTGAACTGGAATTAAGAACAGGAAAGAACCAAGAAGTAAAGCTTAACTTTTTTTATTGTAACATATGAGATTTGTGAACAGATGAAAAAGTGCAAGAAAAATGATATATATCTATATCTCTTGGAACCTATTCTGTTGGGCTTGGCTGTGGATGGTAAGGTATGGTTAAAGTACATTATATGTGACAGTTTGAGGCCAATTTTTTTTTTCATCCCTTACACTACCAATGCTGTGATTCAAACATTAACCTTTGTCCCCCTTGCCTTTATACAGTGGCACTATACAGGTATTCCACTAATCCTCAGGCACCTGGATGTGGAAAGGGAGCTGTGGTTTCGGTGCATTACACATGACAGCTAGAGACTGAGTGTGAACGAATGTGGCCTTTGTGGTCCTTTCCTAGCGCAACCTCGCACACATACGGGGGAAGGGGTTTTCATTTTCATGTGTGGCGGGGTGGCGATGGGAATGAATAAAGGCAGACAGTATGAATTATGTACATGTGTATATATGTATATGTCTGTTTGTGTATATATATGTATACGTTGAGATGTATAGGTATGTATATTTGCGTGTGTGGATGTGCATGTATATACATGTATATGTGGGTGGGTTAGGCCATTCTTTTGTCTGTTTCCTTACACTACCTTGCTAACGCAGGAGACAGTGATATATATATATATTTTTTTTTTTTTTTTTTTTTTTTTTTTTTTATACTTTGTCGCTGTCTCCCGCGTTTGCGAGGTAGCGCAAGGAAACAGACGAAAGAAATGGCCCAACCCCCCCCCCCCCATACACATGTACATACGTCCACACACGCAAATATACATACCTACACAGCTTTCCATGGCCCACCCCAGACGCCCCACACGCCCCGATTCAATCCACCGACAGCACGTCAACCCCTGTACACCACATCGCTCCAATTCACTCTATTCCTTGCCCTCCTTTCACCCTCCTGCATGTTCAGGCCCCGATCACACAAAATCTTTTTCACTCCATCTTTCCACCTCCAATTTGGTCTCCCTCTTCTCCTCGTTCCCTCCACCTCCGACACATATATCCTCTTGGTCAATCTTTCCTCACTCATTCTCTCCATGTGCCCAAACCATTTCAAAACACCCTCTTCTGCTCTCTCAACCACACTCTTTTTATTTCCACACATCTCTCTTACCCTTACGTTACTTACTCTATCAAACCACCTCACACCACACATTGTCCTCAAACATCTCATTTCCAGCACATCCATCCTCCTGCGCACATCTCTATCCATAGCCCACGCCTCGCAACCATACAACATTGTTGGAACCACTATTCCTTCAAACATACCCATTTTTGCTTTCCGAGATAATGTTCTCGACTTCCACACATTTTTCAAGGCTCCCAAAATTTTCGCCCCCTCCCCCACCCTATGATCCACTTCCGCTTCCATGGTTCCATCCGCTGACAGATCCACTCCCAGATATCTAAAACACTTCACTTCCTCCAGTTTTTCTCCATTCAAACTCACCTCCCAATTGACTTGACCCTCACCCCTACTGTACCTAATAACCTTGCTTTTATTCACATTTACTCTTAACTTTCTTCTTCCACACACTTTACCAAACTCAGTCACCAGCTTCTGCAGTTTCTCACATGAATCAGCCACCAGCGCTGTATCATCAGCGAACAACAACTGACTCACTTCCCAAGCTCTCTCATCCCCAACAGCCTTCATACTTGCCCCTCTTTCCAGGACTCTTGCATTTACCTCCCTAACAACCCCATCCATAAACAAATTAAACAACCATGGAGACATCACACACCCCTGCCGCAAACCTACATTCACTGAGAACCAATCACTTTCCTCTCTTCCTACACGTACACATGCCTTACATCCTCGATAAAAACTTTTCACTGCTTCTAACAACTTGCCTCCCACACCATATATTCTTAATACCTTCCACAGAGCATCTCTATCAACTCTATCTTATGCCTTCTCCAGATCCATAAATGCTACATACAAATCCATTTGCTTTTCTATATATATATATATATATATATATATATATATATATATATATATATATATATATATATATATATTACCCCTGGGGATAGGGGAGAAAGAATACTTCCCACGTATTCCCTGTGTGTCGTAGAAGGTGACTAAAAGGGAAGGGAGCGGGGGGCTGGAAATCCTCCCCTCTCGTTTTTTTTTTTAATTTTCCAAAAGAAGGAACAAAGAAGGGGGCCAGGAGAAGATATTCCCTCAAAGGCCCAGTCCTCTGTTCTTAACGCTACCTCGCTATCGCGGGAAATGGCGAATAGTATGAAAAAATATATATATATATATATATATATATATATATATATATATATATGGTTGTTTAATTTGTTTATGGATGGGGTTGTTGTGGAGGTGAATGCAAGAGTTTTGGAAAGAGGGGCAAGTATGAAGTCTGTTGGGGATGAGAGAGCTTGGGAAGTGAGTCAGTTGTTGTTCGCTGATGATACAGCGCTGGTGGCTGATTCATGTGAGAAACTGCAGAAGCTGGTGACTGAGTTTGGTAAAGTGTGTGAAAGAAGAAGTTAAGAGTAAATGTGAATAAGAGCAAGGTTATTAGGTACAGTAGGGTTGAGGGTCAATTCAATTGGGAGGTGAGTTTGAATGGAGAAAAACTGGAGGAAGTGAAGTGTTTTAGATATCTGGGAGTGGATCTGGCAGCGGATGGAACCATGGAAGCGGAAGTGGATCATAGGGTGGGGGAGGGGGCGAAAATTCTGGGAGCCTTGAAGAATGTGTGGAAGTCGAGAACATTATCTCGGAAAGCAAAAATGGGTATGTTTGAAGGAATAGTGGTTCCAACAATGTTGTATGGTTGCGAGGCGTGGACTATGGATAGAGTTGTGCGCAGGAGGATGGATGTGCTGGAAATGAGATGTTTGAGGACAATGTATGGTGTGAGGTGGTTTGATCGAGTAAGTAACGTAAGGGTAAGAGAGATGTGTGGAAATAAAACGAGCGTGGTTGAGAGAGCAGAAGAGGGTGTTTTGAAATGGTTTGGTCACATGGAGAGAATGAGTGAGGAAAGATTGACCAAGAGGATATATGTGTCGGAGGTGGAGGGAACGAGGAGAAGAGGGAGACCAAATTGGAGGTGGAAAGAAGGAGTGAAAAAGATTTTGTGTGATCGGGGCCTGAACATGCAGGAGGGTGAAAGGAGGGCAAAGAATAGTGTGAATTGGTGCGATATGGTATATTTTCATTGTATATATATATATATATATATATATATATATATATATATATATATATATATATATATTTTTTTTTTTTTTTTTTTTATACTTTGTCGCTGTCTCCCGCGTTTGCGAGGTCGCGCAAGGAAACAGACGAAAGAAATGGCCCAACCCCCCCCCCCCATACACATGTACATACACACGTCCACACACGCAAATATACATACCTACACAGCTTTCCATGGTTTACTTTTTTACTTTGTCGCTGTCTCCCGCGTTTGCGAGGTAGCGCAAGGAAACAGATGAAAGAAATGGCCCAACCCACCCCCATACACATGTATATACATACGTCCACACACGCAAATATACATACCTACACAGCTTTCCATGGTTTACCCCAGACGCTTCACATGCCTTGATTCAATCCACTGACAGCACGTCAACCCCGGTATACCACATCGCTCCAATTCACTCTATTCCTTTCACCCTCCTGCATGTTCAGGCCCCGATCACACAAAATCTTTTTCACTCCATCTTTCCACCTCCAATTTGGTCTCCCTCTTCTCCTTGCTCCCTCCACCTCCGACACATATATCCTCTTGGTCAATCTTTCCTCACTCATCCTCTCCATGTGCCCAAACCACTTCAAAACACCCTCTTCTGCTCTCTCAACCACGCTCTTTTTATTTCCACACATCTCTCTTACCCTTACGTTACTCACTCGATCAAACCACCTCACACCACACATTGTCCTCAAACATCTCATTTCCAGCACATCCATCCTCCTGCGCACAACTCTATCCATAGCCCACGCCTCGCAACCATACAACATTGTTGGAACCACTATTCCTTCAAACATACCCATTTTTGCTTTCCGAGATAATGTTCTCGACTTCCACACATTCTTCAAGGCCCCCAGAATTTTCGCCCCCTCCCCCACCCTATGATCCACTTCTGCTTCCATGGTTCCATCCGCTGCCAGATCCACTCCCAGATATCTAAAACACTTCACTTCCTCCAGTTTTTCTCCATTCAAACTCACCTCCCAAATGACTTGACCCTCAACCCTACTGTACCTAATAACCTTGCTCTTATTCACATTTACCCTTAACTTTCTTCTTCCACACACTTTACCAAACTCAGTCACCAGCTTCTGCAGTTTCTCACATGAATCAGCCACCAGCGCTGTATCATCAGCGAACAACAACTGACTCACTTCCCAAGCTCTCTCATCCCCAACAGACTTCATACTTGCCCCTCTTTCCAAAACTCTTGCATTTACCTCCCTAACAACCCCATCCATAAACAAATTAAACAACCATGGAGACATCGCACACCCCTGCTGCAAACCTACATTCACTGAGAACCAATCACTTTCCTCTCTTCCTACACGTACACATGCCTTACATCCTCGATAAAAACTTTTCACTGCTTCTGGAAGGAGGTAAATAAAGTGCGTAAGACAAGGGAGCAAATGGGAACTTCAGTGAAGGGCGCAAATGGGGAGGTGATAACAAGTAGTGGTGATGTGAGAAGGAGATGGAGTGAGTATTTTGAAGGTTTGTTGAATGTGTTTGATGATAGAGTGGCAGATATAGGGTGTTTTGGTCGAGGTGGTGTGCAAAGTGAGAGGGTTAGGGAAAATGATTTGGTAAACAGAGAAGAGGTAGTGAAAGCTTTGTGGAAGATGAAAGCCGGCAAGGCAGCAGGTTTGGATGGTATTGCAGTGGAATTTATTAAAAAAGGGGGTGACTATTGTTGACTGGTTGGTAAGGTTATTTAATGTATGTATG
This sequence comes from Panulirus ornatus, assembly GCF_036320965.1. NCBI lineage: Eukaryota > Metazoa > Arthropoda > Malacostraca > Decapoda > Palinuridae > Panulirus > Panulirus ornatus. The sequence continues at coordinate 3,014,075 of NC_092236.1, read as the reverse complement.
ACTCATGGTGAGGTGCCTGAGGATTGGCGGAATGCGTGCATAGTGCCATTGCACAAAGGCAAAGGGGATAAGAGTGAGTGCTCAAATTACAGAGGTATAAGTTTGTTGAGTATTCCTGGTAAATTATATGGGAGGGTATTGATTGAGAGGGTGAAGGCATGTACAGAGCATCAGACTGGGGAAGAGCAGTGTGGTTTCAGAAGTGGTAGAGGATGTGTGGATCAGGTGTTTGCTTTGAAGAATGTATGTGAGAAATACTTAGAAAAGCAAATGGATTTGTATGTAGCATTTATGGATCTGGAGAAGGCATATGATAGAGTTGATAGAGATGCTCTGTGGAAGGTATTAAGAATATATATATATATATATATATATATATATATATATATATATATATATATATATATATATATATATATATACAATGAAAATCTTAACCAACCGATCAACCCTCATTGAATATTTGGTGGAACCTTATGATACTGGTCAGGTATTCCTGAAAGTGCTTATTAGAAAATGAGGAACACTTTTCAGATGATGAGTCTGCAAAATCTTCACTCAACATGAAATGTAAATTTGTGCCTACCAAATACATTTTATTGTATTTATCTTTTTCAACAGAACACCACCTCGATCTCACCGCCGATCACTTTCTAAATCACCACGGAGATCCAACTCTGATTCAAGATCACCCAGAAGGTTGAGTAGATCCAGATCCAGGTCCAGGTCCCAGTCGCCAAGATCTTCCCCACCTCGAGTACCATTTAATAGGTCTTCTTCACGAAGTCCAACTCCACCATCTTTTGTGTTAGTAGACTGAGTGGTTTTTCTATGACTTATTTGTAAATTTATATTTGACATTATTTTCCATTTATTTTTTATTACTTTTACCCTAAAAGCAGTTTTTGATTCTTTATTGGAAGTGTACAGTTAGATTCAGTTGCATTTGTGCAACAGAATTTTGGATGAATATCTCAGCAGAAGCTTCGACACCTCTGCCTTTAGTCAAATATAAAAATTTGTGCTTTTTTATTAATTGATTTTTTTTTCCCACAGTGGAGGAGCTTTCCCAAAAATAGATCAGCGCCTGGATGAGAGCAATAAGGGTCACCAGATGCTACGAAAAATGGGGTGGGGAGGCTCAGGTTTAGGAGCCAATGAACAGGGCATTAGTGACCCTGTAGCAGCTGGAGAAGTGCGGGACACACCACAGGAAAGATTCCGAGGTCTTGGGGTCCCTAGTGCTCAGACAGATCCTTATGAAGCTTTCAGAAAAAATAAGGGTCAGGCATTTATTAACCGAATGAAAGCAAGAGCAGAGGAAAAATTTTAGTTGACAGTGATTATTTGGGGTTGGAACTTTTTATTGAGTGCAATTGATTTTACCTGTGAGAACAGGTATGCATGGTAGGCAACATAATAATTGGATTTTTAAATCTTCATTTTGTGGAGCTATATACCAGTCACTGGGAGTTTTACTTATAGTTATAAAATGACATTTGATAGTTGCAACTGCACTGAAATGAATTAAATATTACATCTGTTACAATGCATGGCTCATAACTAATTTCATAAAGTGTGTGTTAAGTACTCGTCAATTTTGGCCGAGATACCGATTTAAAGAATTCACGTACCACCTGTTGTATGCCATAGTTTACTGAAATGTTTCATCATTGTTTTGTACAGTATCTGAATTTTTACAGCACAGTTTAATTTGGTGAATGTTAAATGATGAAGAAAATTTCTGTAGAAAGAGTTTATCAATACTAGAACTGCTTTGAGACTGTTTTATCCATATTATATCTTGATACTTGTAAATGTTAGGAATATGTGATAAGCATGAATATAGGTAAAATTTTTATTGTTTACCATCTGCGTGTTTGAACCGTGCATTAATTTAGTTGTCATACAACTTGTATTACTTAATAAACTACTGTATATTGAATTTTTATACATGGCAAACTGGAATGTGTTGACCAAATTGGTGCAGCACGATAAGTACTAGTTAACATTGTTAAGAGTTATTGGAGGGACTATTTGCATTTTTGTTATCTTATAATATTTACCCTTTTAAGAGATTGAAATTCATGTTACAATAAGTGCAGGAATTTCTTTTAGATCCAAGCGAGATATGTGCATTTTCTTCAGAAATGCAGAATTTGTAATAGATGTAAATTAGAAATCTCGGTAATACTTATCTTTGACAGTAGTAATTTGCTGTTATACATTACAGAGCTTGAGCTGAAATTTAATGCTGTTTCTGAGTCCTGTGATTATAATTGTTACTAATTAGAAAAAAAATGTGAATTTAGTATTTGTGATGTAAATTAGATAAGTTATATGTAAGTAGTCTCTGCTAATAAAGCAAAATTGATTAAACTCTGATCTTTGTATGTTTCTGTGTTTCCTTACATAGAAAGTTGGCTCTTTCAGATTCTTCACACTGAAGCATAGGCCTTTTTTCACATATATTATCCATGATGCATCTTTGTAATTTGAACATTCAGCTTGTCCTCCTTATTTTTATACAGTGGCATGATTATACAGGCATTCTGTTAACCCTAAGGCACTTCACTTTTTGCCAAATATACCCTATACCCTGAAAATACTAACTAATCAACAGTCACCTCCTTTCCTGAGAAATTCTGCAATTCCATCCACTTCTGCTTCTTTGCTACACTTCATGTAACACTAGGTATTCATTTTCTCTTTTCACCAAACCACTTCTCAAGACTATATCGTTTGCATACCTCCACATCCCAAACACTTGACATCTGCCAACTTGTCATCTAATACGTTCAACAATCCTTCAGAATACTCATTCCATATCCTTTTCACACTTTTCTGTTTGCATTGATCATCGATATTTCTTGTTGCTCTCATGTTTTCATCACACTGTTCACTTCCCTCCAAAACATTTTATTTTCCCTGAAGTTTATTGATACTCTCACCCTAAGTCTCACTTTCTGTCTTTTCAGCTCCTGCATCTTCCTTTTGACCTCTTGTACATCTCCCAATCACTGGGACTCCTCCCTTACAGCATCGTTTCTCAAACTGTTTCGGACATGACCCTGAACACACAATTTTTTGGCCTGGTGACCCCTCGGGGGAAAAACATAGGTTCAGTGTTTCTTCATTTAATTTTATCCAATGAATTTTACTGAATTTTACTTTAATTTAATAATTAATATATTTCTTATGTTGATCAAAGAAAATGAAAGGCACAACTTTGTGCAAATGTAACTTATTGCAAAATTAGGCAAGCAAAGAAAAACAAGTGTTTGATTGGCAACTATGACACTACTTCATGAGTGAGCCCTTCTGACTATTGATTCTTTGCTTAAAAAATTGTGGTTACCATGCTTTTCTATTATCACAAATGACAGGAATTTGATAATTTCTTTCTCTAAATGGATTTCATTGCAAAAAATTAAAAGGGAGAAAGCAAGTATTTTAGTGAATACCATGACGTTCCTTCATATTATGAGCAAGTTCTTCCAGGTTTGGCTTTATGTTGATAGACAGAGCACAGTGCAAATCATGCTGGGCATTCTGACTGTTCCTTGCTTTATTCCTGATCATCACAAGAGCTGAAAGTCCTTGTTCACAGAGGTTTATGATTGGAAAAGGAAGAAGAGACTCTTCAGCCTCATGAGTCAGAATTCAGAGTACAAGAGGCTTTCAAAACTCTGCTTCTGCACTTGATTTTCCTGGAGATCTATAATTTCTTCTAGAAAACCAGGGACATCTTCACCTTCGTTGACTTTCACACCCAACACATTCCTACCCATCTATGTTGACATAGGTCGACATTTTCTGGCAAATATCTGGCAAGTCCCTCCTGAAGTTTCTACAAATGATCTTAGAAATCCATTTTATCGTCAGCAAGGAACATATCTGACAAATCTTCCAGCAATGCATGCAGTTTTGGAAAAGCAGCTGTTTTCCCCCCTGGCCAATCTTTCTCTTCAAAGAGCAAGTTTCCTCTTGAATGAAGCAATTTTTTCACTAATGTCCATTTTAGTTTGATTTTAGCCTTGCATTTCTTAAGTTCAATTCATTCAGGTGCCTGAAGATGTCACCTACATAAGCTAGCTTTGCCACTCAAGCAGGACTTTTAAAGCAGTTGGCCAGCTTATGCTTCTTCTCTTGGAGAAAAATTTCTATTTCGGCTTTTAGTTCAATAACTCATCCAAGAATGTGCCCTCGAGACAGCCAGCAGACATAAGAGTGGAAAAGTAAGTTCTGGTAATGTGATCCTATCCCTTCACACATTTTATGGAAAATGCGTTAGTTCAAAGCTCTGGCCTTGATAAAATTCACAATATGGATAACATCATTCAGAACCACATGGAGTTCTGGCTGGATATGTTGAGGCCAAGTTTTCCTGATGTAAGAAACTGTGAATTATTATGACATCAGGGTTTTCTCTTTTAATTCAAATGACAAAACCTACATGACTTCCCATCATAGATGAAGCTCCATTGCTACACAGCCAAACAATTCAAACAGTCTAATTTGTGTTTCTTGAAAAAATTGTTTACCGAAACAAAGAAGTCTCCTCTAGTGGTGGCTGTTGACATGGCACTAGTGAACAGAAATTCCTCCAGAATTCTGTCATGTCCTCTATACCTCACAAACACCACGAGTTGAGGTTCACCAGCAATGTCCACAGATTCATCTATCTGCAATGAAAATTTTCCTGTTTTTACAGCACCACAATTAATTGATCCAAAGTATTCAATGACATAAGATCAATTCGACATTTGATGTTGTTAGAAAGTGGCACCAATTCAACCTTCTTCGCAACACCTGCTCCATAAGTAGTTTTCTCCATAGCTACAGCTGCTGGTTTTACCAGCTCCCCTCCAATGTTATGAGGCTTTTTTCATCTTGCAATACACCGTGCCACTTCAAAGGACACCAGGGAAGTTTTCTCCAAAGAAAAAGCTGAGCCTGAAGGAGCATCAATCTGACTTTGTTTTACCTGTTCTTCCTTAGCCTTCCAATAACTTAGTGACTTTTAAAAAGTTTACATGAATTGAACACAAATGATGTTTTATTTTGTTTTCCTCCATAAATTCGTTGCCAAGGACTTGCAGGCTCTTGACACACTGAGGATGGACATTCTCTCATCTCTCTATCAGCATAGTAAAGCCATATTTCAGAAACTCAGGTTTATACTGCAATTGTTGTGATGAGCCATTGTTCCCTCTGGAATTTAAACCTGAAAAACACACACACGTATGTATGTATGTATATGTACATGGGTATATATGTATATGTCTGTATGTATATATTGAAATGTATAGGTATGTACGTATATGTGCATGTGTGGGTGTTTATGTATATACGTGTGTATGTGGGTAGGTTGGGCCATCCATTGTTTCATTTGTTTCCTTGTGCTACCTCGTTAACGCAGGAGACAGCGACAAAGTATAATAGAAAAAGAATGAAGTCTGTTGGGGATGAGAGAGCTTGGGAAGTGAGTCAGTTGTTGTTCGCTGATGATACAGCGCTGGTGGCTGATTCATGTGAGAAACTGCAGAAGCTGGTGACTGAGTTTGGTAAAGTGTGTGAAAGAAGAAAGTTAAGAGTAAATGTCACCAGCTTCTGCAGTTTCTCACGTGAATCAGCCACCAGCACTGTATCATCAGCAAACAACAACTGACTCACTTCCCAAGCTCTCTCATCCCCAACAGACTTCATACTTGCCCCTCTTTCCAAAACTCTTGCGTTCACCCCATCCATAAACAAATTAAACAACCATGGAGACATCACACACCCCTGCCGCAAACCTACATTCACTGAGAACCAATCACTTTCCTCTCTTCCTACACGTATACATGCCTTACATCCTTGATAAAAACTTTTCACTGCTTCTAACAACTTGCCTCCCACACCATATATTCTTAATACCTTCCACAGAGCATCTCTATCAACTCTATCATATGCCTTCTCCAGATCCATAAATGCTACATACAAATCCATTTGCTTTTGTAAGTATTTCTCATACATTCTTCAAAGCAAACACCTGATCCACACATCCTCTACCACTTCTGAAACCACACTGCTCTTCCCCAATCTGATGCTCTGTACATGCCTTCACCCTCTCAATCAATACCCTCCCATATAATTTATCAGGAATACTCAACAAACTTATACCTCTGTAATTTGAGCACTCACTTTTATCCCCTTTGCCTTTGTACAATGGCACTATGCACGCATTCCGCCAATCCTCAGGCACCTCACCATGAGTCATACATACATTAAATAACCTTACCAACCAGTCAACAATACAGTCACCCCCTTTTTTAATAAATTCCACTGCAATACCATCCAAACCTGCTGCCTTGCCGGCTTTCATCTTCCACAAAGCTTTTACTACCTCTTCTCTGTTTACCAAATCATTTTCCCTAACCCTCTCACTTTGCACACCACCTCGACCAAAACACCCTATATCTGCCACTCTATCATCAAACACATTCAACAAACCTTCAAAATACTCACTCCATCTCCTTCTCATATCACCACTACTTGTTATCACCTCCCCATTTGCGCCCTTCACTGAAGTTCCCATTTGCTCCCTTGTCTTACGCACTTTATTTACCTCCTTCCAGAACATCTTTTTATTCTCCCTAAAATTTAATGATACTCTCTCACCCCAACTCTCATTTGCCCTCTTTTTCACCTCTTGCACCTTTCTCTTGACCTCCTGTCTCTTTCTTTTATACATCTCCCACTCAATTGCATTTTTTCCCTGCAAGAATCGTCCAAATGCCTCTCTTCTCTTTCCCTAATAATCTTACTTCTTCATCTCACCACTCACTACCCTTTCTAATCAACCCACCTCCCACGCTTCTCATGCCACAAGCATCTTTTGCGCAATCCATCACTGATTCCCTAAATACATCCCATTCCTCCCCCACTCCCCTTACTTCCATTGTTCTCACCTTTTTCCATTCTGTATTCAGTCTCTCCTGGTACTTCCTCACACAAGTCTCCTTCCCAAGCTCACTTACTCTCACCACTCTCTTCACCCCAACATTCTCTCTTCTTTTCTGAAAACCTCTACCTATCTTCACCTTCGCCTCCACAAGATAATGATCACAGCTATTTTTGTTCTGTCTTTTAGTTAAAATGTCTTTCGGTAACTTTAATTCTAACTTAGAACTTATCGAAAATTCATTCACCCTGAATTATATCTTTAGTTTTGTAGCGAGAATTCTGATATAACTTTTCCCTAATGCTGACCTTTGTGTTTTGATAATCCGATCCTTTACGGCATGTCGAAAAATTGGAAAATAATCACGTTTCCCTTTCAATCCCTCGGGACACTGTAATACTCTGTGTAAAGTTAAAATGATACTTGAGTCAATCTGTGTTCGGACGCTTGAATATGTTTCCTATCTATGTCGGAACATCTGGCAATCTGTCGGTGAGCCCCGTCAGTTATCCTGACATTTTTCAATGTTCTTAAATTTAGATGGTTAAGAAAGAGGAAAAATAAAAAAGGAACGTGTTGGACGGAAAGTTACATTCAAGAAATACAAGAACGCATGTGTGGTGTTGGTCTTGTGTGGCTGGGTCAGTACTGGGGTCCGTTGGTTGTTTCCGTTTTAGGCCTATCAAACTACCAGGGTCGTTAGGTACATCAACTTCAATTTGTAGCGCTACCAGTCGAAATACCATGGACATTCTTCCTCAGGCTTTTAAGATAATTCTACGACCGTACACGCCCTCACTGCATGTATGACCCTTGCTTGATTTTATAGTTCTGGTGCAGCGGTACACAGCTTTATAAAGCAGTCGAACATTTTTTTTTCAGCAAGTAATCAGCGATCGGCCACAACAACCCCACGTGGTAATCATGCAACATATATAAAACATTATTTCAAAGATTAAAAAAAAAATGATTAATACGAAATGTAGAACTCTGCTGTACATTCAGATATATAGGTAAAACTCTGACGTAACACAGTATATGACAACATAAACCTGTCCTTTTTCAGTACCAAATAATGTATGATAAATGATGTATGACAAATAATGTATGATAAATAAGGTCCAGTAAAAAGTAGGACACGTATCATGATACAGTAATATGATTCAAAATCATTCGCCCTCTTTCGTACATCTTTTTCTCATGTTTACCTAAAATTCAGTCAATCAAATCAGACTTGGTCACCTTCTCAAGCTTGCCGGCCGTAGATTCCTGATTTTGTATATCGTCCTCCAAAACGCACATACAGAAGTGCTGGTCACATGAGGTCGGAAAAATGAGGGTTGCGGACCCACTGTCATGCTTAAATACCCCGGCAGACTGTGTGTGTGTGTGTGTGTGTGTGTAGCGATGTTGTTTATCATTTCTGGAAGGAGTTAAGAGTTATGGAGAGCAACGGGATTTCTCTGGTCATCTCTTTGTGTGCAGAGGAAGCTACACTCACATAATCTCTGAATCTTTGGTAAAAGCAAAATACATAGAAACAAAAAAGGAATAAAAGCTAAAGAAACAAAAAATACGGAAAAATGTTCTCCAAACCTTCACTTGACCGGAAATATCATCTCAACTGCGAAACATAATCCGAAAGTCGTAAAATATGAATATATAAAGAAATTCCTTAAGCTTTTAATCTCGGCAGCGGTAAACTTTTCATGTCAATGGCAGCAGGTCTGCAGTGGTGCTGAATAGAACAACAGGCCGGATATTTACTCGGGCAAACATGCTGGTCTTGGCCTCGTCTGGCATCGACTCTGTCCCCTCCTCTTTACGACGGTATTGTCAGCCAGGCCGTGAAGGCCGCGGAAGTCTTAGAACTGAGGAGCGACTCACGCTCACACTCGCACTCTCCTCATGACACACTCACGACGGGAGGACGGGGTTGTAGCTGAAATTCTGACCGGCATATTGAGATCCTTACTATGTCCAATGCGGGAATGTTCAGTCGTCATATCCAAACTGTTCGATGCTTTGGTTGAAGTGTGTTCACCTGCTGCAACCCAGAGGTCATCCACAAGAGACACAGAGGCAAGGGCGATAGATGGACATTCATTCATCACAAGGATATGATCCTGATCTAGATAGTCTATCTTCCTTAAGGTCTCCATCAATAATACAGGATGATGAGGATGTATTCCTGAACCTTCTTCCATGATGTCTCGTTCATCTGTTGGTGGTCAGGATGTGGGACATGATCGGACGTTCTCTTGTACATCATCCATCAGGATCAAGTCACCTTGTCCAACGTGCTGCCCTTCCTAAAATGGTGTTCCTACATACCCGCCATGCTGATTGTGTGTGGTTATCCTTCCTGGTATTGCCCTTACGTCGATATGTCGTTTGTATGTTGTCAGTGGTGGCAGAGGTCTGCTGCAAGTCGGCCACCAGCGACTCTCACCAGCGACGTCCGTGTTCAGGGCCTCATTTGCTCGTGCCGTCTGATAACATGAAAAAAAAAAACAGCTTTTATGTTTCAGGTTTGTGGTTTTACACTCTGAGAAGTCAGTGATGGTGAGATAAGGAGTGACCTGGGCTGGCCATTCCAGTTACACTCTTGGACGACTTGCTGGCTGTTTCGTTCTGTAGGAGAGACCAGAGGTCCCGCTTGGTGATGGACGAGGCGGGAGACAGGATCACTGAGGCTAACAATGCAAATTAGACACTGTTCACTGATGCACTAGTGAGAGGACGACTGCTCGAAGTATTTAAGTCGTTAGCAACTATAATATGCCAACGTGAAGGCTATAATCGTCACAAGATAACTAATAAAAGCTTACAAAGTGAGACTGTCAGGAATGATACCATTATAATATTTTCCTGCTAAAACAACCACAGCGTCAGCATATGATTTTGTACTGTAAACTTTCAAATACAGTGTAAGACACATTATCCCCACAGGACACGAGAGCTATGGTTGTTAGGAGCAACTCATGCACCAGCATCAAGGATTTCAGTACTTCAAATTCGTCTCAGGGTGGCCGAGCTGACGAGCAAATATCTCGGAGCGAACACTGGCAGCATGAGAGCCGTGCTCAGGTTGGTATTCTGTGCGAGTCCACCTCTGGCGTGAGGGATTTCATGCTGATGTCTGGCTCCCTGGGAGGCCAGATTCTCGTCCAGATGGGTCAGGAAATAGAATCCCTCAATCGTCTGTGCAAAGTCATAAAACAAGGTCATTACTTCACCACGTATATAAATTACATAAGAGACACATTATCACTGCGATGTAGAATTTAATACTAATCCAGAAAACACGAGGAAGTCAGTTCTAGGCTGAGGTCACTTAGGAAACAGATCATCGGAAAGGTAACTCCTTGTTAAACTATATGGTTCAAAGAGGTCGAGTTAATATATCGCTTTTCCATTTCCAGACCCTTTGCTAGAGTATAACAAATTACTTCAGCATGTTGATATCTGTGAAAAATTGATCTATGGCCACCATAACATTAAACGCGCACCTGCATCATTCAGGACGTTGTTACGTCGCGGACTTTTTCCAGACTATGAAGCTTACAAGACAGCCTCAGACCCGTGGCATGACACCCACCCCTACCACGAGCTCTACTACTACCACCAAGACCCCTACCACTTGCTCTACTGCCATCACTACTAGCCTCACCACAACTCTCTCTTAACCTCACGTTCCTGGCGACTTAATCTCTTCATCCCAATGATCTGTCTGTACTCTCGACGCTCACTTCCTTCAGGTGCCCCAGCGAGGCTGGTCATGGACCAGAAGTTTTCCGCTCATAACTCGAGCTGATTCTCGCCATGTTTGTCTCGTCTTTGGTGAGCAGCCGAACAAGGACCTCAGCCTTTAATTGCATTGGATCTGACGCCAACTTCGGGTGGCTGGATTTTTGAAAGTCAGAGGTTTTGAAACTTTTTGGGACGTGATTCCCTCGGCTGCCGCTGATGAAGGCCGATCGAGGGAATTTCTCCTTTGCGGTCAACGTTTTCTCCGGCAAGATTCTTTTTAGCATCAAAGGAGTCGGATTCCGCTCTCCTCAGAACCGTAATGGAAAATTCTGAGCTGAAGGAGGAGGAGGAGGAGGAGGAGGAAAAAAGACGGAAGAAGATTTGTTCGAGCTGACGAGTATAGGAATTTGGGTGGAATCGAGATGGTACTTCAGACTAGACAATGTCCCACATGATAGTTCCAAAGATGTTCAAATAACAAAAGGCACACCCGACATACTGAGGTCCAATCTGCTTGGGAACGAATCCAGATGTTAAGATCAAAGAATTCGGGATTTTCACTCGTCATGGTCGGTCAATAGAGCAATGTGTGAGAGCGCTTCGCCTGTGATGGTGGCGAGGCATCACAAGATCTGAGTGTAGGTAAACCGTTGAGTAATATTAGTATGGCCCAGGAACAGCTCAGTCGGTGAGGACATATTCTTGGAAGAAGTTCATTCTTGGAGTGAAGACAAATTTAAGGGTAGCATTATAGACGTGGGAAGGTGTGGGAACACCCTTCATGCTGAAATGTTTTTCTTTTTTCCTTCATTCATTCGTGGACGTATGTTCTTCTTTCGCTCTTCTTTTATTAGTGGACATATATTCTTTCTCTTTTCATTCGTTGTTGGACATATGTTCTTTCTCCCTTCATTCGTTGGTGGACATATGTTCTTTCTCCCTTCATTCATTGGTGGACACGTGATTTGGTTTCTTCAGGGAACAATGTGCACGAGTTTCAGAGTCAGCTGACAGTTCAGGTGACGTCACGTCAGCGGAAACATCAGCGTCAGCAGGTCCAGTTATCTTCCTCAGCACCAGCACCGTGTCACCCCACGTCAACACGTGCCAGCATGTGTCCGGCCGTGTTAGCACGTGTCACAGGCCAGGTTGGGGGGGGGGGGGGGTCAGTCCAACAAGACCAGAATTGTCTCAAGTGTCTCGCGCGCGCGCGCACACACACACACACACACACACACACACACACACACACACTAAGTAAATAAAATTCATATATGAAAAATTCCCAAAACGGACAAAAAAAAAAAAAAAAATCACAGCTCGCACGACAGAAACACTGGTTTCCAATTCCCAATAGACAGCCTGACAGCTATTAGACCGGAAGCCTTCCAGACTGACAGATAGATCTACCACCACCAGGACCACTCCCCTGCTGGTCCTACAGCCACACAAATCATAAGGAGCGACACTGGTCGTAAGGATACGAACGAGCAGAGCCGACAGAAAGCAAGATAGTAGGACTTGACGATCACCTGGCGAACCAACTAGATAGATAGCCAGCCAGCTCCCCAACCAGCCGGCCAGACAGCCATCTGACCAACCAGTCAGCCAGCCAGCCAGCCAGCTAACCAGTCAGCCAGCCAGCTAACCAGTCAGTCGGTCAGCCAGCCATCTGACCAGCCAGTCTCGCAACCCCGCTGGTGCTGGTGCTGGCTCGTGCCGCCGTGAATCCAATTTCCTGGCGGCGTCGCGCGGGTCAATTTTTGGTTGATTGATAGCCCGTAGTGGGGGAAGGGGGGGGGGGGTGAGGGAGGGAGGGAGGGAGAGGACACGGGGATTTAGAAGGAAGGAGAGAAGGGGAGAGAGAGGAGTGTGTATGTCAGGAAAGGAGGGCGAATAAGGAGAGGGGAGGAGTGAATGTATGGGAGCGTAGGAGGTGAAAATAGAGGGTAGGGAGAGTCGGGGAGAGGTGGAGAGTGAGAGAGGGAAGAGGCGGAAGGTGGGTAAGGAAGATTCTGGGAGAGAGGTGGGGGGAGGGGGGGGGGGCAGCAGCATCAGTCAACAAAATGAAAGGCAATAGGGAAAGAGCAGGGTGGGGGGGGGGGGGGGGGATACAGGTGAACGTGTAGACGTTTCCTCAGTACACCCAGGTATTGCTGGGTGGCTCAGAGATGTCAATGAGAAATATGGATGAGATATGGCTGAGAGAGGTGGATGAGAGATGTGAATGAGAGACGGGTGAGGGATGAGGATGAAGGAGATTTCTAAATGGCGTATACTATATCCATCATCTGACATTCCTAGCCTCGCTACACCTTCAGGGGATCTCCCGTAACATTTTCAGGGTCACTGCTTATGCAAAACTGGATATTCAACATCCATAAACATATCGTACATATGAGCCTGAAACCCTCTATTAACATAACAGAATAACTACATCAACCTTGGGAAATGTCGGGTTAAATCTGGTTGAAACCGCTGTAGGAGGCATCTCCTGGATGGTAATGTATTTGGAAAAACTTTAAAACGGAAAGTTTCGACAGCGAGAACGCATTTACGGCAACCCAAGCGAGGAAGGGGTAACTCAGGGGAGGAAGGGGCAACCCAGGGGAGGAAGGGGCAACCCAGGTAAGGAGGGGTAACTCAAGGGAGGAGGAATAACCCAGGTGAGGAGGGAAGAACTCCTGGAGTTGGGGGAGGACGTCCCAGGTGTGGGGGTAGGAATAAAAGCCCATATGGTAGGGACACACTACTTTTTTTTTTTTCATTGTTTGAGTACAACTTAGATTTATAAACGGAAGAAATTTAAGAATTATACAAAATGAATGAGACAACTTCTAGTGTATGAGAGGAAGAACACAATAAGGCAGACAGTTCGTCAGTGTCAGTGTTGAGGGTGAAGCTTCTGGCCTGAGCGACTGTATCAGGGAGCTTAGCCTTATCTCCCTTGCCCAGATGGCTCTCTCTCTCTCTCTCTCTCTCTCTCTCTCTCTCTCTCTCTCTCTCTCTCTCTACACACACACACACACACACACACACACACACACATATATATATATATATATATATATATATATATATATACATATATATATATATATATATATATATATATATATATATATATATATATATATATATATATATATAGAGAGAGAGAGAGAGAGAGAGAGAGAGAGAGAGGAGAGAGGTGTTACGGGACCTCGTCTGCTTGAGGTTACACAGAGAGTGAAAGTCACCGTTGAGGAGAGAGTATAGTCTCCTCAAAGAGCTTTCCGCTTCAAAGGATTTCAACCTGTCCCTGCCCCTGTATGTAGCGTCGCTTTGGAGCTGCAGGAGCCTCTAGAAAAAGGGTCGTGAGTAACAGCAGGACCCTTTCAGAAGGGGTCCCGGGGTAAATATGTGTTGGTTTTCTCCGTGTCTCGTTCGTGTGCATGTACACACACACACACACACACACACACACACACACACACACTGAAGCTGGGAAACAGTATTCGTAAAAACTACACTGTCTATCTGTCATGATATAGCAATTAATATACGTGAATGATATATATCATATGAATACAAAACATGAATGAATTTTGATCATACACAAACATTTTATCACACAAACGGGTCATTGTCATTTTCGCACGCCAAGTATAATGTATACATACATTCTGTATTTTATACAGACAATCATCAATATACATAGGAAGCCCAGCAGCAACGACAATACTGACTGATTGCGATATGTTCGACCTGAATAACAAAATAATACTCATCGATGCTTCTGTTTTGGGTTGAGAAATGGATGTTGCTGGATCGAGAGGTAGGAATAGTGTCTAAGCCAGTAAGTGTATCATGCAGTAAAAAGTTTATCACAGCAGAACTTCTGAATGGGAAGTCATCAAATGGTTAAAAGTGGGATAGGCGGGCAATTGGCTGCCTGGTGTTAGTAACGCTGTAACATTCGACTCAACAAATATGTAACCTTTGAGAGGGTTGACTCAATATCAATCATATATATATATATATATATATATATATATATATATATATATATATATATATATATATATATATATATATATATATATATATTGTGTGAATAACTACTTGAAAATTATCATTGAACGTGTCCGTTAAAGTTGTTATCTTCTACCATAACCAGATCAAGTCTGCTGCTGAACAGCTTTGAATCATTTCAGAGCGGATCTGTTCGTTAACTGTGAAATAGCAGTGGCTGGCGACCTCTGGCGACCTCACACTCATGCACACATTCGCTCGCGGTAAATATGTACACACTTGATTATTCATCTCTATTTCAAAGACGAAGTTGGGTAAAAAAAAAGAATGCGAAGATAGTTGCTATCTCTTCAGAGCGAGGAGCCTAAAAGACGAATCTTCTCAGATATTCATAAATCCTGCTTGTTACTTGCACAGAATTTATGTAGGTGGTAGTTTGTGCTTGGATGGATGTTTTACGAGATCAGACACGCCTATGCCTATTTCAAAGAAGAGGATCTAGCGGGACAGTTAATGTCTGGTGAGGCATTAGTCAAGGCATCCCTGTAGAATGGGGACCTAGTAGTGTGGACAGTAGACTTGAGCAGCTAGGATTCATGCTCGTGCGTAGCGCGTTTAACTGAGATTATCCCATGATCAAAACATAAAATGACAGTATATGTGTGTGTGTGTGTGTGTGTGTGTGTGTGTGTGTGTGTGTGTGTGTACTGCATTTTACCCACGAGAAGTGATTTGTGAACACCGTAGACATTGTAGTGGTAGTATAATGTGGGTTTGAAAGTCCGCAGACTTTTCCGTAAACGAAACATGGCTTGTTATGTCCGCAGAGTTTATTACAAAACCCAAGTTACTGATGTGTGGGTTGGCAGAAATGGATTCGACGGTTATGATTAAATAAATGCATAATTCTGTGACATTCTGTTGTCCACTGGTAATATATATATATATATATTTTTTTTTTTTTTTTTTTTTTTTTTATACTTTGTCGCTGTCTCCCGCGTTTGCGAGGTAGCGCGAGGAAACAGACGAAAGAAATGGCCCAACCCCCATACACACGTACATACACACGTCCACACACGCAAATATACATACCTACACAGCTTTCCATGGTTTACCCCAGACGCTTCACATGCCTTGATTCAATCCACTGACAGCACGTCAACCCCTGTATACCACATCGCTCCAATTCACTCTATTCCTTGCCCTCCTTTCACCCTCCTGCATGTTCAGGCCCCGATCACACAAAATCTTTTTCACTCCATCTTTCCACCTCCAATTTGGTCTCCCTCTTCTCCTCGTTCCCTCCACCTCCGACACATATATCCTCTTGGTCAATCTTTCCTCACTCATTCTCTCCATGTGCCCAAACCATTTCAAAACACCCTCTTCTGCTCTCTCAACCACGCTCTTTTTATTTCCACACATCTCTCTTACCCTTACGTTACTTACTCGATCAAACCACCTCACACCACACATTGTCCTCAAACATCTCATTTCCAGCACATCCATCCTCCTGCGCACAACTCTATCCATAGCCCACGCCTCGCAACCATACAACATTGTTGGAACCACTATTCCTTCAAACATACCCATTTTTGCTTTCCGAGATAATGTTCTCGACTTCCACACATTTTTCAAGGCTCCCAAAATTTTCGCCCCCTCCCCCACCCTATGATCCACTTCCGCTTCCATGGTTCCATCCGCTGACAGATCCACTCCCAGATATCTAAAACACTTCACTTCCTCCAGTTTTTCTCCATTCAAACTCACCTCCCAATTGACTTGACCCTCAACCCTACTGTACCTAATAACCTTGCTCTTATTCACATTTACTCTTAACTTTCTTCTTCCACACACTTTACCAAACTCAGTCACCAGCTTCTGCAGTTTCTCACATGAATCAGCCACCAGCGCTGTATCATCAGCGAACAACAACTGACTCACTTCCCAAGCTCTCTCATCCCCAACAGACTTCATACTTGCCCCTCTTTCCAGGACTCTTGCATTTACCTCCCTAACAACCCCATCCATAAACAAATTAAACAACCATGGAGACATCACACACCCCTGCCGCAAACCTACATTCACTGAGAACCAATCACTTTCCTCTCTTCCTACACGTACACATGCCTTACATCCTCGATAAAAACTTTTCACTGCTTCTAACAACTTGCCTCCCACACCATATATTCTTAATACCTTCCACAGAGCCATTGTACAAAGGCAAAGGGGATAAGAGTGAGTGCTCAAATTACAGAGGTATAAGTTTGTTGAGTATTCCTGGTAAACTATATGGGAGGGTATTGATTGAGAGGGTGAAGGCATGTACAGAGCATCAGATTGGGGAAGAGCAGTGCGGTTTCAGAAGTGGTAGAGGATGTGTGGATCAGGTGTTTGCTTTGAAGAATGTATGTGAGAAATACTTAGAAAAGCAAATGGATTTGTATGTAGCATTTATGGATCTGGAGAAGGCATATATATATATATATATATATATATATATATATATATATATATATATATATATATATATATATATATATATATATAATGACAAACTTTGTAGTAGCTATTGGCTATTTTGCAGTGTAATCGTCCTCAGTGTGTCAAACGTTATTTCATATTAGTTTATTTTCGACATTGTTTATATGCCCTTGCGCCATCTGAGGGTTATGTGAGGCGGCCTAGGTCTGAGGGGCCGCGTGTGGACCCCAGGGTCTGATACTGCCTGCAGACCCATGTGTAGATACCGGCGAGTGCGAGTTTCTCTCTGAAGCGGATGTATAAGTGTAGCCGGAAGCTACCGGACCAGGGCTCACGCGAAACCACTATATTTCCATCCTCAACGGATCTTACCTCATCCACCAACCTTCTTATTGAGTCACTCGAGGCGTGAGACGACGAGAGGGGAGGAATGGGCACCTGAAGGCTGGTGTGGAGGTGAGGATATCACGTTACGCCCAGGGGTTCCTCCACCAGGCTCCTGACGACTGTTGTGGAGGGTCACGTCACTCCACTAGAGGAGATCCTTGACTGTTGTGGAGGGTTTGGTCCCTTCACCAGAGGAGGCCCTTGACGACTGTTATGTAGGGTTGCGTCCCTCCATCAGAGTAGGTGCTTGACTACTGTTGTGGAGGGTCGCGTCCCTTCACCGGCGGAGGGCGGAGTGGGAGGGATTGCTGGCCCTTCTCGAGCTGGTGTTCTCTCATGCATTTTTTCATCTTTGTTTTGCTGGCAAGCCGCGTGGGGGAGGAAGCCGATTTAATCTTTCAGCAGGAATTTTTCGCGTCCGTGTCTGTTGTACAGCAGTGCTGGACTTTCCCTTTTTCAACAGTGAGCCTGGTGACTTTTATATTGTTGAAGAATATATATATATATATATATATATATATATATATATATATATATATATATATATATATATGGTGTGTGTGTGTGTTGTGTGTGTGTGTGTTGTGTGTGTGTGTGTTGTGTGTGTGTGTGTTGTGTGTGTGTGTGTGTGTGTGTGTGTGTGTGTGTGTGTGTGTGTGTGTGTGTGTGTGTGGACAGCCTCTTCTAGGAACTTCACGCTGCCTTACCTAGCCATTATCATCTACCTTGAGATTCTTGAGTGAAAACTGAGCTTCAAGAAGTCGTATCTGATATCAGTATATCGTTGTGTCTGTTTACTGTGGACCAGGCGTGTCCCCTTGCACTCAAATGTGATCAGGAGGCTCCCTTCACCAGGGCAGACCCCCGCCACTGGCAAGTGTCCTCTACCCTTCACCAGGACAGACCACCGCCCCTGGCAATAATACAACAGGGTTCCCCCCGGCCGTAGAGCCGCTGCTGGTGCAGGCACTACCCTGGCCTGACGCAGTTAAGTGAGTTGGATATAATGATATTGTGTTAGCTGATGGATAGGGTGGGACAAGGGCGTGGGGCTGGGGGGTGTAGGAGGAGCCACGGGAGGAGGAGGAGCAGCAGCAGCGAAAGCGAGATAAACGGTAAAAGTTAGTCATTGATGCTATTATCAGCATCCATAATATATATATATATATATATATATATATATATATATATATATATATATATATATATATATGATGTAATTTGTGCTATATACAATGTCAATATGCTAATTCGTAGTTCATGTATATAATCTAAATAATGATAATAATAATAATAATAATAATAATAATAATAATAATAATGATAATAATAATAATGATAATAATAATAATAATAATAATAATAATAGTAATAATAATAATAATAATAATAATAATAATAATAATAATAATAATAAATGACGTGTGTATTATCATTATTCCCGTTAAAATTTCAAAACAACGGTGAGCAAGTCTTCGTTTTAGCACACAAACATCATGATTCACCACAATACAAATAAATTTTTCATTTGTTGGTCCCTGAATTTGTTTGTTTGATGGTACAGAAATTTTATTGTCACCAAATGACGTCAACACCACTGTAATCAGAGAAAACGAGAAAACTTCATGAGACACTAATGTATTTTGAGAGGAACTCGACTCTCTTCTCTTCTCGGGCACCTAAAAGTGATGACTAAGGGTTCACATGAGGAGAGCAAGGGTGCGGGGTGGGGGGAGTAGAGTAACTGAAATAGTTCTGGGTCACAAGTTCTGTGAAATAGAGGCGTTAACTGTCGACTGTACATGATTTGTAGTGGTGGGGATCAGACTGCACATGTTGTGGTGGGTAGGGATCAGACTGTACATGCTGAGAGGGAGAGGGAGGGGGAAAGTGAGTGAACGTGGTGGCTGTTATAACCTTACTTATAGTTGCTGGTGTCTTCTAAGCTGGGCGAACAACAGCTCGACGCGCCAACTAGCTAGTTAAACAGCCAGCTAACCAGTTAGGTAGGCCAGTCAACCAGCCAGTATGCTAATTAACGAGCCAAGTAGCAAACCAACTAAAAAGCCAGGTAGCTAACCAACTAACCAGTCAAGCAGCTAGCCAGCCAGCCAACTAGCCAACCAATCAGCCATATGGCCAGCCAGTTATCGCTCTCACTGTGTAGCACACCACTTGCCCCTACCCTCCTTTGGCCACTGTGTCACATCTGTCAGCCGCTTCTCTGATCCCTCCATTTCTTTTTCTACCTCTCTTATTTACCTTGTGTTCCCCTGCACAAAACGACACTTCTCTTGCCTTGATCCGAATCCCTTTTAAATGTAAATGAATTTTAAGCAAACTGTACCCTTCTAGTTTTTCACACCCTGTCACACCTTACCACAAGTACACACACCTTACCACATGCTGAAACACACTGGTCTTTTCTGGTAAACAGTACTACACTGAGATACCTCCTGACTTAACTTGTTCCACTTTAATGAGCCATATTACACAAAATGCTTACTCATAACACCAACCTAATTATCTTTCACATACTTTCACTTATGCTTCAGTTAATAACCTTTCTTTCTCTCAAACAAATGTAAAACATTTGATGAATGAAGCTTCTTGTTTTGATCCTTTTATGTGATAAGTTTTCTGTGTTAGTGTTCTCTTTGCTTCGAGGCTTCAGTGCCAGTCAAACTGCATATGTCTTCCCTTTACTGGAGATTCACGAATATACTGTAAAGTGTTTGTTACCGTCATTCTTAAGTGTACTCTTAAGAGAAGGTGCTCAGGATCTAATTGCCACGACTAATTGGCTAACATTCATTAGTTTGCAGGACTGATGAGTAAAATTCTGTCTTTAGCAATACTGATTATCAAACATAAGATTTCATGGGTTTTGATAGGCATATTGAATAGTATTTATGATATTTCAAATCCAAATGGTGTCTAAGCTGGAAATGAAGTCGATAATCAACACGTACAAATACTCGTACTGATTAAAGAAAGTGGCATTAGCAAAGTCAATTAACCGAGTGAGAAGGAACTGATTACCCATCTGTAGTGAATGAAAGGCAACGAACAATGCTCGTTTTATCACTGAATAGAAACCAATTATCCGTGTATAGTCAACTGCAAGGGAACCATTATCCCCAGGAGGTGAACAGAGATCCATGAGTTAATGTACTGTAGACAGCGGCCGCCTAGGGAAATATCACCGACTGACTCAGGAGTATTCAAGTGATGGCCGGACCATCTTACACCTTCTGCCTCATCAAAACCAAACTAAACGGTTGGACTTTACACACGTTAAGCAATTATTCTTACTTTCCTTATTTACCTATTGTCTTCACACTCTTTACTCACAACATTTTAGTTACCACCTTTCCATTCAGTACCAGAGCCTTTTCCATACAAAAGAATGATCATCTGCCATGAAAAGTTTCTCGCTTTACCATGTCTGTCTCCACTTCTGGAACGACCTGCCTGCCATGGAATTCTTTACCGAGGATAAGATGAAGAAACAGTCGAATAAACCGCCCACTGCTGGACTAAACCAGTCACCGTCGAAATAAATCAGCCACTGCAGGGATAAACCACCCATGGCTGGAAGGTTTTAGTTTTAAGAATTATTTCCCATATTCCTATACAGCCACAGGGACATCACTCTTTCCTTATCTCTAAACATTCCTACTCGTAATTCACTATATTGTTTCCTCTCCTACAAGCAACAATAACATCTGTGTGGATTATTTATTGCAAATGTTTCTACCTAACGTATAATACTGCATATAACCTTGTTCCATTTTGTCTTTCCTGTACCAAGACAGAGAGACCAGCTCCCCCTTAGCCAGCCAGCGACCATCTCCGACAGTCTGCCCACAGCCTCTCTACCTCACACCCTTCTCTCATCCCTCGACCCAACCTCAAAACCCAGCCAGTAACTATAACATCTAAAACTTTCATCCTTCCACAACCGATGATTCAATAGATGACTCATGCCAGCCTAGTCCCGACCTAACAGCAAAACCTAAACTGACATCCCAGAATTGTTGACGCTCGGTGAGGAGTGATGCATGACACACTGCCGCTTGGCACGGAGACTCCTCTCACTCCTTGTAATAACAAAGACTTTGAATGACAAAGAAGGAACCATAAAAGAAAAAGATTTACAAGCAGGTTTTCCCTCAACAGAATGCGCAAACCTCTGTCCCTTTGTCTGTGCAGCAGACCGCTACCCTTGTCTGTGCCGCCGACCGCTGCCCACAACGGCACAAAGAGAAGCCAATCTGTGTGAAATAACAGTCTGTGTCCCTCAGTGCCGCTGAACCCAGATCTTCGGTCTTCCGTGTGCTGACGAAGTCCCTGTGATGCTGGACCACATGGTGGAAGGCCTCGTTAGGTCGACATATGGCACAGGGGTCCTGTGAGGCTGACACATGGTAGGAGGAGCTTTTCCCTGGCTTGCCTACCTTGGGTGTGATACTTTTGTTTACTTGGAACTTGACCTGAGTTTGCTAGTTTGGTTTCAGGAGAATGTTCTGGATATGTTCATCTCATCACTGTGAATGTAAATCCTTTTTTCAGCCAAGGAGACTGTGTCCCTTACTCGCATCACTGATAGGAAAAAAATAGATAAAGGTATATCCCAAATACTCCCGCAACACTATTTTCCATTGGAGTTTTAAAGTCGAAATAAAAAAGCAAAAATTCTTCTACATTTATGGTTGGCCGGGAAAAGGGATAACCCATGAAATATATTGGATTAAAAATGCTGCCAAATTGACTCTCTGAGTGTAGGTCGCGTCATTCCCTTGAATGCAGCACCACAGTCTGAATGCCTAGTTTGGAGTCGTAATTGAAAAACTGGCAACTCAGGCAGGGGAACAAACAGCTGCGTCCTTCACTTTTTTTCTTTTCCTGTCTCAAGTAAACACAGTGATTTTGGTCCCTGTTACCTAGTGATGTTGCCCACGAAGTTCTTGGTAATTCACGAGGTATATGTACTTGCGTATGTTATGTATTGGTATTCCTGGTCAAACAGTAAATGTGAGAACGATACGTCTATGAACTACACACACACACACACACACACACACGCACGTACACACGAACGTACACAGGCCCTGGCCCTCCTGGCCCCTCATCATACGCAGCCAACTCTTCCATCTTGCCAAAGGCAACCTGGTTAAAACTTCCCCCCAAATATTCCCTTTGTCAACTGGGCGACTCAAGGGTTAGGTCAACACCGCTAGTAGGGGTGAGGGAGGGGATTGTGGTGACTGTAACGGTACAGGAGTAGTGACTGTAACGGTACAGGAGTAGTGACAGTAACGGTACAGGAGTGGTGACTGTACTACTGGTGATGACGCTGTAACTGGACTGATGATTTTGAGACTGAATTGTTGACTTTACTGTACCGGAGTAGCGAATCTGCTTCACTGTGTCATATAAAGGACTGCACTGTTTTGTGCTGTATGAGTGGTGAATGGGGGGGGGGGGGGGAAGGTCATCCGGTCCTGCTGTGTCTGTACTCAACAACATAAGCAAGTCTGTGATGATTCGTGTCTGTGAGGAACGAATGCGTAAAAGAGACACTCATCTTTAACAGACGTGAAATATATTTGATACTCGCCGAGAATCAAAACAAAAACTTTGAAAGTTTTAAAATTCTCGAATGTAAAGAAAACTTGTAAATTTAGACCACTCTGGAAATACAACCAATGTATGATAGAGAACAATGAAATACAATTTGATTTCGCGTCAGTGTAGAGAAATACACAAGGGGAATCTCGTTAAAGCTTTATATTAGGTTTCATAGGGGGATGAACCTCTGTAATATTGCATTCGGAGATTTTATTCGTACACGAACGATCTCTTGTTATTACTTTGCTGACCAGGTCCGTCCTGTACAGGGATGACCTGCTCGTTGTCAGGAGAAAGAGAAAGAGAGAGAGAGAGAGAGAGAGAGAGAGAGAGAGAGAGAGAGAGAGAGAGAGAGGAGGGGGGGTCCACCTTAGCCTTCTCAATCTGAATGTTGCTTGCCTTTCTCCTTAGGTACTTCTGCTTCCTCTTCCCCGCTTCCTTTTTCCTGCTTCCTCTCCCATGCCTCTTCTCTGCTTTATATCCTCTGCTTCCTCTTTCCCACGTCCCCTTACCCCAGCTTTCCCTCCCTCGTTTCTCTTCCCTTGCTACTAGCGTTGTCAAGTCTCCCTCCACGCACACCTTTCTCACCTCTGCATCATTCCTTCCTTTCTTCACCGACTCTCTTCCTTCACTATCCTTCATCTCTTCATTCCACAACTAACTTTTTCTTTTACCCTCGTCTCTTTCACAGACGTCATTCACTTTAAAAATTGGTAATTTCTTTACCTGATTGTCTCCTTACATCATTTCTCCTTATGCGCTCTCTCTCTCTCTCTCTCTCTCTCTCTCTCTCTCTCTCTCTCTCTCTCTCTCTCTCTCTCTCTCTCTCTCTCAGGCAGGCTATAACCACAGACTTTTCCCCTTGAGCCACAAGAGCAGAGAAAGTCTATCGACAGCATCTGCCTAGATCGTTAAAGTTTCATAACAAAGTTTCTTTTTTTCCTCAGTGGTGCGCAACGGGGAGGAAGGCTGGGCAACAGACGCGGAGGAAAGCTGGGCAACAGACGCGGAGGAAGGCTGGGCAACGGACGCGGAGGAAGGCTGGGCAACAGACGCGGAGGAAGGCTGGGCAACAGACGCGGAGGAGGGCTGGGCGACAGCAAACCCCCTTGTCGTGCCCGACTTAGGTAGCTTCCCCGGTGATCTGCGCCCTGCTGAAATTTCGTGGAGGCGTCAGTGAATAGGAATATAATATGCAATAAACTTGCTAAGCTATCCGGGTTGTCCGTTGGCCCTGCCCGCCCGGCCGATGGCAGGTAAGTTACGGAGGAAAACCTTTTCCCTGGCCCCCATGAGGAGTCTGCCCACCTCCGCAACGTATAAAATATTCAACCATAAATTTCCTTACAGTTTTTTTAGTCTTTACAGACACACCTCTGGAGGCTGTGAGTTTTTAATAAAACTACTTTTAATCATTAATCTATCTTGCTACGGTCAGTGATTACGTCATTTCATAATTACGTACACAATATGATACGCGAAATTCTATAGGTGGGAGAAGAGGGTGATTTATAGGGAATCTGTTGCTAATGTAGCGTGTCGAAGTGGCTATTATAATCTTGTCCTTACTGCCTAGCGTGGGCATCGGGGTGGGGCTATGGCACACTAACTTGGGGTGGGGGGTTGCACTTGACATGAGAAAGGGGCTAAGAGGTCTTAAGGGTGGGGTAGGGGTGTACAGTGGAAGTTAAGGGCACAAAAGCATTAAACTGAAGAAGTTATGGGAACTAAATAATGGATCAAAATGAAGAGGTGAAGAAAGGTATGAGGTGGTAATGATATACTGCAGGAATATAAGCAAGTAATGAGTGAAAAAAGAAGGAACGATGACGAAACTAGGAATTATGAACACAGAGAAGTAAGGTCTGTGTGGACTGGTTGTGCTTTCGGTGCATTACACATGACAGCTAGAGAATGGATGTGAGAGGATGAGGCTGTTTCTTTGTCTGTTCCTAGCGCTACCTAGCTAGCGAGGGAAACGGGTAACAAATATGGTGGGATTTAAATGCCTTTGCTACGTACTGGCATCTGATGAGGTGGACTGTCTCTACGAAACATGTTCTGCCACATGTATAGAAAAATTACATTTTATATAAAACTGTATGAACTCCTACTGAAGTGCGATTTCACCTTCATACTATCATCATGGACAAGTGTGATCATCATCATCATCATATACATATATATATATATATATATATATATATATATATATATATATATATATATATATATATATGGATTATAAGGGGATTGAAGGTGAGCAAATGTAGGTGTCTCTAAAAGGAATTCCTCTTCACTTTTCTAGAAAATAATGGTGTAAGTCAGGGTTCCACCTGGTGAGCCTCTCCTGCAGCGTTAAATACTAAAAGGTTTAAAAAGTTTTATCTGAAGTTGATCAGACTGTAAACACAAACTCGTCAATTATTTGTCAGCAGAGCTGTCGGGCATTTCAACATTAATTGTCGCCTATTACTGGTGCTGTAGAAACAGTAGGTCTTGACACATTGAATGGTTGCTTAAAAAACGATACAACTTATTGAACTTGACGAAAATATATAATACATTGTTTAAATTTTCCAGAGTAATATCTACGTCTTTGAAAAATTAATCACAAACGATTTTTCCTGGGAATA
Source organism: Panulirus ornatus (assembly GCF_036320965.1). Lineage (NCBI taxonomy): Eukaryota > Metazoa > Arthropoda > Malacostraca > Decapoda > Palinuridae > Panulirus > Panulirus ornatus. Next base: position 2,988,221 of record NC_092236.1, on the reverse strand, counting down.
GATTCCTCATAGACTTATTTTCATTGTGAAACGCTGCTCAAGGAAATTGGTTAACGAGGAAGATGATTCTATTATATAAGGAAGAGGAAACGTAAAGTGATGAGACATTATTCAATTCAAGAGTCGAGACCAAGACAAATAACGAGGCAACTCATGACTCGAAATTAAAGATGCTTCAACCTGAGGAAACACTGGGACTCGAGCAATGACTCAATCTGCTTAAATTTGCGATACGAGAAATGATTTGACCGGAGGGAAAGATTATGAGAAATGTTATACACGTGAGAAATAATTCGATGCCCATTATCTGTAAAATACAAAAACGATGTCTTCTAGCCGAAGATCAGCTCATGATATAGGAAGAATGGTTGGACGTGAGGGAAGATTTCCTTTCCGTAATCTTGGGTCCTCTTCTTTCCCCACAGGAAACGAAGTGTGAACTGAGCCTCGAGTGACCCCTCGTTACTGAACCAGAGGTCAGGGTTAGGAGACTACCCAGAAATCCTGAGGTTGGCTCATCTTTACAACTGGGCTGGGTTACCCTTATGTTACCCCCTCATCACTCTTCATTATAAAGATGAAAACTAAGAGAAGGGAGAAGTCTTATTTTCACTCAAAATATGACTTTTGGAAAATTTAACAAAATGGGGTAACTGTTGATCGTGTGATGGACTTAGTTTGCACGAGATCGTAGAAGATAGAATGAGGGTTCTCGTCTGACGCATCGAGTTCAAAGCGAAACATACGAAGCGCTTCAGTACTGCGGCAGAAGTGGTTCAGTTCGAGACGTTACTTGGAAATGTATGCGGACGGGTTTGATGGGATCTGACGATTGTACTTCTCCATGGAGAAAACGAAGATACACCGAAGAAAATGTTTCTGAGGATGGTTGTGATTCGCAATTAAAAAAAAGTATTAGAGAGGAAAAGTATCAACAAAAATATCCCCCATATTTGAGTCTACATCTCTCTACCCCTCCAGTCTCCCTGTCTGTCCCCACATGAAGTAGAATTAATCTCCCACTTGACATTTAGGAAATTATGGCCAGCTGAATTCCATATGGACTTTTTTTTTCCTGTAAAATCTCTGCCATTCAGTCAGGCCCACACTGTCTCTTTTTCCTATTTTTCCAGGCCACACTGTCTCTTTTCCCTATGTTTCCATGTTTAAATGCTTTTTTCCAAATTTGTTTACGTCACGTGTGTGTTCAAATCCTTGTAAATCAGTGTCTTGGAAACCCAAAACAACATAGCGTTTATTTGATTGTTAAAAACTGCCGCGAACTTTTACAGCCTTGTAGCTCAAACTGACAGAAAGGCAGGCAAACTCATGGATAAGAAAAACAAGAACTTAAATAAAAATGACTTGCAGGCCGGGTCCCCCTCCAGGATGAGGAGACTGACTACAAGCCAGGTTCCCCACCACCAGCTGGGGGATACAGACTACAAGCCAGGTTCCCCACCACCAGCTGGGGGATACAGACTACAGCATACAATTAAGATGAAGGAAGCACAGTTTCCTCGCTCTAGAAGGGAGGACAAAGTCTTCTTTTAGGAAGACTAAGAAACAAAGATTTTACGTTCACCTCTGCTGTCCAGGGAAGGCAATCAGAGTCAGCTAAAGGAGAGAGAGAGAGAGAGAGAGAGAGAGAGAGAGAGAGAGAGAGAGAGAGAGAGAGAGAGTCTTCATTCTTGATCACCCTTATTCTCGCAAGGCGTATCATCCTTCGTATAGCTACCCTCCCATGGTGTATAATTCTCATGATAAGTCGTGTCACGCAACAGGTTTTGCGTCTCGTGTTAAGTTATACGATAACCCTAAATCCTCTTAGACGAATTCATAACGCTACCTCCCCGGCTGCAGTGTGGACTCCGCTTGTATGGGTTGCTACGTGTTTAGGAAGAGGTGGTTAGATGACTACCACTGGTTAATGTCACATCTGCCACACTCGTTATACCACACAATTGTCATACCTGCTATATCACACCAGTCACATTACACAACCCCCACACTTGTCATACTACAAACCTGCCACACCTGACATACCGTGTGACGGACCAACACGAGTAATTCCTACCTGACTGCCATGATGGCCCGTGGCCAACACCTCTTCAACACTGGATCAGAACCACCTAATGATGAGATCACTTTCTACCCTGGAGGGGAGGCGCATGACACCTTGACGCTGATTCTTTAACACTAATGCCTAAGAGATCCTCCGAAGCTGATTCATCGAAGTTTCCTTGACACTATCACCCCCGAGATTCTTTAATACTGACCTCTCGCGGATCACTCTGAACGAGAGGGTTAGAATGATTGGAATCCGTCCCGAAGCGTTAGTGATGCATCAGTGAATCAGTTCAGAGGTTCATTCCTTCATTTGTGACGCCAGACGAGTGAAACGTTAAGTCGTTAACCCTTGCAGCATAACGAAAGGACCTTTCAGTTTATTAGCTTGACCTATGACCTTACCCTTAAGGGTTAGATCAAAGGTCAAGTCAACATAACCATGGGTCGTGCTGTCGCGTTTAAGAGTCATGCTCTAGTTTTTATGATTCGGATCGTCTTCTGCGTGGATGGCACTGTTGTGCTCAAGTCTTTAAGTAAGAGATATAAACTAACGCAAGAAGGCGTTTGTGGCCTGGGGAATCCTATATGTGGATGTGTGTGTGTGTGTGTGTGTGTGTGTGTGTGTGTGTGTGTGTGTGTGTGATCTAATTCTCTGGATTTACTGTGGTGGGAGAGTGACTGTGGTATTATCACAACGATTGAATTATTTGTGGTTATATTTTGATATATCAGTCGTACCCTTGTTGTTGTTTTCATCTTCTGCCTCATGTCATCACTCATAACGGGAAAGCTCTGTCTTGTAATCATTATTAGATTTCCCTTTAATATAAAGACACTCAGACTCTGCTCACTTGCTCTTGATAGCCGCCATTAGAGGAGATTAAAAACTGAGATAAACCCTGGTAGTCCGGCTAAGGACCCGAGCTCAGCCGCTCCTGCCGATGGCCTGGACGGGATGACGCCATCCAAGTTTTAATTGAGGAGTTACTTCAAGATCCTCCGATCAGGGGACACTGGGGACGCTGCTGAGGCCGGGGGAGGGACAGTGGGGACGCTGCTCAGGCCAGGGGGACACTAGGGACGCTGCTGAGGCCAGGGGGACACTAGGCACGCTGCTCAGGCCAGGGGGACACTAGGGATGCTGCTGAGGCCAGGGGGACTGAGGACGCTGCTGAGGTCAGAGGGACACTGGGGACGCTTTTAATTTTTTCTCTGTAATCTTTGATCCATTCTTTTTTCTTATTTTCGAAACCATTGCCATCTTGATTATTTCAGCAGTTGAACCATTATGGTTCGTGCAGCAGCTGCTCAATCATGGTTCGTGCAGCAGCTGCACTATTTTGGTTAGTGCAGTAAATATTCCATCTTGATTAATGACGTGAGTGGTGTTGCAGCTGCTTTCTTTACAACCGCCTTGGCCCAACTTCCGTCGTATGCAACTGAAATTTCTTCGTTAGTACCGCTGCAATTAACCTGAGCAATTCATACGTAACCAGGTTAACCAGGCGTCTCGTAAGTAAAACGAGAATGTTACAAAGTTTGGTTCTTGCCAACGGAACTGAAACACTGAGTCAACTTTTCGGAATGAAAACCAACTACTTGCTCGCTCACTGTACAAGGCTCGTATTGCTGGAAATAATACTGTTTATCGTGCGGATTGTGGTCATGTTTTGGCTGTCCTAGGAGAAGCAATGCCCCTACTGGCAACAGCTTTAAGGTCTTTACTCGTCCTGGGAGAAATATTTGCTACTATGCTGGGTCTCCAAGGGTAAGCACTCGGCTACTTTTGAAACCTATCTGACCGACCTTATGTATCCTAGGAGCAGCAATCCTCGACTGGCTGATCTGATAACGTCTGTAATACGCTCTGTTATATCAGAGAGACGTTAATAATACGTGCTATGTTACCAAGTGTGTCTTAGTTTTTCTATTAGGATCTGGGATTCAGTGAAGCTATCTACGATGATACGAGAAATCCCTCGGGATTCACTGGTTTGTCGGCAAGGCGGCCTCTTCGAATCCCGTGGCTGTGGCTTTGACCCACAGCCGACTCTTTCGTAGGGGGAGGGAGTTGCAAAGCCGATAAACTGCTTCATTATGTTTCTCTGAGCACAACATGACCATAAACTGTCTTTTGATTGGTCAACAAATCTGTTTTGGGTCAGGCTAGCAACGTGATCATTTGATAGACTGCGACCTTTACCTTTCTCTTGTTGAATTGTTTATAAAAGAAGGACAGGGTTCAACTAAATGTCAGATGTGGGTTTCGGCGACATGTTCGAAACAACGTCTCACAATCGCCCGTATCAAAGCTTCATATTTCTTTCCAACGTTGATATTACAATGAAGAATTAATCAGTATCTTTACTTCTTAAGTCGAAACAATTATTCTAATTGATTAATCTCTACAAAATCGCTGTAAACTTCAGGAATTTGATATAACAGTGACGGATGTAAAAGACTTGAGAATGGTGGCAAGGAAAACAAACCTCCTGATTGGCTCAGTCCATTGAAAAGCTCGTCACCTGCAGACTGCACGACCAACCCCGACCTCTGACCCTCAGGTCCCTCCTGTTCTCGAGACAGGGAACTGAATTCTAACGCTGGCGGGTAAACCGTCTGCTTGATCTAGTGGCTGCACAGTCGACGTTAAGCTAAGCTGGTGACAGTTCACCAGGTACTGAGTCCGTTAAGATAACCTTTACACATCCAACAAGTAGGTCAATATACGCCGGTGTAGATATGACTCGTTTCTGATTAAAGCTGTTAACCCGAGAGGGGGGGAGACTTGCATGGTGGTTTGCATATAATCTCTGCTATTTGGTCACACACACACACACACACACACAGATCAGTTTCCTAGACTTTCAGTTTTTTTTTCTATCAAGCTGGAGAACTTGCTTGATGTGTGAGTTAATATAACAGTAAACAGGTGTTAACAACAGCGGGAGTTCGATGGTTAATTCTTCGTCCGTGGGTATAAATGTGATGTTACATAACGTATTCGAAACTGTTAGAAAATGGAATTTAATTGTGAGAATGTTCTGTATGGGGATTTAAGTGGGATTACCCAGGAGAGGGATCTGGTGTGTGGATTAGCTGGTAAATTAACTGTCACAGGGAGGCTGTCTGGCGGGGCGGCCGTCAACATAAAGCAACACCATCCCTCCCACTCACACAACACCATCTCCCACTCACGCAACACCCTCTCCCACTCGCGCAACACCCACTTCCACTCACGCAACACTATCTTTCCCACTCAGCGACACCCCCTCCCACTCACTCCATTAACCTTATTAACTAAAATGCTCTATGTTTTTTCGGCCACCGTCTAGTGCGTCCTAAGGCCCGTTATCGTCTATCGTATTCTCTCTTTCCTAAATAAATGTTTGTGTAGAGAAGCATTACATACTTTTTAAGCTGTTTAAGCTGTACTAAAACTATTTTTAAGAAGATAACTCGTCGCGGTAATCCTTATTCTGGCTTGGGCATGTGAACACGTTATATCTGTGGCAAAAATACTGGTACTCAAGTGGATGGAAAGAACGAACGCAGGTCGAGCAGCCTTACACTCGACATGTTACAGAGGTCGACGTACTCCCCCAGCACGAGTTTGTGAGTTAACTGAACCCGGAGATAATTCTTTGTCCTCAAGGTTGAGTACATGTTATGACGCAACTCTTGCTTTCTATTACCATTTGAAAATAACTACGGCAATGAATTTCTCTTACATTTAAATCAGGTATCAACGCAAATTCGTCTCGGTTAAACATTCACAGTAAGTGTAAATATGTCGATAAAACTGGAATTATTACAGCTAGCCATTGTGTGGGATTTATTGTGTATAAAATGGATTTACCCAATAGCCTCTCTGAGCATAACGTCCAGTTGGTACAAACTAAATCCCAACATTTCTGTAAAAGGTCAAAAGGCTGCTGCATTCATTTTTGAAGGCAAATCCTTTGTTGTTTTTGGTATTCTAGACCATTTATGTTCTGTAGAAAATATCTAAAATTATCACTTACTTTATTAGTGGCGTCGTTTTTCTGGCTTTGATTTGCCACGAGATAAAACAGCGGTTGCGGGAGTCGTGTGTGTCTGGGGCTTGGGAAGGTTACCAGCGGGTGGATACGACCTCCAGGCGCTAGACACCAGCTAGGAGGCGCACGAAGCGCCCAGCAAGCGATTGCAGCCACGTTTCTGGGATCCAGATCCTTCCAGTGCTGCGCCCAGCCGGTGTCCTACATTGGTTGCTTATGCTATGAATACTCGAAATCATGTCCCTGAGTTGAACATATTCGAGTGTGTCTCTTATGTGACCTTAGCATAACTGACCTTCACTACGCCCAGTTCGACTCATTGACCGACTCATTATAAAGCACATTCGTACTGCAAACCCTTCCTCTCCAGTGTTCATCCTTCGCCTCACCAAGGAACTACTGAAGGAAAATTACGGATGATCATCAACGACTAACTGCTGAGCGAGACACTCATCGTCTGGATCATCAGAGATAAGTACACCTTCAGACAATAGCGTCCTCACATGCGGAGATTATCGCTCGTGTTCACTTCTCACCAGGGACTCGTGAAACTCTTATTCTGACAATACGGAGTAATGAGAGAGAGAGAGAGAGAGAGAGAGAGAGAGAGAGAGAGAGAGAGAGAGAGAGAGAGAGAGAGAGAGAGAGAATGAGTATATACGTGTAGCAAAGCAAAAGGCATTGAGAAATCAGAATTCTTCAAGATGAGAACATCAATGAAACACACTGAAAAGTGTTGTGTACATATGAAACGAGGCTTAAAAAAGCACACTGAAACACTGCGCAACGAAACATCCTGAAACGGCAATAACGAAAGACACTGAAACGCCTCACAATACACTGAAACAGACTAAGATGAAACAGTGAAACGATCCTAAAGAAACAATAAAAACATCACGATGAAACATGGAGAAATCATAACGAAGCAGTAAAACACTTCGTAATGAAACATGTTAAGACGCTTCACAAGGGAAAACAATGAATCACTTTCAGCAAAAAAATGAATCACTTATAACAAAACAAAAACTCTCGAAATGAAAGCTTTGGTACATTTCGGACGCCCAGTAAACTTCGACTTAAACGAGTCATAAAGATACGTAATAACCAGAGAGAACAGTACACATTTAGTATTATTACAACAGAATTAACATACCATCAAATTTCACTTGCGTCATAACAACGAAAAATTCCTGGTAATGAGATCACGACATAATATACCGCTTTGGATACATTTAAACGGAAATGAAACAGGAATGCGGTCGCGCTGTCGACTAAGCGAATGGATTTTCATGTTGATGAAGCGAGCGATGAATTTTATAGCGATCATTTTCATGAAAAAATCTTATAGCGATCGTATTGATGGCACATCTTGCAACGAATAATCTGATGAAACATATTGCAGGGATCATTCTAATAAAGCTCTTTGTAGCGACCAGTTTCGTTGAAATGTCTTGTCGGAACCAATTGTGATGATAGCATTTTGTAGCGACTGTTTGAGTGAATCATCTTAGTGATCACTTTTGTCTTCTGGTCTACTCTTGCGGCCTTAATACTACTGTTAGACCGCATGTGTTTACTGAGTTACTTTTGGGTCTTAATTTTGTCTACAATGAGACCACAGCACACTGATCATTCAGATTCTACACTAAGTAAACATTAAGTCTACACTGCAATCATATAGTCTACGTTTAATTTACTCTCGTCTACTTTGTATTTACTTCGTCTACAGTAAACCTGCTTGGAACCATCAGTAAGCCAACGGTCAGTCTATATGGATTTGTAGTACGTCTACAATTAGTCTACAGTGAATATTCACTGCTTCTTCTCATGCCTACCCATTCTGTTCCGGTCCTTCTCCTGTGCCTGATCTTCCTCCCAATCCATCCTTGATCTCTATTCCGCTCCTCTCGCCCTTTCTCAATCGTTACCATCCCTTCACCTATCCTTCTCCATCCCCTTGTCCTCTTCCTTGACTTTCCTCCAGCTCTTGTCAAGTTAAACTCCTTCTTTTCTACTAGACAACCCAGTCGTGGGCCAATCAGGCCTCCTGTTATCTGTCTCTCATGTAAACTCTGCTACGTTTCCCCTCCTACCAAACCCATCCTTCAGCTCTGTCCCCTTCCCCATCCCCCACAGCAACTCAGCATCTCTGGCCTACTACCTTTCAACCACCTAACTATCTATCGACTCACTAAGTGTCTATCAAAGGCTTGTATGATGAATCCTGACGCTAACTCTGTCAACAGGAGGTAACTTTGTCGGCAACTGTGGCGTCAGCAGGGTCCCTGGCTGACAACAGTTCCTACATGCGTCACTCACCTGTGTCTCCCATTATCATGTTGCTGACACTTGGCTAAAGTTAGCAAGTCCTCAAGTTATGTGTCCGGGAAACTACCAGATGCGTGAAGTGCTTCTTGACAGCCGACATATTGACGCTTTCATCAGAAATAGTTTACACGTTCTTGATTCAAATCCTTCGACGCCACAATTCTAACGTCGATATCTGAAATGGGAGGAAATTCGATGAGAAGTCCGTGAAATCATCATTCGGTTTTGGGTACTTGAAATATTCAGTGATCCTCAGAATCCAACCCCTTTAGGATGAATCAGTGGGACAGACACCAAGGGGACAGTAAGACACCAGAGGGTTAGACAGACAAGAGAGGGAGAGACAGGCACTAAGGGTGCTAGACAGTCACCAATGAAAGAAACAATCAAACACCAGAGGGACAGACAGACAGACATCAGTAAAGACAGAGAAACAGACACCAGGGGAGCAACAGACAGACATCAGGAAAAAAGAGAAACAACGAATACTAACGACAGAAGATGAACAACATCAACTAGACACAGTCACCTGAGGAACAGACACCAGAAAACAGACAGACAACAGATGGACAGACATGGAGATCAAGGGTAAAGACACTAAACAGACCAGTAGATAGACGTAGGGAAGTCGTCACATTCTTCCCTCAAGAAGTACCTTTGATAAGAGGTCTGTGAGAAGCCCCTTCGCTCCTTCTCTTCCATTGGTCATATTTCAAGCGAGTGGGTTTTCTACCGTAGCGGAATACACCATCGCCTGGTCCGGAATGCACTCAAGAGGGTTCGACAGGAGACGATAGACCATTTGGATGTTTTACTACCAACAGACAATGGAACGTCTGGCTCGTGTCGCCCCCGAGTAATCCTCTTGTGAGTACCTCGTCAGGCACGCGTGGCGCCTCCATCAATGGTGACCAGAGGAAGGCAAGACTTTTGCTTCTCAAGATATATATATATATATATATATATATATATATATATATATATATATATATATAGAGAGAGAGAGAGAGAGAGAGAGAGAGTATCATTAGATGAAGACCTGAAATTCTTCCTGCTGTGGATAAGCGGGAAACTGCGTTGTATTACTCCAGTTCCCTCAACATTTTTCTTCCCTTTAATTGTTTTTGTTCCACCCTCATGGTTCCCTTTGCACGCTCCTCTCTCTCTCTCTCTCTCTCTCTCTCTCTCTCTCTCTCTCTCTCTCTCTCTTGCCAGCGTCTTTATCAACTTATATTTCAGAGCGAAGTTAAGGTATACTATATACACAAAATAAAGATGACTAACCTCCCAGAATCTTGAGGAAAGTATTTCCTTCTGACTGGTACACACACACACACACACACACACACACACACACACACGTGTACAATAATGATGTGTCAGCTGAACAAAAAAAAAAAAAAGATAAGACTGAGAAAATAGGTCACGACAGACAGATGACCAAGATAGACAGAACATTACGACAGACAAATGGCCAAGAAAGATAAAAAGACACACTAGAGATAATTTTCACAAGTGAGGAAACAGGAAAAAAGAAAAGAGATTTTGCTCCGTCGTGAGCGAGGGTCGCCGTGTGTGTGTCTATACTACACGAGGCCCAGCTGTCTCTGGTGTCCTACACTCAACATTCTATTTCTGACACCAGCAGGTCAAGAGGAAAAGGTATATATATATATATATATATATATATATATATATATATATATATATATATATATATATTGTTGGTTTAATATCACTGTTAAAAATAGATACGATATGTTCTGGCACACTTGACCTGATGGAGGGTGAGTCACACGCTCGTCAGGTCTCTCTATGTTCCGATACCTCTCCTCACCCGAGAGTTTTATGATGTCATTTGAATTTTTACGTCTACTGTACAGTGGCTCGGCGGGTCTAGACCAGGCCAAGAGCTGCGTGGTGTGTAGGCTTTGCCAAGGCTGGGCCAGTTTCGCCTCGCCTCACCTGACTGACTGACTAACTCACTGTCTAACTGACTGACCAGAAAATCCCAGTTTCATTATAGTCATCAAATCTCTGTGAGTGACAAGTTACTCCTCGAATGACTGACATCAATAGCATAAGAGCGATTCGAGTGAGGACGACCTCATCACTGAAAATAGGAACGGGGTCAAATCCTTTCTAGAAACATTGTGAAGATATCTCTAATATCGGAAGATATCTCTAATATCTCTAATATCGGAAGATAGGAATTAACAAATTGACAGTCAATAGCCTTTTGATGAATCAGGTTTTCTGACAGAAGTAAGCCTGCAAAGATTCTCTCACACGAAGTCCCTAACATGAAGCTGTTGTGGAGTTTCATACGTGTAGTGGACGTATCGAAGTACCATCTCCCCTGAAGAGACATTATGTAAGTCTAAGAGAAAGAGATGGTTCTCCCGACCACTCCTGAAGGTAAGGAGACAAGACTCTCGACTTCCAATGACAAATCACCAGAGGTAACGCTTTGTACGTAACATAACGCACGTGTCTCGATGAATGATAACGTCTTGTGAGGCCACACCACCCTGGCACTTCCTTATATCGTTACCTGTGTGTCTCATACTGTTACGGCCACTCCACCGTCACCACACGTAGTACTGTACCGTAAGGTTACAGTGTTATTGTACCGTCTGATCTGGGTGTTACTGTACCTTCTGGTTGAAGCGTTAGTGTACCATCTACTGTGTGTGTGTGTTGCTGTATGGAAGCGTCAGGTCTGAGCGTCACCGTCACGTCGTCCGGGTGAAGGAGAGTTCAGCAAGAAGGGTTTATGGCCTACCAACTTTAAGTTTACTCAGAGTGAGATGAAATTCGCTGCGCGCATCTTCTTTTTTTATTTAGAGTCAATCCGCCTCGTGTGGCCGCATGCGTCGGTGACACTGATACAGACTGCCTCATATGGCCGCATGCGACGGTGATGGTGATATAAGATGCCTCGTTTGTCCGCATGCGGAGGTGATGATGATGTTACAGACCGCTTCGTGTGGCCGCATGCGGCGATGATGGTGACGGAGGTTTGGGATTATCACCTTCATGCCAAAAATTTGTGCAACAGCTTCTGTCAGCACAGTTATATCGGCGATCCTTGAGGTCAATACATCCTTCTGAGGAGCAACAGCCGCAGAAGCTGACGTCCTAAAACAAGAGTAAGACAATATGTCTCCCTCAAGATGTTGTAACAACAAAATGAGTTTCAAAACAGAACGATAAGATAAAGCAGTTTGCATTTGAAGCACTTCAGACCGCCCAATGGAAGGAACTGGATTACCGGAGGAATTATATAAACTTTTTACATAATATGTAACAAGATTGATATGTGCTCAATTTGTACAATTTGTACACACGAACACATAATGATTAGGGAGGACGAGCCACAGCAGAGCCTGCGGGTGCCGTCAACACAGACTGGAAGGTAAACTAAGATGGATCGAAGCGGTTCCGAACTCCGGTTCGTTTTACGTCTCGAGACACACCATATTTTTATAGGTAAATATATCATGGATTTTGTCCACACGTAACATAGATCGATCATGAATGGGAACTGCTTCTTCAACGTCGTGTACTGTGAGATGATGTAACCAGTGTATGGGAACCATACCAAGTAATTATAATACATTAGATCGATTTTAGTTAAAACTATGTGCATAGCCAGTCACGAAATTAACACACGAAGTTTAGCACAGGTTAATGAATGTAAATTTCTGATAAAAAGATTCTTAACAAAATCTAACGAATACAGTGTTAGATTTCCTTATGAAATACGGTCGAGTTCCACAAGAAGAAAATCGGAAGGAAAGAAACGAAAACTTTAGAAAAAATATAAGAGAAAAAAATATAATCACAAACATGAAAATAATCCTAATGAAGTCTATTAATCACTGATTATAATGATCACCAATCATAGCAAATACCAAATACATTTTGATTAGATTTTTCTTACCTAAGACTTGCAACATGACACATCTGGCGCTGTTCCCTCTCCGTCGAAGACAGTGTTGCTTATGGATGTCTGCGTTGAAGCAGGTGGCGCTGAGAACACGGCCTTAACACGATCTCTCCTGAACTTTGTACTCCTCGTGGGCGGCACAACTTCAACATGTAAAGAAAAAAGCCAGTATACCAACATGGCAAGCGGCCAGCACTGTGTGTACATCCCAACCTTCACTAGTCCAGTGGGTTACTGAGGAAATCTCAGTGAGGATCCTCAAAACTCTTACCAGGGAAGGTAAACTGGGGTAAACTTGACCAGAATACCACCATACGGTAACTATTAAGGAAAAAAATACACTAACTGGCCTTTTTTTTTTATAGTTGTGTGGTGCACCGCCGCCGGCGCCACCAGCTAACCAACCAGCCTGCGTTTCGTCTGCACTGTGTACAGCTGTTGCCAGCTGGCGCTACGTTCTCGCTATGATTCCAGGTGGAACTCATGGATGTGTGTTTATTGTTGCATGTTGAGAAATATGTTCATCCTTACGTGTCCATGTCTTTCACACATGATTCCAGTACAGCAAGTGATGTCTAGACTACGCTAAGTGCTCTGTACATAAGTTTGCCCAACACTAGCGATCGTCTTTGAAACTTAGAAAACGTAAGATGATGTTATAGAAAATGATATGTACCGTATACAGAACTACGTGTGATGATTACTCCATCGGTTCATATTCTTTACCTCTGTAAAGTCAAAAGTCTGAATGAAAAAAAGGAAAAAGGGTTCGTTACGAGAAAGAAACAATAATAACGTCTAACGCGATAACATGTGTAGGTTGCTTAGGATGAAGAATGAGGATTTTTGACTCAGGGTAGCAACTCGAACTAGCATAATATACAGGTTCACTCATAATGATTGAAATGACACGTGGCAGGATACGTGCGCTACGCCTGTGTGCGTGTGTGTGTGTGTGTGCGTGTTGCACAGTATACCAGTTATATTCACCGACCTCCTTAAACCTATAAGGTCTTTCTCAAAAATGTCCTGCGCGTCAGACCACCATCATTTGCGCATTCATAACCCAATATGTTTATACATTCTTAAATGAGAACCGAGAGGTATCTCGTTATGGGAAATTCGAGGAGATGATACTTTTAAAGATTCCATTTCCTCGGACGATGCAGAATTAAAACAGCGCGAGCACATCAGGCGATCCAGAGCAACGCACATTGTCGGGAGGTTTTCGATTCCGTCCTCCATCGCGTTCGCTATTACACTGCACGTGCAATAGCCTTATTCCCAGACCACACTGCAGGCTCTGGTTATTACCGGAGACCGTGATTATCGTTCGGGCCGAGGCAATGATGGGATAAAATACAAGTTATCTCTCGAGCTTAGGATGTAAATGGAAATGGTTCTGGAGATTATTGCAAACAACTGTGTAGTTTTTTCTCACCTCGCTCGCTGGAATTCCCAGGTGGGATTAGTTTATATATAGACGATGCTGGAGAGAAGTGCGCTGGGGAGCGAAGGTGTGGGAGAGAGAGGGGTGTGTGGTGGGGAGTGACGGTGTGTGGGAAAGAGGGAAAGAGAGGACGAGAAAGGCTGAGGTAGGGATACAAGAGGGAGGAGAGAAGGTGGTGTATTTTGCTGATCCCCATTCGAATACCGCTAATAAAAAATGTGGTAGAAGGCTATACTGGCGTCAAACGAAGAAATAACATATTCCTTGAGATGCCTAACACACTATCAAAATACTAGTGCTTCGTATTCAGGTTCGAACACCTGTTCCGGAACAATGAAACATGAATCTGTTGAGGTCATCTGCCCCAATAAGGTAAGGCACCGTAACTTTCCCAGGTCACTTAAAGTAGAACATCGCCGTGCTGTCAGTAGCGACGGTGCAGCGTGTGGGAACTCAAGTCACAAGACAGAGCTACTTGTCTGGTGTTTCATCACACTTTGTTATACGAGAAACTACGTAGCGCGGCTTGTGTTGTCTGACGTTCCACCACAAGATGATTGTAAGACCACAAGAGAACTGTACTGATCGCTTCATCAGTTAGATACATGTGTGTGCTATGACATCTGTCTTAAGCCTAATACATATAAGCCCTAAATACGAGCCTCCCGTCGTCCACAACACATGAACGTAATGAAATCAATAAAATGATTGACGTTCAAGCTTCTCCTGTATTCACAACTGGATCTACTCATCCACACCCACCCACCTCCATGACCGGCCCGCCCTTGCAACCACCACCAAACTCGTACCCACAACTGCTCATTCCATCGCCACATCATAAGCCAGACACAAATCCTCGCTGGAGCTGACACGCACACTCTCATATTTCTATTTTCTGCCTGCATTTCTCTGGACCACGGGGGTAAACAGGTGGAGGAGGCAGTGGAAGGTGGTAACAGTTTTTTCCAGCACAGTCTGATAACAATACCTCTCATAGTTCAGACATGTTACAGAGAGAGAGAGAGAGAGAGAGAGAGAGAGAGAGAGAGAGAGAGAGAGAGAGAGAGAGAGAGAGAGAGAGAGAGTAATCATCCCATTGATACAGATTTGTCTGAATTATCATAACCCTGTTCATGCAGTGATTAATTTCCGGGTTAAACAGTTGACAGGTCTTGCAATTACAACTCATATAATATTGTTTCAGATTTGTAATTACTTCCTGTGAAATCATGGACGGAGGGTTTAGATTCGTTATTAATTGCACTGAATGTCCAGTGAACATTACCTCTTACTGATGTAAATCCTCTCACTCGAAGGAGCAGGGCCAACCATATGGGATGAAGCAAAGTATTGCATAATGTGATAAGGTGCTCCAGTGTCTTCCTCCCTCGGCCTCAGGGGAGACACCAGGGGGTGTTGGCATAAGCCAGTTGGGCACAGTTCCACCGCGGCCCTCAGGGGAAGACTGGATGGGAACCTCACCACCACCACCGCGGCCTCAAGGGGAACACTGTCCCTGGACGGGGACTGGGCCAGACCTGAGCCCTGCTCTTCATGGCAACATTAGCTTCTCTTACCCTTGCTGCGTTGTTGGTGTTGCTTGTCTTGATGTTGTGTTGGTAATGTGCCCGTTGCTGTTGCTAGGATTAATGCTGTTGTTCCTTGTAACGCTAGCGTTAGCGATCCAGCTGCGTCCATCTGCTACTTCTGCTGCTGCTGTTGTTATTGTTGGTGATGTAGCTGTCGACACAGCTGCCAGGTTATTACTGCCGATGGCGTATGTTGACAAGTCAATTGTACCTGCCCTCTAGCAGCTCTTTTTGAAAGCCGTATTTTTTTCAGACGCATCTTATATATATATATATATATATATATATATATATATATATATATATATATATATATATATATATATATATATATATATATATATGCGTCTATTAAGAATTCCATGAATATCTCACTTTATCTTTCCTACCTCTGGGATCAGCCGATGTCAATTTATAATCCTAATTGCTTTCGTCTGATCTCCCTGGTCTTTGAAAAAGGGAATTGCTTAATTATTTCACCGAAGACGTTTGTATACCTCATACATTTGATATCACTCCAAATTCTATGATTTTTCGTTCAAAAGTTCACATATTTCTCCGATGTGCCAAATATTACTTGAATTTCCGTTTTCCTGGTTCTCAAAGTATTCCCCAAACCATCTTAATATCTCCCAAATGTCTTTAAAGTATTTCTGATCTGCTTAACATGATGCAGATGCGTTTATGGGTTATGACAGATGTTCCTGTTTCTCTTAGATGTATTCAATATCTTTAAGACACTTTTCCTCCAACTTTTGCTTTGACTTCCGTGACGCGACCAGTATTCCCAGTTGTACCTGATGTCCTGTGATGTGCTCCTCACCCCAGGAGTCACCAGCAGGGTTTGTTTCTTCCCTTCCTCCCGTCCTGACACCGGAGCCGTGCTCTCTGAGGACTGGGAACAGCAGTCTCTCAGCTGTGTGAATGGAGGGCCTCAAGAGAGTCTCTGGCCGGGGTCAAGGAGACACTCCCCAGGGGACGCCACTGGGAAACAGGGCACAAAGCGAAAGAGGAGACAGCAAGAGGTCCCTGGGGACTCTGAGGAGTGCAAGAGAAGCGACCAAATAAGAGACAACAGGGATATCTCAGAGACTTTTAGAGGAAAAACGTTGATGACGAAGGAGGAAAACACAAGAAGTCCCCATGTTTTAGGCTGAGGAAGGCATCAACCAAGAGATGGAGTGCAGCAGGAAGTCCCTAAAGGACTCTTAAGTTGACGTCGGGAAGAACTAGAGGGAGAGGAGCAAGAGGCCACCGCTCGGGAACACGAAGGGAAAGTCGGAAATGATTCCTAAATTTAATGAGATTTAAAAAAGTTGTTGACCTTTTGTACTCTTTATTTTTTTAATTCATCTCTTGTTGATATATTCCCGTCAGGTACTGAGAATGAAGTACTTGATCGTCTAAATGGGACATAATCCTCAACGTTCCTACCAATTATCAGGATCCTAATAATAGGAACTGATTGTATGGTTTGTAACAAATATGAGTCACTAGAGAGCAGGTCATCATTTCAAATTATCAGCTTTTGATTACAGTTCCTGATAATTAGTATATTGATGATGAATGGTAATTCTGACGTAATTACAGTTCCTGATAATTAGTATATTGATAATGAATGGTAATCATGACAATGATACGTAACATTAGTGATGATGATGATGATGATGATTATGACTTCCCTCATCTCTCACTCCACCCATTCTTCTTGTTCCTCGTACACCTCATCCTCTCGCTCTCCCATTCTTTCTCATCTCTCACATTCTCTCGTCTTGCTTTCCTATCCTCTTCCTTCTCCCGCATCCTTCCCTACTGCCCTCCAGATCACACTCCTCACCTTCAGCTTCACTCAGACTCATAATCTAACACCACATCAGACGACCATGTATCTTGGGATGAACCTCTGTTGTCATCTTTCAGAAGCGTCGTCCCGCCTTCCGCGCTAAACTTTCTCTTTATGAAGAAACTTTACTCAAGGATTTTTTTTGTCGTACTGACTTCAACATATGATGAATTCTGCCATGACGTTCATTGTTAATGCGTCTATTGTCTCTGTAACAGATGCCATCGTCAGGGGTGGGTCCAGATGGGAGCCTAGTGGGGGCCGGGCCCTTCCTCATCCACACAATGCCAGCAGCGAGGCATTTAGTTTTTAAACGTAATTCTAAAAGAAAAAAAAAATGCAAAATATACTGATACATTGATATACAAATTTTTAGACACCATTTTCAAGGGAAGGAGAATTCTACTGTGTATCACTTCATTACCACAATGTACAAATCTGTAGAGTTTTGAGCTCATCAATAACGTCATGTTGTGCCTTCTAACAAATCAGCCCCTGCATTCCTTCCTCTCCCTCCCTGGTGAAGACAATCCTCAGATTTCTCACTCCCGTTCTGCAGTCATCGTATCCCTCAGTGGCCAGAGTTTTGCTGCGAACTGAGCTGTTCAGTGGAGGTTGTATGGTGATGGACAGACCAATCAAAACCTCACGGTTGAGAAGGTTTGTTGATGCACCCCAGACACATAGAATCGTCGCATCAATTGTCCTAGAAGAATATGAGCCATTATCACATCTTTCGTCGGGCGTGCTATAGCCTCATGATGCCCCCGAGATGTTAGGAAGATTTTTTAATTTTCCCGGTAGAGGATGGGAGGAGCCTCCTCACATATGATCTACGGGACTCCATCAGAGAAGATGTCTCCATATATAATTGTTTTCGGTTGTGGTTTATCAACGTTTTATATCATCTTGTGGTGAGATTTCTCGAACCAAACCTTGGCAAAGTCTCTGAATGATATTGACTACACATAAGTAAACATCAAACAGTGCATAAGAGATAACTAAATGAATACATATTTCCTTCTCTACATAGAAAGAAATACATTCAACATTCAACTTAATAAAATTATGGTTGATTTTCAGGGTATTTGTTATTTTATCTTATTTCATTCTATTTTACTTTCATTCAATTTTCTGATTGTGTTCACTTGTCTTCCTCTGACACTTTTGAGATAACATTATAGGATTTAATGTTTGTCGGGTTGTTGTTTACCCATGGAGGCAGAGGGTGTCTGGGCCAGAGATGTCACACACAGTCAAAATTCACAAAAGGATAGGTCCTCCCTATTGCCTTCGTGCACCCTTAACTTTCTCTACATTTCTTTTTATATCACGTTGATGACCACTTGAGATACAGAACCTGGATGGAATGTTTGTATTCGTAGTTGGTTCTTGATGATGATGACTTGGTAAAACAGTCAACAGACGTCACTGTAAATTGCATAGACACAAACTTCAAATTTATAGATACGATTACTTTATCATCAGCTTTGTTTCTTACTTCATCTTTTGAAATACCTGCCAAAATTACTTTTCCATTTTCTCCAGACGATGGGAGGGAAAAGAAGACATGGTGCGTGTTTTCCTGAGTTCTGGCCAGGTGCCTGAGGGAGTTAATGAGCCCAGAGAATGAGAAGCGAAACTTAGTGCAGATCTCTAGTTGGGTTTACGAGCAGGGAAGTTTAGTGTTACTGGTGGAGACGGGTCGCACGCGCCGACCAACCCTCGATGGTCCTCGGTCGAGTTCTCTCATCTGACTTGGCGGAGTCTGACTTTGATTGCCGTGTTTATGGTGCGTTTCATGATTGTTTTAGGCTGATGAATTGCTCTTAAAACATTTCATCTTAGATATATCTCCAATACATTTTGTTGCTGACTTGTCATAAAGGACTTGTAAAATGGAATAGTTTTGATGATGATATGTAGGAATTTCCAATAATCTAATATCCAAAGCCAAAACTCAGATGCATAAGGAGAATTCATTTTAGAAATTGAATCCATCTGGTTGTCGCACGAAAGAATATGACCCAATAAAATTTTTATCACTGTTGGATTCTCGACCTTTTGGAAACGGAAGTCCTTCATCACAAGAGCTCCCTAACCAGAGGGTGCAGTGGCCTGGAACCTGTCTCTGGCTTAGCCCCTTGAAATTGGAATTTTAGAGGACCTCGGCCATCTTTATTCCAGGACCCTGCCTCTCGGATCTTACCCACAGAAAAATTTATTCTCGAAGTTTACTTTTGTTGCTTTTTTCTTTACTCTCCTCTTCAGTGAGTACATCGGACTCAGAAACCTTCAATGTTCACATTTGACTCTTTTTCTTGGAAAAACTTTTATTCTTTTGATGCAGTGTTTGGATTTTATCCTCTGGAACCTACATTACGTGTTTCCTTCTTCTTGAAAGTTCTCTTAAATGTTCTTTTGCCTTGCCTCCTGGATTTGCCTCCATGGAATATACAAACTGGAACTTACTTTCGGACCATCGCATGTATCATGCACGTTTTTCCTTGCTGGTTCTTGGTGTTTCATCCCTTGGACCTTGGACCTCTGTCGTCTAAGCTGCTTTGGATTTGCCCTGCGAACCTCTGTTCAGAAGATGCTCTCTAAACCTTGCCATCTCGAAGGTGTCTTCTTGACTCCTCTACCTGGAACTTACTCTTGGGATCCCCTTATATACAGTCTTCTGACTCTTCTCCTTGGAAGAATACAGCAGGCCTTTCTTCGTAAAGCTGTGATTCAGGATCTCACCGTTTGGAACACGTCCTCCAGCCTCTAATTCCTGGAATCTAAAGAAAGACCATCCCTTACTGGTACTCCCTATTGTCCAGACCATATTTGCGAAACTTTTTTTTCTAGATGGTACCCACTTGACTGTGCACTCCAGGTCTCACCTCCTGGAACGCAGCATTCAGTCTGTACCTCCTAAAATGTGGACACGGTATAGATCTTTCAACCCATACAGCAAGTTTTGAGGCAGCACTTTACCATGACCGTGCTTTTCAGAACACTGAGTGATGCTCCTCATCCCTGATCTCCTGAAACGCTCGTTACCAACATTTTTTTCATAAACGGGCAATTCTGTTGGTCTACGTCTTACTTGATATCCTGAATCTGCACTGCTCATCATTTGTTATTCCTCAGTGTGTGTTTTCTCAAGGATTAGCCTCACTAAATGTGCTGGTCAGACTCAAGCTGCAGCAATATATGTATATGTTTCCAATAATCCGAAGGGCGTTTTGCACATTTTCCGCAATAAAACATCATGTTTATGATTATCCAATGGAACAACATTCTCAAATATTGCGTTGCAACACATCTTTCCTTAAGCCGAATCTCTCGAAAAGTGTAAAGTCATCTGAGACTCAACTTAAGCCACGAATCTTTTTTTTTTTCTTTTATATTTCTTGTGACTACGTCAGCCCTTGACGGTAATAGGCGATGCGTCTTAGCAGCGAGTGAGGGAGAGGAGTGGCTGAAGGCAGTTGTTGAACACGTACTGCCATACAGACCTCCACAAGGCCGACTCTCTCAAAGAAAATGACATGTTTCCACCAGATCCTCCTGAAGTTTCGAGGAAGCCTCCCTCAGCGTCCTTCATGTACTCGAGACGGTCTCTCGTTTCCTTTCACGACCTTTACTGAAGTTTATCCATCTTTTTTTTCGTTATATATACATATATATATATATATATATATATATATATATATATATATATATATATATATATATGTATTCCTGGTAAATTATATGGGAGGGTATTGATTGAGAGGGTGAAGGCATGTACAGAGCATCAGATTGGGGAAGAGCAGTGCGGTTTCAGAAGTGGTAGAGGATGTGTGGATCAGGTGTTTGCTTTGAAGAATGTATGTGAGAAATACTTAGAAAAGCAAATGGATTTGTATGTAGCATTTATGGATCTGGAGAAGGCATATGATAGAGTTGATAGAGATGCTCTGTGGAAGGTATTAAGAATATATGGTGTGGGAGGCAAGTTGTTAGAAGCAGTGAAAAGTTTTTATCGAGGATGTAAGGCATGTGTACGTGTAGGAAGAGAGGAAAGTGATTGGTTCTCAGTGAATGTAGGTTTGCGGCAGGGGTGTGTGATGTCTCCATGGTTGTTTAATTTGTTTATGGATGGGGTTGTTAGGGAGGTGAATGCAAGAGTCCTGGAAAGAGGGGCAAGTATGAAGTCTGTTGGGGATGAGAGAGCCTGGGAAGTGAGTCAGTTGTTGTTCGCTGATGATACAGCGCTGGTGGCTGATTCATGTGAGAAACTGCAGAAGCTGGTGACTGAGTTTGGTAAAGTGTGTGGAAGAAGAAAGTTAAGAGTAAATGTGAATAAGAGCAAGGTTATTAGGTACAGTAGGGTTGAGGGTCAAGTCAATTGGGAGGTAAGTTTGAATGGAGAAAAACTGGAGGAAGTGAATTGTTTTAGATATCTGGGAGTGGATCTGTCAGCGGATGGAACCATGGAAGCGGAAGTGGATCATAGGGTGGGGGAGGGGGCGAAAATTTTGGGAGCCTTGAAAAATGTGTGGAAGTCGAGAACATTATCTCGGAAAGCAAAAATGGGTATGTTTGAAGGAATAGTGGTTCCAACAATGTTGTATGGTTGCGAGGCGTGGGCTATGGATAGAGTTGTGCGCAGGAGGATGGATGTGCTGGAAATGAGATGTTTGAGGACAATGTGTGGTGTGAGGTGGTTTGATCGAGTAAGTAACGTAAGGGTAAGAGAGATGTGTGGAAATAAAAAGAGCGTGGTTGAGAGAGCAGAAGAGGGTGTTTTGAAATGGTTTGGGCACATGGAGAGAATGAGTGAGGAAAGATTGACCAAGAGGATATATGTGTCGGAGGTGGAGGGAACGAGGAGAAGAGGGAGACCAAATTGGAGGTGGAAAGATGGAGTGAAAAAGATTTTGTGTGATCGGGGCCTGAACATGCAGGAGGGTGTAAGGAGGGCAAGGAATAGAGTGAATTGGAGCGATGTGGTATACAGGGGTTGACGTGCTGTCAGTGGAGTGAATCAAGGCATGTGAGGCGTCTGGGGTGGACCATGGAAAGCTGTGTAGGTATGTATACACGTGTGTGGACATGTGTATGTACATGTGTATGGGGGGGGGTTGGGCCATTTCTTTCGTCTGTTTCCTTGCGCTACCTCGCAGACGCGGGAGACAGCGACAAAGTATAAAAAAAAAAAAAAAAAAAAAAAAAAATATATATATATATATATATATATATATATATATATATATATAATCTGTGTATGTGTGTGTCCAGATATTCTATTTGTTTTTTCACTCAACGCTTCCCCTTTCCGTAGGTCTTCGTCCCAGCATTTCCTTTAATATTCATTAATGGTTTCCTGCCATCTCCAGCGATCCTTTTTCTCTGGTCCCGTCTCCCACCCTCTCCCATG
>NC_092236.1:2933033-2963033 GCF_036320965.1 Panulirus ornatus | reverse complement strand
TTTCTGGTTGTTTTGCTGCTAAAAATAGCAATGTTCTAGAAAATATCGGAGCAGAAAACACTGAATTTTACGGACGACAACATTTGGCCAGACACCCGGTATTTTTTCTTGTCGTCTGTCGGAAAAATACGGAGGACAGAAGTGAGTGGATGAGTCTGCTATGGAGGCCATTACACAAACAACTTTTCCTTGATTCAATGATAATATTCATTAAGTATTTTCAGCCACGTAAACCTCCGCCTCCGCCCGAGAATTTCAGGTATTATATCTGATGCTTCTGGTGAAGGTAACACTCGATGAAGCATTTCCCCAATACAGATTTTGATATTAAAGTCCTCTGGTCTCCGAACGGAAGCTCTTTCTTGTTGGAAGTTCCACAGGATTCTCGCCAAGTCAGACTTACAGTGGTGGTCATACAGCTGGCTTATGCCGACACCTCGGCTCAACCTCCCTCGGCCAAGTCACCATTACGTGACACGCGGGATTGTTCGACGGGGTTTACTGCCCACAACCCCGGCTCTTTTAATGTCAAGTCAACGACCCTCTCACAGAAGGGGCTTCGGCTGTCTCTCTAAATCCTCTTGACCACTCAGATGAAGCCCTCTCCTGCCCTGTTGTGTTAGCTGGGCTGAGTGAGGGGTTTAGGTTAGATTAAAATCGATGGGACGCGACCCAGCCAGAGGGGAAGAGGGGTCGAACTGGGAGGAATGTATCAGCTGGTAGAAAGGAAGTGAGGGAGGTGGATGGCTCTTCCTTCATAATCCCAACCATGGATTTCTGGAGTGTTGGTGTACTTCGGCTTCACTACTGGGTCTAGATAACTGTTTGTACAACTGTCTAAAACATTTTGAATATACATGACTGCTGTCTGTATCACAGCGGCTCTTGCAGTCTGTGCCACAGCGGCCTCTGTTCCTGACGTGACGCGATTGCCAGCATCCCTCATCCACACATCTTCATTTCACAATTCTGTGGCCGTCAACACTTGACCAGCATCACATGTTACTTACATTCCAGCTCGTACTGAGTTTCTTTATTTGGTACATATTCTTTTCTGGTGAAATGTTTCATTTATGGAAACCAGATACTGAGGAAAGTTTTAGGTAAATATCTTTTTATTGTATCGTTTCATAAAACACATGGGTAGACGACAGACGCTGAATGATCTGATATCAATATTGAAAGTAAAGGAAAATGTGTTTTCAATTTTCTCTCCCGTGAAGTAAGTGTATGTGATGATGATTGTGTGTTACGGGAAGGGAGTCTTACACTCGTGTTACTCCGTACCTTAACCTTATATACATACGAGTATGTAACGTCAACTCTTATGTAGGTACACACACACACACACACACACACACACACACACACACACACACACACACACACATTACTAACCGATAGTAGCTCTAACAGTTAAACCATGGTGTGTGTGTGTGTGTGTGTGTGTGTGTGTGTGTGTGTGTGTGTGTGTGAGTGTTCATTGGCTTGTGTTAACTTCAGTATATATGTTTTCGTGTTCGAGTATGTCTGCATATGTAAGTGACTGTCGAGTTCACCTTTCATCTCACAATCATACCAACACAGTCAGGTAGTTAGCAGTGTCCAATCACATTTTCAAGATGTTGTTCATCCCTCACAACCTCCTGCCGACCCCATACCTCACTGAGCCCTGTTCTCCACATCTGTGAGGCTTTTGTTGTGTAATATATTTACTCAGGGGACCAACCCTTTCGCAGTGTTAAGTATGCGTCATGTTAAGAATTTATTACGTGAAATATCTATCATATAAGATGTCCGCTTAGTGAAATATTAATTCAATAAGACAGTTGTATTGTGAAATATTCGCTACGTATGGTAACTGCCGAGTGAAATGTTGACTTTGTGACATCTCCGTTGTGTGAAGTATTCCCTGTGTGAGGTATTCGCTGAGTGAAGTTCATTCTAACACACATCTGGAATTTTTCTTGCTATTTTACCAACGTCTTGTGATATGATTTTTTTCTGAGTCTTGAGAATTTCTATTTTTGATTCAACACACTGGGAACCTCAGTGACCCAAATTACGAAAAGGAACTGCGTTTGATGAATTATATATATATATATATATATATATATATATATATATATATATATATATATATATATATATATATATATATATATAATGATAACCCTGTACTTAATATCCTTATCTTAAAAATAGATATATATTTTTGAGTCATTCATCTTGAAGCTACATGGTATATATTGAAGCCGAGTGCTGTTGTCTTGAAGCTGAGATGTGTACTTTAAACGATGTTTCTCTAGCTACATCCCCTGGCAATGACGAGGAGAGAGTCGCACAACACCTCACGTTGTGAGAAATATAATAGTTCAACTATTTTCATCATCAGTCATCAAGGTAAACTGAAAAACACACAAAACTTACAACTCACCTAAGTTCAATAACCTCTCCTGGTTGGCTGGCTCATACAGCCTCCAGCCTCGTGTTAAAGTTAGATCTGTCTGGACCAGAGGTGTGGCAAGGGACGGGCCAGGTGGGCTGGCAGGGGACGGGCCAGGGGGGGATGGCAGGGGACGGGCCAGGTGGGCTGGCAGGGGATGGGCCAGGTGGGCTGGCTGGGGACGGGCTAGGGGTGTGGGAGCACAAGTTCAGTTGTCAGAACAAACACCTTTTGTATGTCTGTTTGTCTTTCTTCTCTCTCTTTTAATCTCATCCTATTCCACTCTTCCGCTCTCTCTCTCTCTCTCTCTCTCTCTCTCTCTCTCTCTCTCTCTCTCTCTCTCTCTCTCTCTCTCTCTCTCTCTCTCTCTCTCTCTCTCTTTCTCTTTTCCTGCTCTACTACACTGCTTCTCTCGTCTATCGCAAACATCGTTCCTCATCACCATACTCACGTCAGACGTCAGACGACCTCATTCTGTACCTGCTCTTTCAAGTCATGGACCACATCTCTCGTGGCAGGTGTCTGTCTCCTGTGTGGAGGGAGGTGTCAGCTTGTGTCCTCTACAGACACACAGGACAGCATCATGTGCCTCCGGCCTCCACCACCAGGTCACTATGTTGCATGTTTACATACCTGTAGGTTTTTCTTAACGACCCTTGAGCACGACGACACGACTCATGAAAATGACGGTACGACTCTTGAGCACGACGGTACGACTCTCAAGTATGATGGAATGACCCTTTGACCTGACACTTAAAGGACGACGTTGAAACCAGGGAAAATACCTAAATATCGTACTTTCGTGCTCAAGGGTCGTACAGTCGTGCTCAAAGGTCGCCCTGTTGTGTCTAATATAGTTAATGACGACATTTCTCAGTCGTAAACTAATGATGTTTTTGGTTAATGTCACCCTAATGCCTCCCCCTGAGTAATGTCACCCTAATGCCTCCCCTGTGTAATGTCACCCTAATGCCTCCCCCTGTGTAATGTCACCCTAATGCCTCCCCCTGTGTAATGTCACCCTAATGCCTCCCCCTGTGTAATGTCACCCTAATGCCTCCCCCTGTGTAATGTCACCCTAATGCCTCCCCCTGTGTAATGTCACCCTAATGCCTTCCCCTGTGTAATGTCACCCTAATGCCTCCCCCTGTGTAATGTCACCCTAATGCCTCCCCCTGTGTAATGTCACCCTAATGCCTCCCCCTGTGTAATGTCACCCTAATGCCTCCCCCTGTGTAATGTCACCCTAATGCCTCCCCCTGTGTAATGTCACCCTAATGCCTTCCCCTGTGTAATATTTGTCATACGCAACTGATGTTGAAAGGATTTTGTATATTATATATCAGATCAAAGAAAATAATCCTGAATTTGACAAAACATGAATCGAGTATTTCCCAGAAGTTATTGTGGAAATGATGAAAAACGGATGAAAAATTTCAAGGGGGTAGAACTATAAATGGAATGGCTTTATGTGACAAAAATACATAACTGTACAACAGAAAGATATAAAGACTTATGTAGAAAGAATTATCTTTCTTATATATATATATATATATATATATATATATATATATATATATATATATATATATATATATATATATATATATATATATATATATATATATATATATATCCTGCAAAACTGAAGAACAGGATTCTTGCCAATTGATTTCTTTTTCGTCATGCAATTAAACAATTCAACTGTGGACATTTATTGCCACTTGTTGGTTCAAAGCCAATCACTTTTAAACTCTTTCCCGTATAGAGCGAGAGAAATTGGTCGTTCAGATCATCCTACACAAACAAACAAACAAATAGACATTCCTCGCATAGCCTTGGTGTGTGTGTGTGTGTGTGGGTTCCACCACTACATGTAACTCTGATTGGCTCTTGGGTGATGGGCGACGAACCCATCAGGGGCAGACAGTGGCATCATCAGAGGCAGAAGGGACTATCTGATGGGACCTGGCCAGCCGGGTGTATATACTATGTATTGATCTATATATATAAACACTAACATGGATATCTTTTGATTTACATCTCATCTATCTTAGCCGCCACGAAGTAGAATTTGATGACTTATTCTTGTCATGAAAGGATCTGACGACAAGATCTCTTATACTATCAGTGAGTCACTTGATCGTTTATCTAAATCATTTCTTTCGTTTATTCATTCATTTTTCCCACATCTATTACACTACCTGTCAGTATCCCACAATACTCCACTGGTTTCAGACTTCTTGTGGTCAGGAACTGGTTGAGGTTCAAAGTTCAAATGCAACGATCACAATCATAAGTGAACATTGTATATCGAAAGCAGATGTTAAGTTCATATGTCCCGATCCAAGGTCAACCTCGTGTCAAAATTATTGTCTAAAGTAAGCGATCATTCATAAAGTTCCACTGCCAAGTTCCAGAGAAAAGTTCAAAGGTCAAGGGCGTCGGTGAAAGGTCAGTAGTAAGTTATAAGAATAAATGACAACCTTAAAGTTCACCGTCATGTGCAGAGGTCAGTTGTTAAGTTCAGATATCATGAAGTTCCAAATGAAAATCAAGAGTGAAGTACAACAACAGAGCTACTGTTATAGTCTAGATATAGATACCGAAGATCTGATATTGAAAATACAGAAGACTCACAACCGTGACCAAAATGATAAAAGTTAGAAATGAGAATCAGAAGCCATTATTGATAGTGAGCTGAAAAGTGAGAGAGGATAAATGTCAGAGGTCATGTCTAAACAGATGGTGAAAAAATCTCTATGGAAAGCCAGCGTCAAGGGTCAAAGGTCAAATTTAAGGAATAAGAACATGTGTTATCCCCAGAGTGGACATCCGGAAGTGTGGTTAGTGGGAGAACAATGAACAAACAGATCTAAAGGTCAGGGACACAAACAGACTAACAAAAAATAATTTGTTGTTGAAAAGACGAATGTTCAGAGGTGGGAGCTGGGCGAGAGTGAGGCCAACTGGTCTTTCATCAGTTCAGGAGAGAGAGAGAGAGAGAGAGAGAGAGAGAGAGAGAGAGAGAGAGAGAGAGAGAGAGAGAGAGAGAGAGAGAGAGAGAGAGTGAAAGAGAATCTTTAGCAGTTCTACAACCAGCCCACAACCTTCATAGCCCCACAACCAGCTCCATAACACCATGCCTCCAGAATCCCACTCTTCAACCAAGAAACAAAACTCAAACATTAATTCTGATAAATCACAGCGGGAACTTTTCAGCAAAAATGTTTACTTTTTTTCTTCAGTATGACCAATATATGATATTCTAATTTCCAGGAAAAAATGTAATACGGCTTTACCTACAATCCGTGGAAAAAAAACGCTCATTAGAAATAAAATAACGGGGACTATTAATGAAGGTTTGTGTTCTGTATATCATTAGCTTAGATAATTTTGATTGGTGGACTACGGTCTCTCTCCTGACTGGTTCAGAATTTACAAAATCAGTAAATATATATATATATATATATATATATATATATATATATATATATATATATATATATATATATATATATATATATATATATATAAATAATTTTGTTGTACCTTTAACTGAAAACGATTCGAAAAACACGTACTGTCTGGCTGATAAGGCAGAGCCCTGGTCGTGGAGGCCTTGCCTTTGCATCGGCCCTTTCTAAGCAGCCAGTAATACTACAGTACCTTGAAACTGTGTATACACTCTTATTGTCTTGCTACTTATTTTCCAGAAATATGACAATACCAGCTAAGCTTTGTGTCCACCCAGCTACCAGATCTGAGTGAACAGGGTATAGGCTATTATATATATAGAATATTCAATATTGACTCGTCTATAAGTCTACCTTGTGTGTAAGTCGACCCTTGATTTTTGGCCAACAAATCATCAATTTAGGATATGCCATTTTCGTAGGCCGACCCAAGTTTTTGAGGGAAATGGAACAACAAATTAGGGTAATAAAGCACCATATTTTATGGTATATAAAACTCATTTCAGAAAATCCTCACCAAAACCCACTCGACGTCCGATAAACTGAGAGTTGTTGAGCCTAAACCACCGAGCGATGAAGACAATTTTTTTTTTTTCACCGTTTATCATTGCGTCACTTTACACTGTAACGCGGGTAGTGTCAGCAGAAATATTGTACGTTTCCATTCAAATACTTATTCAAGTTAATCAGGATAGAAAAATATTGTAATACTACAATTCGAAAAGCGATTACGGTAACATTTTTCAAACATCGAAAGAGAGCGATAGTCGATTGTTCTCGCTATGATCTCATCCCACGTTTGACTGTAATGCGTTCGTCATTTCAGCAACAAAATATTACAATTCCGTGAATGTATCATGTCAAGTAGATATGAATAGAATATCATGGCAATATAACAGCATTCTAACCGAAATCTATCAAAAAAACGAGTAACATCTCTTGAGCATCGGAAGGTTATGTAAAGGCTTTTGTTTTCGTCTTGTATTTCATCCTGTCTTACATTGAAATACATCACCACATTTCAGCAAAACTGCTACTCAGTTCTGAGAATATATTCATTCAGACACAGCTAAGGTAGAATATACTTGTGAAATAGAATGTTTTTTAAACGGAAATCTTTCAAGTTTAAGATCAGGATTAGGTATATTGTTGCGGATCGAAAATGAAACGTTAATTTTGACAGCAAAAAGGTTGAGGTAAATGAAAAAGCAATCTTGAGAATTTCCAAAAGTCCCTCCATAAATTGCCTGTGATATTTGAAAGTCTAGCTCGTCAATTGCAAAATGAAAAATCATAATGTTTTCTAGGACAGCCAAAAAGAGATATAAATCAAAGATATCTGTATGTGTGTGTGTGTGTGTGTGTGTGTGTGTGTGTGTGTGTGTGTGTGTGTGTGCGCGTGTGTGTGTGTGTGTGTGTGTGCGTGTGTGTGTGTGTGTGTTTGTGTTCAGATGGATATTAGATCTTCTTCAATAAAACTAACCTGAATGATATTCTCACAGAAGCATGCCAAGGTAGACTCAGAATTGCACGACTTACGTCTACATGCCTTTCATATCTCTTGGTATCTCTCCTTCCCTGGTCTTCCACCTCACCCACTTCGTCCCAACATTACCCCGCGCTGTCTCCTCCTCTGTACCGCATTACTCTACGTTTATTCCTGGTGCATATCACCTCAGTATTCTGAGGACACTGCAAATATACATCTTGCAGGTTTCTCACGTTCAGCTATCTCATATGAGGATACGTGAATTATTACAGATGTAAGGAGAAGCGCAAATGTTGCACGAATAGTTTAAACCCTCTGTCTCAGAAGTCTCAGGAAGAAGAAGGAGAGGAAGCAGGAGGAGGTGAGGGAGGAGTAGAGAGAGAGAGAGACGGAGAGAGAGGAGCCCGATAGCCGGCACTTCAATTCCACAAGTCATTTTCAAACTATTAAGGACCTGAGTCCTTCACCAGGAACAATGCCCGCCTTTAGAAAATTTATCGCCGGGCAGAAAAATAGATGGTGGACGATAGGTAGGCAGCGATAGGTGGAAAGCGATAGTTGGAGAGCGATAGATAGGGGCGATAGATAAAGAACAATAAAATAACAACAATAGTTGGAGGGCGATGATAGAAAGTGATAGATGAAAGTGACAGACCGAGAACGATAGATGGTTAGAGACGGGTGAAGACACAATAAACAGGCTACAAAACAGAAATGCTTAATGACACAACTCGCATTAAATGAACAAAATGACGAAAAGAATATTGATCGATGTCACACCCACGACTGAATATCGTCAGACGATCATCGAGCGCTCTGTTTACGCCCAGTGTTGGTCGAGTGTATATGCTGGTGTACGTTGGTATGTACATTACTGTAGAACGTAACAGGTGCTCCCTTACAAACGCGTGATACGTCACACTTACTGTGGGATACGTTGCCCCGGAGGTAGGCAATCTCAGACGCTCAGGTTAGAGCTATAGAGATATACACTTATATGTTTATTCATTCAATCAAGTCTATGAATCTATTTGTTCGTCAATTCATTCACGTTTCCTTTTCGTTCGTGGATGAGTATTGACAATTGTACATGCTGTTTCCCTTGAACTGAAAACACATATATTGTCTGATATATATATATATATATATATATATATATATATATATATATATATATATATATATATATTCAGAAATTTGTTACTGGCTCAAACTGGTCATGTTTGCTTACGACCTATTTGTCATAAGTATTATCTGGTTCAAAATGCTTTATTGAAATGGTAGACTGAACCATATATATATATATATATATATATATATATATATATATATATATATATATATATATATATATATATATATATATATATATATATATGTATATTGTCCCTGGGGATAGGGGAGAAAGAATACTTCCCACGTATTCCCTGCGTGTCGTAGAAGGCGACTAAAAGGGGAGGGAGCGGGTGGCTGGAAATCCTCCCCTCTCGTTTTTTTTTAATTTTCCAAAAGAAGGAACAGAGAAGGGGGCCAGGTGAGGATTTTCCCTCTAAGGCCCAGTCCTCTGTTCTTAACGCTACCTCGCAAATGCGGGAAATGGCGAATCGTATGAAAAAAAAAAAGAAATATATATATATATATATATATATATATATATATATATATATATATATATATATATATATATATATATATATATATATATATGTATATTATCCCTGGGGATAGGGGAGAAAGAATACTTCCCACGTATTCCCTGCGTGTCGTAGAAAGGCGACTAAAAGGGAAGGGAGCGAGGGTCTGGAAATCTTCCCCTCTCATTTCTTTTTTTCCCAAAGGAAGGAACAGAGAAGGGGGCCGGGTGAGGATGTTTCCTCAGAGGCCCAGTCCTCTGTTCTTAACGCTACCTCGCTGAGGCGGGAAGTGGCGAATAGTATGAAAGAAAAGATCTATCTATCTATCTATCTATCTATCTATCTATCTATCTATCTATCTATATATATATATATATATATATATATATATATATAGAGAGAGAGAGAGAGAGAGAGAGAGAGAGAGATATTCTTGCGATGTAATATATTCTGATAATTACGCACGTAATCATTCTGTTGGGGTAACAAAATCAAATCATGGAAATACACTTGCATGAAGATTGCATTTCGCTAAAAATCATCAGAAATGTAACTCAGGTTTATCCACTTTCCACAATTGACGCCCCCGTGGCTGGCGATCTAACGTGTAAGATGCACAGGTGAGAGCAAGATGAGGAGAGAGAGAGAGAGAGAGAGAGAGAGAGAGAGAGAGAGAGAGAGAGAGAGAGAGAGAGAGAGAGAGAGAGAGAGAGAGAGCATTTTCTTGCGCTCTTTAACATTAACTTTAAAAAGTTCTTTACGATACCTGATCCGCTTATTGCCCTAGTCTGAAATTTCCACAGTTCACCTATCTCTCGTCCCGCCATGAGTGGGCCCACTGTTATAACCAACACCTCATCCAACACATCCATCAACAGAACCAAAACAGTTGTAACAACCACCGCTATAACAACCACTTTATCCAGCACAACACCAGAACTACCAAATCCATCCTATCAACCACCACTACTACAACCACCTCATCCATCACAACCTCCTGGACAACCAATTTCATCCGAACAACCACTAATACAACAACACTCTCATAAAGGACAACTACCAGTACGACCAAAACTACAACTACAACGAAGACGTTGATCGCCATTACTTCCTCTACCACGAAAACACCAACCATTACACCAGGAACCACACCAACAGCTCTACACTACTACAATAAGTAATGACATCCGAAGACCACTACTGGTCCTTCAAACTCGCATTGCACCCACCACGTTAAAAACAGCGACCAGGGCAACCAGGGCAATCGCCAGGGGTGATGATGGCCACAACCAGGGCCACAAAGACAGCAACGGCCACCACCCTTCCAGTCGCATCGTCTACCAACACATCATATCTCCTGATGCCCGAGGCAAGAGAACGGCAGCTGGCTCAGCCCACCGCCAGCTGCCCCACACAGTTGGTTCTTCCACCACCAGAATCCCCACACGGCCGTTTCTTCCAACACCAGTTACCCCACACAGCTGGCTCAACTCACACCTGTCTGTCTGTCTGTCTGTATGTCTGTCTGTCTGTCTGTCTGTCTGTCTGTCTGTCTGTCTCTCTCTCTCTCTCTCTCTCTCTCTCTCTCTCTCTCTCTCTCTCTCTCTCTCTCTGACTTGCCCCTATGTAAACCGCTGCTGTTACTAAGTGGAGACCTTGTCATCCTTCGCCTTGATTGATCGGGTCAGTTCAACATATGTTTACACCAGACACCTCATCTCTCCCTCCAGATTCACTATTTTTTTTCGTCGTATTAGACTCCCCGTTTTCTATTTTCCATACTACCTCCTCTCTCTCTCTCTCTCTCTCTCTCTCTCTCTCTCTCTCTCTCTCTCTCTCTCTCTCACTCTCTCTCTCTGATCTCTCTTTTCATTTCTTAATCTCAATTTTTTGACGTCGTCTTTTCTGCCTTTCTCATCATTCTACATCCTCTATTTTTCATTCGCCCTCATATTTCATTCAGTCTCTCTTTCTACCTCTTGTTGCTCTCTGTTCCTTGACATCTTCACGTTTTCTACTTCTCTCTTTCATCATTCCACATTTTCTCATTTCTCTCTTCTCCTGGATGGTGCCAAGGACCCCCACTTAGGTTTGCATCGATCTCGCGGCCACTTCGCGTGCTGACTAGAGTCACAAACCTCTGGTGTGGACGTTCCTGAAGCAAACTCCGCAACACCCACAGGATCCTAGGTCGAGCATGCCCCTACCTCCTGGCGCAGACACGGCAAGATAAAGGAGCAACGTTACAAAAGCAAATACCTTGTGGTACCCCAGCTGAACCTATAGTCTACAGTATAGTTTACTCTTGGAATATCTAAGATCTAACACCTGGAGCACGACGGTACAATCTTTACTGGCAACGGTATGACCTTTGAACAATATGGCACAATACTTAAGTACGACAGGACGACTTTGACTACGAAGGTACGATCATTAGGTGTGTTAGTCTGATTTTTGTTCTGACCTTTCCTTTAATAATGGACAAAAGCCTCCGGCGTTTTCAGACATTACTGTTTTCATCATTTTTGCCTTTTTCTTTTTTTCAATTGTCGAATGACTAAACAAACCTATAGATTATCATTTCTCTCTCTCTCTCTCTCTCTCTCTCTCTCTCTCTCTCTCTCTCTCTCTCTCTCTCTCTCTCTCTCTCTCTCTGTATGTCGCTTACGTGATCCCACTCCTCTTCAGGTTTCAAAGGTTACCTTACTTCACAACAAGTCGACGCCCAGGATCCTAAGCAGAGAAATGATTATCACATTACACCCTGAGATATTTTGCCTCAGCAACTGACTAAAGCTGAGGTCCATTTACTTCACAATACCCACAACTCGACCAGTCCAGAACACAGGTGATGTTAGTACAACCCTAACCGCTTCGCAAGTACTATAACCAATCCTTTGATGTTATTGAGAATGAATATATCTAATGTGCAATATGTTAGCATATTATAAAGTCGAAGAAAACGTTTACACTGAGGAAAAAGGGGAGTTAGATGATCCTAAGGTTGCCTTCAGCGTATAGGACAAAGGGTATATGGGAGCCTCACAGATCGCAGACTAGAGTGTACAAACCTTCAGAACGAAGATGACGAAAGCAGTGACATAGACCCGGTACTTCACTTTACTACTCAAGGAACAACAGGACCTGGATAGATCAAGCACGAGTCTTACAGTCCAGGCTGGAACAGTTTTCAGTACCGAGTTTACCAGCGGACTGTCCAGCCAACCTGGTCATTCCTCTAACGTTGTCTTCCCTTTAGGCCATCTCACTACCCGTCGCCTTTAAACTGAGCAGCCTCTCATGTGGGAAGTCACAGATAACGAGCACGCGGGAGCCAGGCTCAGGAGAGAGAGAGAGAGAGAGAGAGAGAGAGAGAGAGAGAGAGAGAGAGAGAGAGAGAGAGAGAGAGAGAGAGAGAGAGAGAGAGAGATCCCAGTGAACTTCAGCCAGTGCTTTAATACAGTACGAGGCGTAGCACAGAATCTTGATCTTTCATCACAAACACATAACATAATCAAAATGTTCTGTATAAACGTTATATACGAATCATATGAACTAGTTTCGTAGTTACGTTCAAGCTTATCAAACGCCATTCTTTGTCATCACTGAAAGTTCTCTGGGCTGACCCATCTGTTTAATGAAGCTTTGTATTACTGTACAAAGGTATGCATGATTTCATTATGAAGTGATAAGAAGGGTTCATCTAAATACAAGGTATCTTATCTGGTAGAGGAGACACTTCCTTGAAATGCTCCGTACTACGCTGAATGACGAAATGAAAATGAATACGCAGCTTCATAATCTATATTTCTACAGGTCAGACAGGCACATGGGTCTGCCTAGTTCTGCTGGTCAGACGAAGTTTATGGGTCGACGTAGTGAGGAGTCTGCGACAAAGTTGTTTATGCATTAGTCATGACGCAGTAAACTCAACACCAAATATCTGAATGTAAAAGGCAGTTCAAGGGCAAGACGACAGCCGTCATGGCACAAGGATATATGAAACTCTCAGGAATGCAATTCCAGCCGAAGGCATCTGGCCGTACAAAACGAGGCGTTTAGCCTGCATTCCGACCAGGAATTCAGATTCAAATTGAAATTTTCAAAAAGCAAAGAACTCGAATTCCAATTCCATTCAGAAGTATTTGAAAAGATAGATACTGAGAAGTAAGATAAATGAAAATTTAAAAGCATTGGATTCACGAAAAATATCATGGTCGCCATCTTGACGAATCTGTCAACAAACTGAGCCTGATCTAGCCGGATTCCTGGTCGGATTGCACCAATGTAAACAAAGCGTCGTGGCGTCCTAGAGAGACTTGGCAACACGTAGGATACCACATTCCACCAGCGACCACAGCACAAAAATCCGTCGGTGGAATGAAGGATGGGCACTGAAAGGTATAAGCATTATTTCCCCCTTCGTATGTATACAGGCTGAGGCAGTATACCCAAAGCTTGAGCTAGACTCCAGCCATTCAGACCCCATCATGTTTGACCAGGTCTTCCAAAGTGCAACGGGAGGCGTGTATATCGCCTGCAGCCTTGAGGGACCACAGGGTAGGAGGCAGATATGTCCACTGCACGTCAGCTGATCCCCGGGGAGCTTCTCCTTGCTGACTCACTGGCTCTGGCCTGTGTACGGTGTGTGTGTGTGTGTGTGTGTGTGTGTGTGTGGACCTATATCACGTGTGCGCATGTGTGTGTTTGTGTCTCCTGTGTCCATGTCTTTCTTCAAAACATCTCTGAGTATGGGACCTGCCTGAAGCATCATCTTGTCGACATTGCTGCGATCAGAATGTCCTCAGCAAAATAGTATCTAAGGCTACAGCCTTGGATTTTTCTTGATTTTTTTGAAAAAAAATAGATTTTCCAGAAAATTTCAGCATAGATGCTTTTACGTCTGCTGAATAAGAATCTAATGTCAAAACCTTAAAATTCGTGTAATTAGTCGAGTAATTAGCATATTAATATAATTACAATTAATCTTATGTATGTAGTTAAGCGCTTAATTTTACGAAATGCAGTCTTTTGACTCGATATACTTAATTACCATGTAGAATACCACTTATACCGAGATTTTCATTAAAATCTGAAGAAGTTGAAAATATGAGGAAAATATTATCCCAGGATTTTTCTTGATTTTATTGAAACAATAGATTTTCCTGAAAATTTCAGCATATATGCTTTTACGTCTGTTGAATAAGAATCTGTGGTGAAAGCCTTGAAATTCTTGTAACTAGCTGAGTAATTAGCATATAATTATAATTAATATTAGGTATGTAATTAAGTGCTTAATTTTACGAAATGCAGTCTTTTTTAGTCGATATACTCAATCACAATATAGAATACCACTTATAACTAGATTTTCATTAAAATCTGAAAAAGTTGAAAATCTGAGGAAAATATTATCCGAGGGATAGCTGGGATTTTTCTTGATTTTTCTTAAAAAATAGATTTTTCTGAAAATTTCAGCAAAGATGCTTTTACGTGTGCTGAATAAGATTTTGATGTCAAAACTTTAAAATTAGTGTAATTAGTCGAGTAATTAGTATATTATTATAATTATAATTAATCTTAAGTATGTAATTAAGCGCTTAATTTTACGAAATGCAGTCTTTTTTTAGTCGATATATTGAATCACCATATAGAATACCACTTATAACTAGATTTTCATTAAAATCTGAAGAAGTTGAAAATCTGAGGAAAATATTGTTTCTTGATTTTTTGAAAAAATAGATTTTCCTAAAAATTTCAGCATAGATGCTTTTACATGTGCTGAATACGAATCTGATGTCAAAACTTTAAAATTCGTGTAATTAGTCGAGTAATTAGTATATTAATATAATTATAATTAATCTTAAGTATGTAATTAAGCGCTTAATTTTAGGAAATGCAGTCTTTTGACTCGATATCCTTAATCATTTTATAGAATACCACTTATGCACAGATTTTCATTAAAATCTGAAGAAGTTGAAAATCTGAGCCAAATATTATCCCAGGCTATAGCCAGGGATTTTTCTTGATTTTTTTTAGAAAATAGATTTTCCTGAAAATTTCAGCATAGATGCTCTTTAGTCTGTTGAATAAGAATCTGATGTCAAAACCTTAAAATTCGTGTAATTAGTCGAGTAATTAGCTTATAATTATAATCAATATTAGGTATGTAATTAAGCGCTTAATTTTACGAAATGCAGTCTTTTTTTAGTCAATATACTGAATCACCATATAGAATACCACTTATAACTAGATTTTCATTAAAATCTGAAGAATTTGAAAATCTGGGATTTTTCTTGATTTTTTTCAAAAAATAGATTTTCCTGAAAATTCCAGCATAGATGCTTTTACGTTTGCTGAATACGAATCTGATGTCAAAACTTTAAAATTCGTGTAATTAGTCGAATAATTAGTATATTAATATAATTATAATTAATCTTAAGTATGTAATTAAGCGCTAAGCGCTTAATTTTAGGAGATGCAGTCTTTTGACTTGATATCCTTAATCACCATATAGAATACCACTTATGCACAGATTTTCATTAAAATCTGAAGAAGTTCAAAATCTGAGCAAAATATTTTTCTTGATTTTTTTGAAAAATAGATTTTCCTAAAAATCTCAGTATAGATGCTTTTACGTCTGTTGAATAAGAATCTGTGGTGGTAACCCTGAAATTCCTGTAATTAGTTGAGTAATTAGCATATAATTATAATTAATCTTAAGAATGTAATTAAGCGCTTAATTTTACGAAATGCAGTCTTTTTTAGTCGATATACTCAATCACCATATAGAATACCACTTATAACTAGATTTTCATTAAAATCTGAAGAAGTTGAAAATCTGAGGAAAATATTATCCGAGGCCTTGGATTTTTCTTGATTTTTTTTGAAAAAATAGATTTTTCTGAAAATTTCAGCATAGATGCTCTTTAGTGTGTTGAATAAGAATCTGATGTCAAAACCTTTAAAATTCGTGTAATTAGTCGAGTAATTAGTATATTATTATAATTATAATTAATCTTAAGTATGTAATTAAGCGCTTAATTTTACGAAATGCAGTCTTTTGACTCGATATACTTAATCACCATATAGATTACCACTTATGCACAGATTTTCA
Organism: Panulirus ornatus; assembly: GCF_036320965.1. NCBI lineage: Eukaryota > Metazoa > Arthropoda > Malacostraca > Decapoda > Palinuridae > Panulirus > Panulirus ornatus. Next base: position 2,946,874 of record NC_092236.1, on the reverse strand, counting down.
TTAAAATGTGAGGAAGTTGAAAATCTGAGCCTAGGATTTTTCTTGATTTTTTTGAAAAAATAGATTTTCCTGAAAATTTCAGTATAGATGCTTTTACGTGTGCTGAATACGAATCTGATGTCAAAACTTTAAAATTCGTGTAATTAGTCGAGTAATTAGTATATTAATATAATTATAATTAATCTTAAGTATGTAATTAAGCGCTTAATTTTAGGAAATGCACTCTTTTGACTCGATATCCTTAATCACCATATAGAATACCATTTATGCACAGATTTTCATTAAAATCTGAAGAAGTTGAAAATCTGAGCAAAATATTATCCTAGGCTATAGCCTTGGATTTTTCTTGATTTTTTTGAAAAAATAGATTTTCCTGAAAATTTCAGCATAGATGCTCTTTAGTCTGTTAAATAAGAATCTGATGTCAAAACCTTAAAATTCGTGTAATTAGTTGAGTAATTAGTATATTAATATAATTATAATTAATCTTAAGTATGTAATTAAGCGCTTAATTTTAGGAAATGCAGTCTTTTGACTCGATATCCTTAATCACCATATAGAATACCATTTATGCACAGATTGTCATTATAATCTGATGAAGTTGAAAATCTGAGCAAAATATTATCCTAGGCTATAGCCTTGGATTTTTCTTGATTTTTTGAAAAATTAGATTTTCCTGAAAATTTCAGCATAGATGCTCTTTAGTCTGTTAAATAAGAATCTGGTGTCAAAACCTTAAAATTCGTGTAATTAGTCAAATAATTAGCATATAATTATAATTAATATTAGGTATGTAATTAAGCGCTTAATTTTACGAAGTGCAGCCTTTTTTAGTCGATATACTGAATCAACATATAGAATACCATTTATAACTAGATTTTCACTAAAATCAGAAGAAGTTGAAAATCTGAGCAAAATATTATCCTATGTGATTTTTCTTGATTTTTTTGAAAAAATAGATTTTCCTGTAACTTTCAGCATAGATGCTTTTACGTGTGCTGCTTACGAATCAGATGTCAAAACTTTAAAATTCGTGTAATTAGTCGAGTAATTAGTATATTAATATAATCATAATCAATCTTAAGTATGTAATTAAGCGCTTAATTTTAGGAAATGCAGTCTTTTGACTTGATATTCTTAATCACCATATAGAATACCCCTTATGCACAAATTTTCATTAAAATCTGAAGAAGTTGAAAATCTGAGCAAAATATTATCCTAGGCTATAATTAAGCCTGGGATTTTTCTTGATTTTTTTGAAAAAATAGATTTTCCTAAAAATCTCAGTATAGATACTTTTACGTCTGTTGAATAAGAATCTGTGGTGGTAACCTTGAAATTCCTGTAATTAGGTGAGTAATTAGCATATAATGATAATTAATCTTAAGTGTAATGAAGCGCTTAATTTTACGAAATGCAGTCTTTTGACTCGATATCCTTAATCACCACATAGAATACCATTTATGCACAGATTTTCATTAAAATCTGAAGAAGTTGAAAATCTGAGCAAAATATTATCCTAGGCTATAGCCTTGGATTTTTCTTGATTTTTTTGAAAAAATAGATTTTCCTGAAAATTTCAGCATAGATGCTCTTTAGTCTGTTAAATAAGAATCTGATGTCAAAACCTTAAAATTCGTGTAATTAGTTGAGTAATTAGTATATTAATATAATTATAATTAATCTTAAGTATGTAATTAAGCGCTTAATTTTAGGAAACGCAGTCTTTTGACTCGATATACTTAATCACCATATAGAATACCACTTATGCACAGATTTTCATTAAAATCTGAGGAAGTTGAAAATCTGAGCCTAGGATTTTTCTTGATTTTTTTGAAAAAATAGATTTTCCTGAAAATTTCAGTATAGATGCTTTTACGTGTGCTGAATACGAATCTGATGTCAAAACTTTAAAATTCGTGTAATTAGTCGAGTAATTAGTATATTAATATGATTATAATTAATCTTAAGTACGTAATTAACCGCATAATTTTAGGAAATGCAGTCTTTTGACTCGATATCCTTAATCACCATATAGAATACCATTTATGCACAGATTGTCATTATAATCTGATGAAGTTGAAAATCTGAGCAAATTATTATCCTAGGCTATAGCCTTGGATTTTTCTTGATTTTTTTGAAAAATTAGATTTTCCTGAAAATTTCAGCATAGATGCTCTTTAGTCTGTTAAATAAGAATCTGGTGTCAAAACCTTAAAATTCGTGTAATTAGTCAAATAATTAGCATATAATTATAATTAATATTAGATATGTAATTAAGCGCTTAATTTTACGAAGTGCAGCCTTTTTTAGTCGATATACTGAATCACCATATAGAATACCAGTTATAACTAGGTTTTCACTAAAATCTGAGGAAGATTAAAATCTGTGGAAAATATTGTCCTAGGCTATAGCTTTGTGTGCTGAATCATGATGTCAAATTTAAATGTGTATAGGGTATATTTAATATATAATATTATATATAACGCTATTTAGAATATCTTTCCGAATCTATACCATAGATACCATTACAGTTTCATAATTGAGAGTGAATTGACTGATTTTCTGTTTTTTTGAAATATTTCCTGAATCGATAGTTTGGTTATAGATGTAAAACTTAATTGTGTAATATATAATTAAAAATTATATAGTATATTACGCTATTTTGAAAATCTGAAGAAGTTGAAATCTGAGCAAAATATTATCCTAGGCTATAGCCTTGGATTTTTCTTGATTTTTTTGAAAAATAGATTTTCCTGAAAATTTCAGCATAGATCCTTTAGTCTGTTGAATAAGAATCTGATGTCAAAACTTAAAATTCGTGTAATTAGTTGAGTAATTAGTATATTAATATAATTATAATTAATATTAAGTATGTAATTAAGCGCTTAATTTTAGGAAAGCAGTCTTTTGACTCGATATCCTTAATCACCATATAGAATACCATTTATGCACTAGATTTTCACTAAAATCTGAGGAAGTTGAAAATCTGAGCCTAGGATTTTTCTTGATTTTTTTGGAAAAATAGATTTTCCTGAAAATTTCAGTATAGATGCTTTTACGTGTGCTAAATACGAATCTGACGTCAAAACTTAAAAATTCGTGTAATTAGTCGAGTAATTAGTATATTAATATAATTATAATTAATCTTAAGTATGTAATTAAGCGCTTAATTTTAGGAAATGCACTCTTTTGACTCGATATCCTTAATCACCATATAGAATACCACTTATGCACAGATTTTCATTAAAATCTGAGGAAGTTGAAAATCTGAGCCTAGGATTTTTCTTGATTTTTTTGAAAAAATAGATTTTCCTGAAAATTTCAGTATAGATGCTTTTACGTGTGCTGAATACGAATCTGATGTCAAAACTTTAAAATTCGTGTAATTAGTCGAGTAATTAGTATATTAATATAATTATAATTAATATTAAGTATGTAATTAAGCGCTTAATTTTAGGAAATGCACTCTTTTGACTCGATATCCTTAATCACCACATAGAATACCATTTATGCACAGATTTTCATTAAAATCTGAAGAAGTTGAAAATCTGAGCAAAATATTATCCTAGGCTATAGCCTTGGATTTTTCTTGATTTTTTTGAAAAAATAGATTTTCCTGAAAATTTCAGCATAGATGCTCCTTAGTCTGTTGAATAAGAATCTGATGTCAAAATCTTAAAATTCGTGTAATTAGTTGAGTAATTAGTATATTAATATAATTATAATTAATATTAAGTATGTAATTAAGCGCTTAATTTTAGGAAATGCAGTCTTTTGACTCGATATCCTTAATCACCATATAGAATACCACTTATGCACAGATTTTCATTAAAATCTGAGGAAGTTGAAAATCTGAGCCTAGGATTTTTCTTGATTTTTTTGAAAAAATAGATTTTCCTGAAAATTTCAGTATAGATGCTTTTACGTGTGCTGAATACGAATCTGATGTCAAAACTTTAAAATTCGTGTAATTAGTTGAGTAATTAGTATATTAATATAATTATAATTAATATTAAGTATGTAATTAAGCGCTTAATTTTAGGAAATGCAGTCTTTTGACTTGATATCCTTAATCACCATATAGAATACCACTTATGCACAGATTTTCATTAAAATCTGAGGAAGTTGAAAATCTGAGCCTAGGATTTTTCTTGATTTTTTTTGAAAAAATAGATTTTCCTGAAAATTTCAGTATAGATGCTTTTACGTGTGCTGAATACGAATCTGATGTCAAAACTTTAAAATTAGTGTAATTAGTCGAGTAATTAGTATATTAATATAATTATAATTAATATTAAGTATGTAATTAAGCGCTTAATTTTAGGAAATGCACTCTTTTGACTCGATATCCTTAATCACCACATAGAATACCATTTATGCACAGATTTTCATTAAAATCTGAAGAAGTCGAAAATCTGAGCAAAATATTATCCTAGGCTATAGCCTTGGATTTTTCTTGATTTTTTTGAAAAAATAGATTTTCCTGAAAATTTCAGCATAGATGCTCTTTAGTCTGTTAAATAAGAATCTGATGTCAAAACCTTAAAATTCGTGTAATTAGTTGAGTAATTAGTATATTAATATAATTAAAATTAATCTTAAGTATGTAATTAAGCGCTTAATTTTAGGAAACGCAGTCTTTTGACTCGATATACTTAATCACCATATAGAATACCACTTATGCATAGATTTTCATTAAAATCTGAGGAAATTGAAAATCTGAGTGTAGGATTTTTCTTAATTTTTTTGAAAAAATAGATTTTCCTGAAAATTTCAGTATAGATGCTTTTACGTGTGCTGAATACGAATCTGATGTCAAAACTTTAAAATTAGTGTAATTAGTCGAGTAATTAGTATATTAATATAATTATAATTAATATTAAGTATGTAATTAAGCGCTTAATTTTAGGAAATGCACTCTTTTGACTCGATATACTTAATCACCACATAGAATACCATTTATGCACAGATTTTCATTAAAATCTGAAGAAGTTGAAAATCTGGGCAAAATATTATCCTAGGCTATAGCCTTGGATTTTTCTTGATTTTTTTGAAAAAATAGATTTTCCTGAAAATTTCAGCATAGATACCCCTTAGTCTGTTGAATAAGAATCTGATGTGAAAATCTTAAAATTCGTGTAATTAGTTGAGTAATTAGTATATTAATATAATTATAATTAATATTAAGTATGTAATTAATCGCTTAAGTTTAGGTAATGCAGTCTTTTGACTCGATATCCTTAATCACCATATAGAATATCACTTATGCACAGATTTTCATGAAAATCTGAGGAAGTTGAAAATCTGGGCCTAGGATTTTTCTTGATTTTTTTGAAAAAATAGATTTTTCTGAAAATTTCAGTATAGATGCTTTTACGTGTGCTGAATACGAATATGATGTCAAAACTTTAAAATTAGTGTCATTAGTCGAGTAATTAGTATATTAATATAATTATAATTATTATTAAGTATGTATTTAAGCGCTTAATTTTAGGAAATTCATTCTTTTGACTCGATATCCTTAATCACCACATAGAATACCATTTATGCATAGATTTTCATTAAAATCTGAAGAAGTTGAAAATCTGAACAAAATATTATCCTAGGCCTGGGATTTTTCTTGATTTTTTTGAAAAATTATATTTTCCTGAAAATTTCAGCATAGATGCTCTTTTGTCTGTTAAATAAGAATCTGGTGTCAAAACCTTAAAATTCGTGTAATTAGTCAAATAATTAGCATATAATTATAATTAATATTAGGTATTTAATTAAGCGCTTAATTTTACGACGTGCAGCCTTTTTTAGTCGATATACTGAATCACCATATAGAATACCATTTATAACTAGATTTTCACTAAAATCTGAGGAAGTTTAAAATCTGTGCAAAATATTATCCAAGGCTTGGGATTTGTCTTGATTTTTTTGAAAAAATCGATTTTCCTGAAAATTTCAGTATAGATGCTTTTAAGTGTGCTGAATATGAATCTGATGTCAAAGCTTTAAAATTCGTGTAATTAGTTGAGTAATTAGTATATTAATATAATTATAATTAATATTAAGTATGTAATTAAGCGCTTAATTTTAGGAAATGCAGTCTTTTGACTCGATATCCTTAATCACCATATAGAATACCACTTATGCACAGATTTTCATTAAAATCTGAGGAAGTTGAAAATCTGAGCCTAGGATTTTTCTTAATTTTTTTGAAAAAAATAGATTTTCCTGAAAATTTCAGTATAGATGCTTTTACGTGTGCTGAATACGAATCTGATGTCAAAACTTTAAAATTAGTGTAATTAGTCGAGTAATTAGTATATTAATATAATTATAATTAATATTAAGTATGTAATTAAGCGCTTAATTTTAGGAAATGCACTCTTTTGACTCGATATCCTTAATCACCACATAGAATACCATTTATGCACAGATTTTCATTAAAATCTGAAGAAGTTGAAAATCTGAGCAAAATATTATCCTAGGCTATAGCCTTGGATTTTTCTTGTTTTTTTTTGAAAAAATAGATTTTCCTGAAAATTTCAGCATAGATAGTCCTTAGTCTGTTGAATAAGAATCTGATGTCAAAATCTTAAAATTCGTGTAATTAGTGGAGTAATTAATATGTTAATATAATTATAATTAATATTAAGTATGTAATTAATCGCTTAATTTTAGGAAATGCAGTCTTTTGACTCGATATCCTTAATCACCATATAGAATATCACTTATGCACAGCTTTTCATTAAAATCTGAGGAAGTTGAAAATCTGAGCCTAGGATTTTTATTGATTTTTTTGAAAAAATAGATTTTCCTGAAAATTTCAGTATAGATTGTTTTACGTGTGCTGAATACGAATCTGATGTTAAAACTTTAAAATTAGTGTAATTAGTCGAGTAATTAGTATATTAATATGATTATAATTAATATTAAGTATGTAATTAAGCGCTTAATTTTAGGAAATGCACTCTTTTGACTCGATATCCTTAATCACCACATAGAATACCACTTATGCGCAGATTTTCATTAAAATCTGAAGAAGTCGAAAATCTGAGCAAAATATTATCCTAGGCTATAGCCTTGGATTTTTCTTGATTTTTTTGAAAAATAGATTTTCCTGAAAATTTCAGCATAGATGCTCTTTAGTCTGTTAAATAAGAATCTGATGTCAAAACCTTAAAATTCGTGTAATTAGTTGAGTAATTAGTATATTAATATAATTAAAATTAATCTTAAGTATGTAATTAAGCGCTTAATTTTAGGAAACGCAGTCTTTTGACTCGATATACTTAATCACCATATAGAATACCACTTATGCACAGATTTTCATTAAAATCTGAGGAAGTTGAAAATCTGAGCCTAGGATTTTTCTTGATTTTTTTGAAAAAATAGATTTTCCTGAAAATTTCAGTATAGATGCTTTTACGTGTGCTGAATACGAATCTGATGTCAAAACTTTAAAATTCGCGTAATTAGTCGAGTAATTAGTATATTAATATAATTATAATTAATCTTAAGTATGTAATCAAGCGCTTAATTTTAGGAAATGCAGTCTTTTGACTCGATATCCTTAATCACCATATAGAATACCATTTATGCACAGATTGTCATTATAATATGAAGAAGTTGAAAATCTGAGCATATTATTTTTCTTGATTTTTTTAAAAAATCTGATTTTCCTGAAAATTTCAGTATAGATGCTTTTACGTGTGCTAAATACGAATCTGATGTCAAAACTTAAAATTCGTGTAATTAGTCAAGTAATTAGCATATAATTATAATTAATATTAGGTATGTAATTAAGCGCTTAATTTTACGAAGTGCAGCTCTTTTTAGTCGATATACTTAATCACCATATAGAATACCATTTATGCACAGATTTTCACTAAAATCTGAGGAAGTTGAAAATCTGTGCAAAATATTATCCTAGGCTATAGCTTGGGATTTTTCTTGATTTTTTTGAAAAAATAGATTTTCCTGAAAATTTCAGTATAGATGCTTTTACGTGTGCTGAATACGAATCTGATGTCAAAACTTTAAAATTCGTGTAATTAGTTGAGTAATTAGTATATTAATATAATTATAATTAATATTAAGTATGTAATTAAGCGCTTAATTTTAGGAAATGCAGTCTTTTGACTCGATATCCTTAATCACCATATAGAATACCACTTATGCACAGATTTTCATTAAAATCTGAGGAAGTTGAAAATCTGAGCCTAGGATTTTTCTTGATTTTTTTGAAAAAATAGATTTTCCTGAAAATTTCAGTATAGATGCTTTTACGTGTGCTGAATACGAATCTGATGTCAAAACTTTAAAATTAGTGTAATTAGTCGAGTAATTAGTATATTAATATAATTATAATTAATATTAAGTATGTAATTAAGCGCTTAATTTTAGGAAATGCAGTCTTTTGACTCGATATCCTTAATCACCACATAGAATACCATTTATGCACAGATTGTCATTAAAATCTGAAGAAGTTGAAAATCTGAGCAAATTATTATCTTGGATTTTTCTTGATTTTTTTGAAAAATAGATTTTCCTGAAAATTTCAGCATAGATGCTCTTTAGTCTGTTAAATAAGAATCTGATGTCAAAACCTTAAAATTCGTGTAATTAGTCAAATAATTAGCATATAATTATAATTAATCTTAAGAATGTAATTAAGCGCTTAATTTTACGAAGTGCAGCCTTTTTTAGTCGATATACTGAATCACTATATAGTATACCATTTATAACTAGATTTTCACTAAAATCTGAGGAAGTTGAAAATCTGTGCAAAATATTATCCTAGGCTATAGCTTGGGATTTGTCTTGATTTTTTTGAGAAAATTGATTTTCCTGAAAATTTCAGTATAGATGCTTTTACGTGTGCTGAATAAGAATCTGATGTCAAAACTTTAAATTTTGTCTAATTAGTCGATTAATTAGCATATCAATATAGTAATAATTAGTCTTAATTATGTACTCCAGGATGTCACCTTCATCTGACTCCACGTACAGGGAACCTGGAAAGGATCTCTATGCATCTCCACTGTCTTCGTGTCAACGGGAGCTGGTCCATCTTGGACCGCCAGCGTCTTTATCAAAAAATAAAGGATTCTCAGCCACCTTCAAGGGACGAGGGCTGAAGGTGTAAAGATCTGCCAAAAGTCTGAAACGTCTGCAACAGTCTGAACATCAGGTCCCACGTGGTCTCTGTGTGTCAGCTCCTTAAGGATGTTCGGTCCATATCACTGAGACAGTTAGCCACAGACATCTTCATAAGCAGAGCTGCGTACAGACGCTCCTTCACCATCATTATCTTCATATAACTCTCAGACATAACCATACTGATCTTTGTTATGGTCTTTCTTTTCTCGACCACAACAAATGACTCTTATACAATCCTTTTTTCTGATACATTCATGTATTCCATCGTTCCTCTCACTTCTTTATTACTACATTTCAGTCACATAGATTCATCGCATCTTTCCATCGTCTATAGTTCAATGGAAGTTTTTTACTTTGATAGTGTTATTCAGTCTTCATCAGAGCATCTTTGGCAGTCACCTGAGGGAAGGAACTGCCCTTCTCACGTCGAGGTGCTGGAGAAGGTGTTTCCCCGGACGAGTTGTGTCCACATCTTTCCTAGACTTAGAATTTTCAATAGTTTTCCAGGTGTGATGAGTTGCAGGATCTCCGAGGATTTCTCGGGTCTCCTTCGTCTTAAAGATTCACGGCTTCTCTCTCGACCTTGACATCACCAGGCATATACCTAGGCTTAAACATCGCCAACATTTTCCCTAAGTTTAAACATAAAGTGAAAACTGTAGCTTAAGGTCTCTATACTCTTCTCTAACTCTATAGATCCCCATATTCTGTCTTGACTTAAGCATCGCAACATCGCTTGCATTTTCCTTGGTTTAGACGTTTTGACACACAGAACAAGTACTCCATGTTCTTGTCCAAGTTAAATAACATCAATTCCTCTACCACTTCCACATCTGCTCTGCTTGCACCACCCAGCGAAAGCGTTTGGATGTGGAGCCTGGTGCACAGACCGGTGGGCGGGTATCCCGGGGCAGTGGACCAGCCTGGGTAAAGAGAGACTTTGCTAATGATCTATCTGATCACGGTGCTCGAGTCTCTCCTCCTTCGTATAATGGAAGCGTGATGAATTCAGGTCCTGCTAATGGGAAGGCTTCGGCGACGGTACTTACAGTATCCATAATGATCGAGTGGAGTGGAAACATCTCATTAAATCTGTATATACACATCGGGATTCGACAGAAATATGAGAGTTTCTGTCACATTAGAATCGATGAATAGTGTTTCACGGCTCGCTCGCCCAAGAGATTCATACCAGAGCTCTTTCACGGCTGGCTCTCCCGAGAGGTTCATATGAGAGCTGCCTCAGAGGTTCGAATATTTCTTCGAAGTAAGGTTTGATGTCAAGATGTAAAATGGATGAGTTTTTTTTCATTCTTCAGACAGAGAACGCCACATTTGGAAATGGAATTGATCAAACTCATTTATAAATGCAGACTTCGTGAAGACAAAACCTAATATTGCAATTTAATGTTATGATTCACAAATATGTATTTTGAAGTTATAGGATTTAGAATTAGGTTTTACAATGAAGAAAGGAACTGTTGAAACCTAACTCCGTGTGGGATCTGTCCCCTCTCTCAAGACCCAGTGTGGGATCTGATCCTTCTCACAAGACCTAGTGTGGGATCTGATCTTTCTCACATGACCTCGTGTGGAATTTGATCTTTCAAACAAGACCTTGCGTAGGATCTGATCCTTCCACAAGACCTAGTGTGGGATCTGATCCTTCTCACAAGACCTAGTGTGGGATCTGATCCTTCTCACAAGACCTAGTGTGGGATCTGATCCTTCTCACAAGACCTAGTGTGGGATCTGATCCTTCTCACAAGACCTAGTGTGGGATCTGATCCTTCTCACAAGACCTAGTGTGGGATCTGATCCTTCTCACAAGACCTAGTGTGGGATCTGATCCTTCTCACAAGACCTAGTGTGGGATCTGATCCTTCTCACAAGACCTAGTGTGGGATCTGATCCTTCTCACAAGACCTAGTGTGGGATCTGATCCTTCTCACAAGACCTAGTGTGGGATCTGATCCTTCTCACAAGACCTAGTGTGGGATCTGATCCTTCTCACAAGACCTAGTGTGGGATCTGATCCTTCTCACAAGACCTAGTGTGGGATCTGATCCTTCTCACAAGACCTAGTGTGGGATCTGATCCTTCTCACAAGACCTAGTGTGGGATCTGATCCTTCTCACAAGACCTAGTGTGGGATCTGATCCTTCTCACAAGACCTAGTGTGGGATCTGATCCTTCTCACAAGACCTAGTGTGGGATCTGATCCTTCTCACAAGACCTAGTGTGGGATCTGATCCTTCTCACAAGACCTAGTGTGGGATCTGATCCTTCTCACAAGACCTAGTGTGGGATCTGATCCTTCTCACAAGACCTAGTGTGGGATCTGATCCTTCTCACAAGACCTAGTGTGGGATCTGATCCTTCTCACAAGACCTAGTGTGGGATCTGATCCTTCTCACAAGACCTAGTGTGGGATCTGATCCTTCTCACAAGACCTAGTGTGGGATCTGATCCTTCTCACAAGACCTAGTGTGGGATCTGATCCTTCTCACAAGACCTAGTGTGGGATCTGATCCTTCTCACAAGACCTAGTGTGGGATCTGATCCTTCTCACAAGACCTAGTGTGGGATCTGATCCTTCTCACAAGACCTAGTGTGGGATCTGATCCTTCTCACAAGACCTAGTGTGGGATCTGATCCTTCTCACAAGACCTAGTGTGGGATCTGATCCTTCTCACAAGACCTAGTGTGGGATCTGATCCTTCTCACAAGACCTAGTGTGGGATCTGATCCTTCTCACAAGACCTAGTGTGGGATCTGATCCTTCTCACAAGACCTAGTGTGGGATCTGATCCTTCTCACAAGACCTAGTGTGGGATCTGATCCTTCTCACAAGACCTAGTGTGGGATCTGATCCTTCTCACAAGACCTAGTGTGGGATCTGATCCTTCTCACAAGACCTAGTGTGGGATCTGATCCTTCTCACAAGACCTAGTGTGGGATCTGATCCTTCTCACAAGACCTAGTGTGGGATCTGATCCTTCTCACAAGACCTAGTGTGGGATCTGATCCTTCTCACAAGACCTAGTGTGGGATCTGATCCTTCTCACAAGACCTAGTGTGGGATCTGATCCTTCTCACAAGACCTAGTGTGGGATCTGATCCTTCTCACAAGACCTAGTGTGGGATCTGATCCTTCTCACAAGACCTAGTGTGGGATCTGATCCTTCTCACAAGACCTAGTGTGGGATCTGATCCTTCTCACAAGACCTAGTGTGGGATCTGATCCTTCTCACAAGACCTAGTGTGGGATCTGATCCTTCTCACAAGACCTAGTGTGGGATCTGATCCTTCTCACAAGACCTAGTGTGGGATCTGATCCTTCTCACAAGACCTAGTGTGGGATCTGATCCTTCTCACAAGACCTAGTGTGGGATCTGATCCTTCTCACAAGACCTAGTGTGGGATCTGATCCTTCTCACAAGACCTAGTGTGGGATCTGATCCTTCTCACAAGACCTAGTGTGGGATCTGATCCTTCTCACAAGACCTAGTGTGGGATCTGATCCTTCTCACAAGACCTAGTGTGGGATCTGATCCTTCTCACAAGACCTAGTGTGGGATCTGATCCTTCTCACAAGACCTAGTGTGGGATCTGATCCTTCTCACAAGACCTAGTGTGGGATCTGATCCTTCTCACAAGACCTAGTGTGGGATCTGATCCTTCTCACAAGACCTAGTGTGGGATCTGATCCTTCTCACAAGACCTAGTGTGGGATCTGATCCTTCTCACAAGACCTAGTGTGGGATCTGATCCTTCTCACAAGACCTAGTGTGGGATCTGATCCTTCTCACAAGACCTAGTGTGGGATCTGATCCTTCTCACAAGACCTAGTGTGGGATCTGATCCTTCTCACAAGACCTAGTGTGGGATCTGATCCTTCTCACAAGACCTAGTGTGGGATCTGATCCTTCTCACAAGACCTAGTGTGGGATCTGATCCTTCTCACAAGACCTAGTGTGGGATCTGATCCTTCTCACAAGACCTAGTGTGGGATCTGATCCTTCTCACAAGACCTAGTGTGGGATCTGATCCTTCTCACAAGACCTAGTGTGGGATCTGATCCTTCTCACAAGACCTAGTGTGGGATCTGATCCTTCTCACAAGACCTAGTGTGGGATCTGATCCTTCTCACAAGACCTAGTGTGGGATCTGATCCTTCTCACAAGACCTAGTGTGGGATCTGATCCTTCTCACAAGACCTAGTGTGGGATCTGATCCTTCTCACAAGACCTAGTGTGGGATCTGATCCTTCTCACAAGACCTAGTGTGGGATCTGATCCTTCTCACAAGACCTAGTGTGGGATCTGATCCTTCTCACAAGACCTAGTGTGGGATCTGATCCTTCTCACAAGACCTAGTGTGGGATCTGATCCTTCTCACAAGACCTAGTGTGGGATCTGATCCTTCTCACAAGACCTAGTGTGGGATCTGATCCTTCTCACAAGACCTAGTGTGGGATCTGATCCTTCTCACAAGACCTAGTGTGGGATCTGATCCTTCTCACAAGACCTAGTGTGGGATCTGATCCTTCTCACAAGACCTAGTGTGGGATCTGATCCTTCTCACAAGACCTAGTGTGGGATCTGATCCTTCTCACAAGACCTAGTGTGGGATCTGATCCTTCTCACAAGACCTAGTGTGGGATCTGATCCTTCTCACAAGAC
>NC_092236.1:2925533-2930533 GCF_036320965.1 Panulirus ornatus | reverse complement strand
AGAATGGCGAGCGATGAAATAGCAAGATGTCTCGGGAAGGACACGAGCTTTAGCGAGTGTGATGTCTGATCATAGTGAGGATTGCGTGTGTGTGTGTGTGTGTGTGTGTGTGTGTGTGTGTGTGTGTGGCGTGGGGGAACATAGTCCCCAACCACCGTGAGATCGTCAGCCACGCCTCAGCACACAGCTCGGAAGGACCGAGTATGTTCACTTAAGGCAGAGTCCGGCGGCAGTGTGGCCCCGTAAGTGGCATTACCTGAGGCCGGGCCCTCGTTACGGCCGGCCCAACGAGCCAATTCACAGCGAATAAGCAACATTACTTAGGAGGGGATCACGGCGGAGCAGAAGGGGTTACTAGGGAAGGAAATGGGTGTGGCTAGTGGTGTGGCAGGCGGGAGTGGGCGGGTGTGTGAGTGTGGCTGAAGGTGTGGCAAGGGTACGGGTTTGTGTAGCCAGAGGATGACAGGTAACAGTACTGAACATCGCATTTCAGGTTGTAGTATTGCACCTCACACGTCAGGTAACAGTGCTGAACCTCATTCCTCAGAGAACACATACCAGACCCCTGAGACTCGCACCATAAATTCTGAGACATTTGGCCTTTGGTCCAGAACACCTGAGGTCTTGACGTCAGAAGCAATAATTCACCTGAGAATGTATTCAGATTTCCCTCAAACATCTAGTTGGCCTCGGTGCCTCTTAAACATGTTCCGAATCCTTATAAACGCCCACTGGTTCCCTGTTGACACATGCAATAAATCCGCTACGAGGAAGCCGAGCAAAGCGAGCATTGTGTCCCACTTCTCGAGGCCAGAAGTTGAGATGTATAGCAATTAAAATTCCGGTGACGTGTGGAAGTTTATGGCTTTATTGTTTCTGTGACGTAAGGGCTTCGCTCTGGATCTGTATCTGGGATGAAGAATTCTTCTCTGGGGCTTCAGTAATATATGTTCATCTCTGAGGTGCATACCTCCTTGACCTGTATGCTACCATCTCAACTTACATGACGATGACTTAATTAAGGGAACAATATTTTCTGAGGATAATGAGAGTGACCTGATGAGAAGATTAATCTTGGAAGGTAATGATGAACCATCGGACTAAAATACGTAAGACCGGCATTCATTACTAACTCTCACCGAGGAACTGCCCATCCACTTACGCATCATTACTTGCTTGACACAGGACTACAGCATTACCTTTAGCAATCACTGCAGCACTGCCTTCATCAAGGACTACAGCATTATCTTCATCAAGGACTACAGCATTACCTTCACCAAGCATTAATTCTTCTCTGTAACAAGATATGTCCTTGGGCTACCTGGACCATCGCCTCTGAGGTTCACTTTAAGTACAAGTAAGTGTTCTTGCCCCGGGGGTAGCGTCCGTCAGGTCACATCAAGCCAGTGTGTGTGTGTGTGTGTGTGTGTATGTGTGTGACTCAGTAAGGGTGGTGATGGATTCGGCATCATCCCACGACATGCGCTGGTGTGTGGTCAGGAGGAAGGATCCAGTCCACGTCATTGGTCTGGGAAAATATTTCGTATGGGAGAATGAAGGAGACATTGGCCTCTCCTCTCGTCTACCTCTCTTCTCTTATATCCCATTGCCTCGCCCTCCCATCTACCTCTACCTCTCCCTTCCGGTCCACTCCACCCAGTCATCCATTCTCCGTTCCTTTCATCTACTGATATACTCTATTCCTCGACATTCCATCACATCCCAGTTTTACCTCACTCACTCCATCCCACCTACCCTTCCCTCCCACCTTCCCTCCCACCTTCCCTCCCAGCCTCCCTCTCTATCCCCTTCCTCCCACCAGACAGGGGATAGACATCGTGCAAGTATGAAGCCAACCTCTTGACGACCAGGTTATGATAAGCTTCATATATCTGACTCTTCAGAGTTTCGGTTCATTAAATCTATTTCTTTCGAGTGTCCTTCCAGATGAATTAACTTCTTTGAGAGCAATACAGCGGGAAATTATAATGGAGATCCACAGATTATTGGACTTCAAGATACACCACAGCTTTTCAGATCTATCTTCTTTCTTCCTCTCCCCAGAGAGAGAGAGTTCATTTTGTCTGCAGTTGAATTTGTTCGTAATTTTTCAAGGTTCTTTCAATGTTCTCATATTTCACTACATATAACGTGTTTCTTCAGATTTATTTGGATATAAGATATCAATTAGGGAGAGCAGTTTCAGATGTAATAACTCTATACCTTCCATCCTACATGTCTTGTAGTCCCTCTACTTTTTGTAGCTCCTCTCTCCCTTGTAGCCCCCACTCTGCCATGTAACCTGTCTCCTCCTTGTAGCTCCTCTTACCCTTCGTAGTCCCTCTACTAGTAGCCAATCTCCTCTGTAGCCTGTCTTCTCCTTGAAGCCCCTCTCACTCTCACTCTAGTAATCCTCTCATCCTTGTAGCCTTTCTCCTCTAAAGCCTTTCGGGGCCAGTACTCGACCCAAGGTTCATCACTCGAGAGAGAGAGAGAGAGAGAGAGAGAGAGAGAGAGAGAGAGAGAGAGAGAGAGAGAGAGAGAGAGAGTGATATGAACTGTAAGATGCAAGCCGGAAGGTAACCATTTCTTCCATGATAGTGTCATGTGTCACCTTATCTTGATCCCTGACCTGCTCTACCTGATGATTTGGTCACGCAGGTTGCATGGAATATCTATAAAGATCACTACGTCTTTATCAATACTTCATAATAGAAAAACTGACGTGATTAACCGGTACATTAATCTTATTTTTCATCCTGTCTTCCTAAATCCGGCGCCCAGGATCGACAGGTTGTGACTGACTGAACTAATGAGTAACACGAGTGATCACCTGTTCTGATTAATCAAAAGGTTCGTAATACCAATAATTCACAAAAATGCCAGTTGTAGAAGCAAAGCTTTATCCAGTGTCATGAACAGCACCCATGGAACGACTTCAAACAAAGTAAGATAATTCAAAAATGGTCAGAAAGCAAGGATCATTTTTTTTTTTGCCTTAAATTTGTAGTTTAGTCCCAGAATCGGAAAATAACATAAACGAGCCTTATATTCATTTCTTCTCAAGCCAGTCTTTTGAAAGATATATCTAGGATCAAGAGACTGAAAGTTATTGAATAATAAATTGTTCTCTTTCTCGAGGATAAATAACTTTGTTAATAATTCCAAGGGATGTTATCCTGTTAGGTCAATTAGTCCTAATACAAAGATGCGACCCAAAAAACTGATTCAGCGGGATGGTTACCATTTTGGAAACGATTCTAAATGAAAATTAAATATTCAGCAAAATTGACTAAATTCTTGGTTGTATTTTCAATATTGTTTGAGGTGTACAAAATTTCGATTTTCAGATTAGAAAATTATTTGATGAAGAGAATGATTCTTATATTCTCAACTCCAAGAGAGGGTTACATTTATGACTTTCCTTGTGTTATATCCGCCACTGTAGATTTCCCAGTAATCCAGGACTTCTCCTGGATGATATTAGAAAGACTCGATTCGAACCGCTCACAACATGTCAGTCAGTCGAAGCTCTAGAACCCTTTATGCACCTAGAGACTACCTCTGGCAAGATATATGTAACTCCAGATCCTCCGTACCTCGAGATCTGTTTAAGAACTAGGTATAATAGCATAGGATCCTATATCCCGGGAAATTAATGACATCGAATATCCATTTACCTTTAAATTCCAATCTACCCGAATGGCCTCGTACATCTTGCTGGTTAAGACCACTACGTAAGCAGGTTACAGCTCCCTAAACCCCTGTCTTACTCGATTTAGGTTGTGTATGACTCAAAGGTAATATGTATCATTAATAGCAACACCTGTTTTGGACATAGTCGTATTGAAGAGAAAACAAATATTCTATAACTCCTTCATTGTCTCTAATGAATTATCAGTGTATGATTTCTGTATAGGGCGCATCCTTTCTTGCTTCCTCTGTTGTGTGGTGGATGAGGTGGGGTAAGGATAGGTGAATCTGGGATGATTGAAAGACGTCTTGCGTTCAGGTGCAAGATCAAGTGTCTCGAGGCCACGAAGAATGCAGAGACGTAAGGTGCGAGAGCTGATGCTGCTGAAACTGACACCGAGGAGCATGGTAGCCCGGCCAACGTGCAGGAGGTTGGTGTCTAGTGAGACAGGAAGACGTTTCTGTGTTACAGGACTGGAGGCGAGTGTGTTGTCCCCGACTGTTGTCTTGGTCTGATTGGTGGCGGCTGTTGAGGGTTTTCAGGAGGGCGATGAAGCCGGGGGAGCCGATGTTAACTCTAATGTCAAAGGTACTTGCATCAGGCCCTTGCCTCCCTCCCTCAGGGGGTCATCTATATCGACGAGTTAACACAAGAGTCCCAGCTCTCTGGCCAGTGCAACACCACACATGAGGGTCTGGGCGGTAGAGACGACCCCGCGGGAGCATGCAACCTGACGACGACACTCACTGACGTGTGTGTGTGTGCGCGTGTGGTGTGTGTGTGTGTGTGTGTGTGTGTGTGTGTGTGTGTGGTGTGTGTGCGTGTGGTGTGTGTGTGTGTGTGTGTGTGGTGTGTTTGTGTACGTGTGTGTGTGCGTGAGTCATATATGTACTTCCAATGAATTCTTTAATAAAGTGGCCTCAAGCTAAAGAAGTCTTAAACGCGTCGACTTCATCCAATGTAGTGAAAATTTCACACAAGAAAGGAAACATCTGCCATCTTGGGCCGTGCAATTGTACCGTGAAGCAGGTGCCTCATCCTGCTGTACCGTGAAGCAGGTGCCTCATCCTGCTGTACCGTGAAGCAGGTGCCTCATCCTGCTGTACCGTGAAGCAGGTGCCTCATCCTGCTGTACCACTGATGCGGAGCGCTGGTGCAGGGAGGAGGAGTGCAGCATCCCCTGGGTTCCTTGAGCTCATTGTAAGCCGGTCGCCAAGCTTAACCAGGAATATAAGAACTTTACCATCCCGAGGGTCGGGAGATTGTGTACCAGTGTGAGGCAAACTACAAGATCTCTATCTTTTTG
>NC_092236.1:2903033-2923033 GCF_036320965.1 Panulirus ornatus | reverse complement strand
TGTTACACCCTAGTACACCTTGGTGCACCTTGGTACACACTGGTACACCCTGAAACATTCTAGTAAACTATGGCTCACTATGGTTCTTCCTGGTACACCTTGGTATATCGTGCTACACCCTGGTAAACCTTAGTACGTGCTGCTGGATCCTAGTATTACTACTCCTTCCAGTAGTACTAGCCCTTCTACAGTAGTACTACCCCTTCTACAGTAGTCCTACAGTAGTCCCCACCGCCACAGTACTACTCACTCCCAGGAGCACTGCTTCTCCTAGGAGCACCATTCCTCCTAGCAGTACTACTCCTCCCAGCAGTAACCCCTTCCACCCGTTCCTCTATCTGTGAGCTCCCACGTACCTCCTCCTCCCACCTACCATACCTCCCCACCTCACATCCCACGGACGCTGTACGGTGGGTCTTCTTTTGAGAGTAGTATGTACCGAGCGGGCCAAGGGTCGGCCTGAAGTGCATGTAATACAGCGAGACACACAGTAGAGTACCACCAGTTCCTGCATCGCACATCAAGGAACACTCCCTCCATGCAACACACAGCAGCGTACCCTCACTCATTGCAACACATAGCAGGATACCACCCCTACTGCAACACAGAAGGGAATCCTCCCGCCTTGCAACACACAGAGATTACCCTCCCTCCTCGCAACACACATCAAGGAACCTTCCCTCCATGCAACACACAGCAGGGACCCCTCCCTCATCATCCATCTCCATATTCGATAATCAATTTTCGGATAATGAGGTTAACCTTTGGCCTGGGCCGAGTGGCCCAGGAGTGAGGCCTAGGCCAACTGGCCCAAGAGTCTGGACCGAGTTACATGGTTCAGAGGTATGGCCCACTTGGAGAAGGCCCCTTGGTCCAACAGTAGCTTTGTGCAGCGCTTACAAATCGAGTCAAAGCAAATGCACACTGACCTGACCTGACCTGGTCTGACCTAACATAACCTGACCTAACCTAGCCTAAGCTAAGCAGAACTATCCTAACCTAATCTAAACTGTCACTCATAGCACCAAGACACTCTCAGCACCAGGGTACTCAGCACCAGGACACGCTCAGCACCAGGACATCCTCAGCACCAGGACACACTCAGCGCCAGATCACTCTCAGCACCAATATAAATCCAAAGGATAAATCTTTGGAAATTTATTAATAAAAATCAATTTCTTATATAAAAAGAGACGCGAAACCATGAAGCAAATTTACCCTCACCCCCGCTCCCCTGGGGCGAGCTGGCAACCCTCACGGGGGGGACCAACCAGGGACCCCCGTCCCAGCCCCTGGGGATCCACTCTAATTCCACAGGACTAATTGGAGGTGGAGTGAGGGAGGGATGTGGAGTACTTTTTGTGGAGAGAGAGAGAGAGAGAGAGAGAGAGAGAGAGAGAGAGAGAGAGAGAGAGAGAGAGAGAGAGAGAGAGAGAGAGAGAGAGAGAGAGAGAGAGAGAGAGAGAGAGAAAGAAAGAAATGAATACATTCCGACGGAATGTTTTGATGTTGATAATGGCTTTTTTTCAGTCCAGTATTGGTACAGTTTTCAAACATGTCGGAGGATTTCCTTACATTTTAAATTCTAGTTCAATACGACTTATACATAACCGATAATGACCCTCTATACTCCAAAGAAAAAAGAAGAAGAAAAAGCACATTTTTCAGATCATCTGTTCAACCGATGTGAGTCTGCAGAGGAATTTCCAGTCCTCCCTTGCTACACCATCTACCTCAGGTTAACTATAGTGAAGACTTGAGGTTCTCTGGTCATCATATGTGCCAGGTGTAGCGAGACACCCGAGCGAACATTGTAAATCTTGTCACTTGGTGTTAGGTTATCCAGGACCTTGTCTGGCCCTGTCCTCTGCCTCACAGAGGCGGCTGCTCTTGCGTAAGATTGTCCTGCTCAGTGCGTATGAACTACACTTTGGCGTGTGATATGATACGGTATACGATATAACATAGCATGATGTATGATACAATCTATATGTGTCTTTTCAAGGAGAAGGTATGATACAACATTGAAACATTAATTCCGAATCACACACACACACACACACACCCACACACACACACGCACACACACACACACACACACACACACACACACATGATAAGGCATGACTCCAATAATCAATTTACTTTCATATACGTTAGATACATATCTATATCAACACATGATAAACGTATACAGAAACACGCATTAGATCAGTATACATACACACAGGTACACATACACAGTACATCTTTCATGTTGACAGTCAGAAGCGATGTGTTGAGTCTCCACTTGTACCTCACCCTTGTCTATCACCTCACATGTATCTATCCAGCAGGACATTGCCCTCATGTAGCTGGCCTCCCTCTCCCTCCTGCAGACTGCGACATACACACATCCGCCTCGACTGAGCCTCTCACTACAGCACTTCATGCGAGCTATGTTATACCGTCCATTAGCAACACCGTCACAACTTCATTGCTCATTCGGAAGGTAATTGATGATCGGACATCGTTTTCTGTTAATTACACTGCAGCTCTTATTTCTGGTCCATGGGATACTGCCTCATCTGCATATTCTTGGTCTGCCATTAAATCCATATGCAGATGAGCTGCCTGTGAAGAGACCGTACCAGAATACCGCTAAAAAGAAATTGCAAAGATAAACTTAAAGTTAAGTGGTTGGCAATTTAGATAACTATCCTGAAGCTTAATTAACTAATCAACTTACAATAGTAATCACGTAAGCATCTTCCACAGCTAAGCAGAAAAAGATATTGACCCTGTCAGAGCATTGGTTAGTTCATGTGTGTGTGTGTGTGTGTGTGTGTGTGTGTGTGTGTGTGTGTGTGTGTGTAATCACTTATATTTACTGTAAGTGGAGGGAGTTTTACACCTGCGGGGGCCAATGTCCTAACATTCTCTATCGTCCAACGCGACCTCGGTGGAATAAGCGTTATGAAAATTGGTGTTTTCGCTCATGAGAAGATGTTCGAGCAGTAATCTCGACATATACAGAAACTTTTCCTCTGTAAGAAATGTTGACTCAATAATAAGTCGCTAATTCCGGTACCAAGACGCAAGTGAAGGAAAAATTATTCGGCATAGCGGTACTTAACCAGCTGGTGCCCACGAGGAGGGGAAATAACTACAGCGTAATATCTTACATGATATGAAAGCGCTTGAAAAGTGAGGTAGAGATGGAAGCTCCAGAAGCTGGTGACTGAGTTCGGGGGAGTGTGTGAAAGGAGAAAGTTGAGAGTGAATGTGAACAAAAGTGAGGTAATGAGGTGCAGCAGAGGGGATGAGACAGGAGGGTCTGAGGGTAAGTCTGAATGAGGAGGACCTGGAGGGATTGCTTTAGGTACCTAGGAGTGGCCTTGGTAGTGGATGGAACCGTGTGAGCTAAATTGGGTCATAGGTGGGAGGATGGTGCTGGGTGGGTTGAGTGTGTGGAGGGAGAAGGCAGTGTGTGTGTGTGTTAGGGCACAGCTGAGTGTGGCTAAAGGTGTATAATAGTCCCGATAGATTTGCATGGATGTGCGTCTTGGGAATTGAATGCAAAAGAACAGAAGAGTTTAGTCTTGTTTGAGGACAATATGTGGTGTGTGGCGGGTTGATCAGATAAGGAATGGCAGTGTAAGGGAGAGATGTGTTTAGTAAGCACAGTCTGGCCGGGACAGTTGACCAGGTTGTGCTAAAATGGTTCACTAATATGGGGAGG
Organism: Panulirus ornatus; assembly: GCF_036320965.1. NCBI lineage: Eukaryota > Metazoa > Arthropoda > Malacostraca > Decapoda > Palinuridae > Panulirus > Panulirus ornatus. Next base: position 2,919,312 of record NC_092236.1, on the reverse strand, counting down.
GAAAAGCAAGTTGGAAGTATGGAGTAAAGTATGGAGTAAGTATGGAGTATGGTGTAGCCTTCACCACAGCAGCTCCTCCCTGGTGTAGCCTTCACCACAGCAGTTCCTCCCTGGTGTAGCCTTCACCACAGCAGCTCCTTCCTGGTGTAACTTTCACCACAGCAGCACCTCCCTGGTGTAGCCTTCACCACAGCAGCTCCTCCCTGTTGTAGCCTTCACCACAGCAGCTCCTCTCTGGTGTAGCCTTCACCACAGCAGCTCCTCCCTGGTGTAGCATTCACTACAGCAGCTCCTCTCTGGTGTAGCCTTCACCACAGCAGCTCCTCCCTGGTGTAGCCTTCACACCAGCAGCTTCTCCCTCGTGTAGTCTTGAATGGTCTATTATGTGTCAATCTACGGCTCCTCCTCCCAACCAATCACAGAGGAGCTGGAAGTAAGGTAGTTACAAGTCTTCTAATGACTTGCCATCCTAAGTTCTCGTTAGATTTTGGCGGAATTTTCCTCCCCTTTTGTTGGAGGACTCAACTTTAGCCTCAAGCTAAATTTCCAGGAAACACTGGCGTGCACAGAGACCTCTGGGATGGCCTGGGTGTTCAGACAGCACCGGCCCGACCAGGTTCACTGCCTCACTGGTGGAACAGATCCTAAGCCATACGTGCTACTCCACCAAACCCCTGCCATCGTGTTACTTACTATAGGTGGAGGTGATGGTGATGGTGGTGATGGTCGTGGTGTGGTGATTGTCATGTTTGTTTCTGTACGATAATTGGTTTATGTGTATTCGTGTGTATGTAGTTGTGTGTGTGTGTGTGTGTGTGTGTGTGTGTGTGTGTGCATATATACATAGGAGTATAGATATGGTACATATATGTAATGTATATGCACGGTTAAGAGCCGGAATATCACGAGTGTACAACTCTCCTCGTAACATACATATAGTAATCACAGAAAGTAATCACTAACAGTAATCACACTCACTAACCTCGTTCGTCTCCCATGTTCTATCCTGTAGAACTGGTCCCCCCCCCCATCACCCCCGACCCCACTGTAGGCTCTTTGTTTTCCCAGTACGACCTGGGTGGTGTACCTCTCCCTGGCAGTCAGCCAGAGCGAGGCAGGGATATCTGGAAGGCCTGGCAGCCAATGACCATGAGGCAAAAGAAGGGGGCGGGGAAGGTAGTAACTGGATAACAACCTTATTGTGACTCGTTACGTGGTCCACTGAGTCTAAAATCTTTCATATTTCTTTTGAATAAAGTCTTTCTTGTGTTCCTTGTTCTCATTACCTCCACCACACTCAGCTTACTACCGCCTCCACACTCTTCTTGCCACCACCACCACCACCACCACCACACCCTCCCTACCACAGCTCCACCACCTACCCCGAAGGTCTTCGTACAAACTTAATGATTCATCCCAGACGAAGATTAGAGAATGTTGGCGCTCCTGGAGGTGTTAGTGATGAAGTGCTGGAGGAGGTGTTGGAGGGAAGCATTGGGGGAGGGTTGGAGGTTGGATGAAAAAGAGAAAAACCATATTCAGTTCCAAGTAAAAAAGGAGGAAGAAGATAGCGGAATGTTTGGAAAATATTACACGAAAAGGAAGAATATTGGAATTAGCCGAGGAAAACATTGAAACTAGCTGACGAAAGTAAGGAAATGGTGTATGAGGAAGAAAGTAGAGTTAATGATGCGAAACATGAGAACTGTGAGGGTTTGAGAGATTAGTATCGTGACAGGTGAATGAAAGATATATAAAAGGAATATGAGAGATGGCGACAGGAGTATGAGAGACAGACTGGCGACAGGAGTATGAGAGATACATCTCACATTAAACCGTTCTTGACGGCTGTGTCACAGATTCTCTCCACCGTCTAGCACGGTTCTCCTGTACTATACACAACCAGCTGATACATCCGCCTAATGTATCCACCTCCTGCCTCTTTTCGGTGCTCAGGATCGTATTAGCAGACGTGGTAGTGGAGATCGCCTTTAACCATCCAATTATTTCCCCCAACACGTATGCAAATTAGTATTGATATATGCATTTGTCTTCCTTATTCCTGTGGAAATTTATCAAGTGGTCCAGGGTAGCAGATGACTGATGAACGTCAACAGAAAATGGCAATAGACAGCCAGTCCATGGAAATTGACGTCTGGTCTATGGCACTAGACGTCTGGTCTATGACAGTATACAAGCGATCTACAGCAGCAGACCTCCACCTGGTCCAGGGCAACACAGAGAGGTAGTAAAAGTCAGGAGGACACTCGCAGTTCCTGAATCATGGATGACTCAGGTGGAGCTGTACACACGGGGTCACAAGGAGTGTCTCTTCCCAGGAACGTTACAATTAGGATTCCCAGCACCTGACGGAACTGGTCATTGCGCTAGGAACTCTCCATCTTAACTTGACTTAAACAAACGTTTTCAAAAATCTTATGAGAAACATTGATAAGTCAGATGACGTTTTCAAAACATGATTTTGAAGTGTCTGCAACATCTTGATTCGTGTAAGAAACCTCTTCTTACACTTTCCTCCCACCGTGACCCGCGGACTCACTGAGCCTTTGTGTAAGTCAGTATTATGTACAAACTTTGTGCTTAGTATGAACGACGTGGAAGTTTTCTCCATTTTGCAGCTAAGGATGATCTAGAAGCTCAGCTAATCCCTCTCTGGCAAATTGAAGGAACAAATTATGAGCTGGCATTCACCTAAGGTGACAGCAAAAACCAGAACAAAAACGAATGAAATAAGATACAGTGCTGCAGGCTATTGGTTGATATGATCAAAGTGAAAACGTTCTCTGTGAACGTCCTCAGGCCTGGAGCACGTCCGGGCAATACTCCATCTACATCCACCATGGACTCGAAGCTGGAGGGAGATCACACATCACTTCGACATGTTTTGTGTCATGAAACACACCCATGATACGCCAGTTTTGCCAGAGGAATAAACCCTTGAAAGCTACTTTTTCATAAACAGTTAAGTGCATTTCAGTTACTCATGTCATTATGTTTCCATGAGAGTATCAACTTTTAAAGGCAACTGATGGACACCCATTAGTTCAGTGAATCCATTGTACTCCTCACGTACCTGACTGCAGCTGCCAATCAAGGGAGACTATCTCGGTAAGGCTGTGTTTTGATTGGTCGGCTCCCCAGTCCTAGAGTGTTGAAAGGTCTACCCGAAGACCTTGTTAGTGGAGCAGTTGACTATGAATAGTTTGTAATGAGATCTGATATGAAGCCGGTATCATCGTGTTTATCATTTCTTACGTTATGGATTTGTGTGTGTGTGTGTGTGTGTGTGTGTGTGTGTGTGTGTGTGTGTGTGTGTGCCCATATACATCCCTTTCACCCTCGCCGGTGTATGATGATGCCCCAGGTAAGCAACACCCTGGCCTCACCAACACCTAGGTTCCAGCAACACCCAGCGACCAGCACTCACAGCAGCACGGATCACGGCTCATCTCTTATTTACTGCCACGATTTTTTTTTTCGCGCTAATCCCATAAAACCTTAATTGAACAATAAATCCTTGTTTGTTGAGAGGATTAATGTTCTGTGTTCATTTTATGTTGAGTGAGAATATAACACATGCTTGACCCTGGTCAGAAATGAAAAATCTCTGGATTTATTTTGATCTTTTTTTCGACATTGTTGTGAATATTCATTAATCTTCCTCCCCCAAAACAATTTAGTGTTAGAAACGACTAAACATCCCACTATGGAAATACGAAAGTATTTATGTATATAAGACAACAGAACTCGGAGGAATTTACCCAGCTTCATTGTGAGATTAAGTAATCCCTCATGTTCCTCGTCTGAACAACGTGAAAATATAACATATTTTAATAAGATTTTAAATGTCATCATTATCAGAGGACGACAACATCTGCATCACATCAAACTAGAACGCAAACCTTTAATTCCACACGTGGTTCGTTCGGAGTCAAGTGGATATCAGACACATCGCCACACCAGCAGAGGAACAGAATGAGATGACACGATCCTGCTCGTGTTTGGGTTCCTCTCCTGCTTGTGGAACGAGAACGCGGCCCTCTTGCTGCGCCCCGTAATATCTACATTCTATGCTTTAATTGCCTGCATTCTTTTAGACAGCCGTTGTACGACATAAAGCACAGTTCGTGCATGTCTTTCTACGGGATGAAGCACCCTCTGCCTTCATGGACTTCGAAGTCAATGACCAAGGTCATGCAGTACGAGATTCCACCTTTCCATTAACCATTTAGCACGACGTTGATATCCTTGAACATAGCAGAACGATCCTTGGCCATGGTGGTCTCTGACCTGAGCAGTGGTACTGCTAGTGTCACAATTGGTGTTCGAATGATGGTGTCTGGCTGATGAAGACGAGAGTTCCAGATCTACCTTCACACACTCCTGAGACAGAGGCAGTGTGGTTACAAGAATAGTTTATTTTCAAGGAGAGTACCATTTAGAGCGGCTGTCTTACCTAAAGAAGCATGTAACACCATACACTGGGACGTCACAGAGAGCACAACATCATAGTTAACGGTTATGTTAGGCACTGAAGGAAACCCCCTTGATGTGGAGGGGTGGTCGGGGAGGGAGAGGGCCTTTAAGACCTTTTCGGGTTTCATTTCAGGTGAGAGGGAAGGAGGTCAATGGAACCTCCTCACCTTCTTTACAAACTGGATATTGTAACAATCCCTTTCCAAGATCGGTTGACATACAATGTATTTCTTAGAAACACTATCAACAATAGTTTGATACCGACACACAATACTCCAGAAATGTTGCGAAATCATCCATCACCCAATGGTCGTGCTGCTTGCTGATAACTCTGGACCTAGTATCAGTTGCTCTCAGCTCCTAGTGGCTCCGTTACATTAGGAAAATGTAAGGCTCTCATGGCACCTAATCTGCATAGCAGTAAGTTCTCATAAACCTCTTTAGGGGTAATCCAGAGTCACTTTAGAGGCGATTATAAGGCTGCATCTGTTGCAAACACGGCTTTATGTGCCTCTGATAATAATGAACGTGAGCTGCAGAAAGAAAAAAGCGTACTAACGTTAAGTCTTGGCCTCTGTGCCCAGACACACGAGAGGAAGTAAGTTTTTCACTAACTTTGAAGAGCTTGTCGTTAATTAGACACAAATAAGAGGAAGGAATGCTGACTCGGTCACATATGGAAGTGGTGTCAGTTCAGTAGGTATATAGTGCTGGTGGTGTCAGTATGGCGAGTGTGTGGAATGTAGTTATCAGCACGGTGAATATGTGAGTCGTGTTGTCAGTATGATGAATGTATGGGCCATTGGTGTCAATGCATGTGCAGACTGGTGGTGTCAATTTGTTCCAATAAAAGTAAAAATGCGTGATGAACATGGCAGCCACAGCACCCTCCTGGTGACATACAAATGCCGTCCCTTATATGCAAGCTTATTTGCCTGTTGTGCACTGAATAGGAAATGAGATAGCAGGGTACGTCTATGCACTCTGCTTTCCAACAGCCTTTGGTAAAGAGTGGAGGAAGGATCAGAGGCAGGGTGACTCAAGTAAATGAGAGGTTACAACAGTGTTCTGACGATGAGCAGTGGTACAGACGGTGATGAGTGAATAATGAGTTTGGCTTCAGACAAAAGAGGCATAATGGGCTGGCTATACATCAGGAAAGCACCGACTGTGAAAGCAGTGATAAGAGAAACGGGATACAGAGCTAAGAGCAGGAGGGCTGAGGTGTTGAAATGTAACATGGCCTTGGCTAGAGCTGTTCAAGAAGGGGTATGGAGGATTAGGATTCACATCCCACACCGTAGGAACAGTATTCCACGTAAGAACGAATGTGGTTCTTGTATACAGAAAGCAATAAAGAGGATGTAAGAGAGCAACAGGGCAAGAAAAGAAGAAAGGAGATACTCTCAATACATGCTCACAGAAGCGATGATAACAGACGAAATCAGAAATCTAGGTAAATCCTAGAAAGTTAGGGTGAGCTGCGGGTGCAACTTGGGCGTTGATGAAGAAAGATAAAGTGAGTTCTTCCTACCTGCCGGTACACATGTACTGTAGCTTGATAAGAGAAGGAGACTGGAGGAGAAAGATCAAACGAGGGAAATTTGGAAAGAGAAGTGCATAGCAAACTTTGTTAAAGCTTTCGGAAGATATCCAGGCCAGGAAAAGAAGATTCACAAAAGTTCTCAAGAACTAATCCAAATTTTTGTGTGAGAGGAGAAAAGCCTTCAGCAGATCCAGATTTTTGCACGAGATAGGAAAGGTTTCGAGCAGAATAGGTATCTTAAAGCGCGTACGGGGACGGTGATGGTGTCAATATTGTGAAAGTGTCAGGTAGTGTTAGTATGGTGAGCACATGAGATGGTAGTGTCGGTATGGTGAAGATGTCGAGCAGATGGTGTCAGTATGGTGAGAAGGCAGGGGTTGGTGGTGTCCATGTGTGAAGATCAGTGACGTGGTGGTACTCAGTATGCTTAGTGGAAACACTTGTACCAGAGAACATCCTAGGGGGCCTCGTGTCTGGGGGAACACTGCGGTGTCAGTGTCATGACTGTGGTGTATGATGGTGTCAGTGTGGTGTATATGGTTGAAGGTGTTCCTAGTTTGATGTGTGTCTTGCATGATGGTGTCAGCCTGATGAGTGTGTTGATGCCATGGGTATTTTTAAGACTGGATCACGAGAATTTTAGCTTTGATCTCCATACGTGTTTTATATCAAAAACATTTTGCTGTAAAAATGATTATGTAGAATACAAATTGCTCTATTAAGCTTGAATCCATTTTTCTTCCCCTCCCCCACCAAAAAACAAAAATGTATATAGTCTTCACAAACATGGTGTGTATATACGAAGAGTTCTTCAGACCTCTGGAGACTTCAAGAAAAAAAAAAATCTTTTCTGAGGTTCAATACTCACCTGCAAAACTTCCACCAACTGACCATTGGGAATTCCTCCTTCGCTGGACTCTGAAATATCAGGTCTGACAAACACCTCCGAATTTATCAGCGTCTGCAGCCGTCCAAACTCCCAAGACTCTACTTGCCTCTGTTTTCAAAGTCTGTGTTGGACTCTCTTTTCCACAAACATCCTAAGCTCTCGTTTCTGTCGTGATCCTTCTTCTCTTTCTTATGGTCACTGAGCTCACAACACTTCCACTTTACTTCTTCCATTGGCAAACTGATGTTTTCTATAAAAGTATTCATTGGCATTTTCATCGACTACCATCTCGCTCAGTGTGTGTGTGTGTGTGTGTGTGTGTGTGTGTGTGTGTGTGTGTGTGTGTGTGTGTGATATGAGTTCAAGTCACTACTTAGGTTCAAGGTATTACTTAAAGTCAAGGCGAAACCTGTGACATTCATGAGAAGAGCCAACGTTAATGTTACCATACCTGTATTTATAATGTTCTCTAATCTCTTGAGCAGGACGGTAAGATCTTTGGGTGTGATTGCGTGACCTTTAACCTAACTCTTCAGGGTTAGGTCAAAGGTCACGCCGTCATACCTTCGGCTCTTATCGCCATGTTTGAGAGTCGTATCGTCGTGTTGAACGAGCTGAGGCAATGGCCATAACACATGAACTGGAAAGTACTTAAGAATTCCTTTGCCAGATGTGCTCCTTCACCGTGTTATCATCCTCTGTCATCACCTTGAGGGGAAGCAGGAGAGAAACCCACGCTTTGTCATTTACCTTGAGGTGCAGAGCGACGTAGACATCATCCGGCTCTTGGATTCATCTGGAACTCGTAATTATTTGGGTCTATAATCCATACAAATCATGGAACCGATAGATTCATATTTGTTTCGTACTGTTTTGCAGTATTTTCTGACCTGCATGCTATCAAGACCATGACTTCGAGCTTTTCCGAAGTTGTTGATATATTCTCTAACTCTCCTGTGTCGATGTTACAGTACAAGATACAGTGAGGATACAGTGGCTGTAAACCTCCTCGTTAGAGAAGGGGAATTCTGAAGGTCTTATAATCCAGATGAACCCAAAGTTCTGAATCTCTGAGTCATGGTACAGCGAACGTATCATCATCATGAGATTATATCAGGAAGATCATGAATGATACTGAAAGATGATCTAGATATTCTTGATGATACCTTGTTGTCTGTCCAGGTCTTGTAGCGCTCCAGAGATTCCAGTAGTGTAAGTCGAAATTCAGCACACTAGTCACTCTGATCATGGCCAGCACTCTGATCACTCTGATCATGGCCAGCACACTGGTCACTCTGATCATGGCCAGCACACTGGTCACTCTGATCATGGTCAGCACTCTGGTCACTCTGATCATGGTCAGCACTCTGGTCACTCTGATCATGGCCAGCACACTGGTCACTCTGATCATGGCCAGCACTCTGGTCACTCTGATCATGGTCAGCACTCTGGTCACTCTGATCATGGCCAGCACTCTGGTCACTCTGATCATGGCCAGCACACTGGTCACTCTGATCATGGTCAGCACTCTGGTCACTCTGATCATGGCCAGCACACTGGTCACTCTGATCATGGTCAGCACTCTGATTTCTCTGGTCACCGAATAACTTATATTTTTAAGATGGACACACGGCGTCTCAGGAGGGCAATGTATATATATATAATCTGAAAAGAAAATTAGCAAAAGATTTTTTCTTTCGTTTTCTCTTTGATAATGAGTTAATTCGGTTAGTTCTTAATTATGGTAATCTTATTAGCCAGATTATCTGAAGCATCGATCACTTACAACGTATCAGATGAAGGATGATACAACAACTGTACAACCATACATTTTCTCTATGATGTATATATGTTCCAGGAGAAAAAAGAAAAGTGGAAACATTTTTCCAGTGTCCAACAAATAAGTTTATCACCCATGATGGAAACATTTCTATTTGGGTGTGAATTATTCTCTGTATTTCACGATAAAAAGATTAATGGATCAATCCATCGGGAAAAAAAAAAGAAAACGCCAGCGAATATTTTGGACATTTGTGCAAGTGTGGCGTGTCAGGTGAGGAGGGAGGACAGGCCGAGACTGGGTGAGTGTAGGCAGGTGGGGAGCTGGTGGCGACGGATGTGGAGTACAAGAGACGAGGGAGAACTTCATCATATCACCCAGGGTTTGGTCCCGTCTCCTAGCCTCATCCTCTTAGGGGAAACATATGGGATTTAATCTACAGCGGCACCGAATGTGGAGAGAGAGAGAGAGAGAGAGAGAGAGAGAGAGAGAGAGAGAGAGAGAGAGAGAGAGAGAGAGAGAGAGAGAGAGAGAGAGAGAGAGAGAGAGAGAGAGAGAGAGAGAGAGAGAGAGAGAGAGAGAGAGAGTTCGTAACAAATCTTTGCAAAATACGAAGGAAAAGGTTGGCACAAGGCAGCCCCAGCGAGGAGGACGGTCGCCGCCAAGTTTTGCAAGACGAGGCCAACAGTTGAGACAAAGTTTCGCAAATGAGCGGACGACTTGGTGGAAACATGTTGTGAAAATAAGTTGCTTCGGAATCTCAAATGTTTGAAGCTCAGCTCAACCACTTTCTGATGCATCTGATGCATATATATATATATATATATATATATATATATATATATATATATATATATATATATATATATATATATATATATATATATATATATATATATATATATATATATATATATATATATATACATATGTGTGTGTGTGTGTAATTCTAAGAAGGGCTTAAGTATTATTGATTGCGACAAGTAACATAAACGAAAGATAAACGTAAATGTACTGATTCGAACACATGTGAATACTGAGTAGCTTTCCCTCTAGCAGCAAGGCTAAGGAAGTTCACAGAACGACAACCCTCAAGCAATATCACAGTTCCGAATTCGGCTGCGTAACTTATGCATATCATTAGCAAAGAAAAATAATTAGCTCAGGGAAATGAGTGTTTCTCCTTAATTAGAGGTTATCAAAGGCTTAATTAAACATATGCTCTTTTGGAATGCAGTAAGTACATAAATTACACCTGTGTTTACCTTCGTTAACCCTTTGGTGACTAGTCTTCAAAGGTATCAAGTCGAAAGAAATATTTTCTGAGAGGGACCAGGGTCATGGTAGCACAGCACATGGGTCAGGGGAGAGTGCTGGCGGATAGTTTTAGGAACAGGTGGAAGAGGAAAGGATAGGCAAGTGTTTGGATGAAGGATGAGTACGTGGTTGAATGGCATTGAGGTTAGGTTGGGAGGATGACAGAGTGAGAGTGTAGGAGGGGATGGTGCTTCAGGGAGAGTGTACCTGGGAGAGGTTACAAGGAGGGTGTGGGAGGGACTCCATAGAATGAGGGAGGATCTGGGTGTGGCAAGAGTGCGTGGGAGAGGAAGGAGTTGGATCAAACGGATTTATGTATTTCTTTATATCATAAAATTTCGTTGAGAAGTCTGTAGAGAAAAGCTTTGTCAGTATATTAAATGATATAGCACTACACCCTGTTGAAATTCAGATACTAGTGACGAATAAGATTCAGGACACACACACACACACACACACACACACACACACACACACACACACACACACACACACACACACTAGTTTTCCAACTCCATGTATTGTTACCAAGTGTAATGAGGTCTTGTACGCCTCGGAGGTGATGTTTGAGACTTGCTGAGCCAACACCACTCTCTGGACACCCGGTAATTACCCAATTAGAGCTAATTTACTGCTTGGTGAGCTACCGCCTCACGATAGAGCTGAGAGGAAATGATGCCACAGCGCCTGAACCACAGTTAGGGAGAGCTTTAACCTTGTGCGACCTCACCTCGCCAGGTGTGGGGGAGAGAGGTGCAGTAGTCTTGGGCTGTACATATTATATTCATGAACAAACTTTACCCAAGAACTCAAATATGAGCCTTGCTGATTCACAGCCAATTATTATTCATGCCTCAGCTGCGCTCTGCAGCTGAGGATTTTCGCTTCGTTGATCTTCTATCAAACACTTAGCTTTATTGAAAGGTTTACCTCTCTTGGTCAGGGAAGCAGTCAAGGTAGGCGCCTGACTCTGCGGTGAGAGAAGTGTTTGATCGGTGAGCCTTATTCTTGATGATGTTAAGCCACGATCCGTTGATACACTCTTCAGGAACCTGTTAAGATCATTACATCTCTGTCATCAAGTGGTTACGAATCCTGTTTCGGAACCAATTTAAGGCCGTCACCAACAACCTGTGATTACAGAAGCTATAACATATTTACATTAGAAAACTTCCATGTTCGATACAAGTCTCAAGAGCTTTGTCCTGGAAGGTAAGATGTTCCTCGCTTCATGTTGTCACTGAGCTGAGCCAGCGTATACGAAGCTGTCGGGGGAAACCACGGAGTCTCAGTGGGGCCTGGTTGGGATAGAAGGCCTTAGTGTTTGTGCATTATACATGACAGCTAAAGAATGGATGTGAGCAGATGAGACACAGTGTTCGTCTGTTCCTAGCGCTATCAACAAATTCTTCCAAAGCCTCACCGAAGCAGTCATAGATACATACACACAGAACCAAGCTTTCTATACACACAACAAACACCCCAATATACGCACAGACAAGGACTTACTTATTGTATACGCACAGACAGACCGACAGACAGACAGACAGACAGACACCATCCCTTGGACTACTAACGAGACATAACGACTCTCTAAGACGACGATAGGTCGTGATGGCGTCTCGGATGACAGTTATTAGCCAATGAGACGCGAGGGTTGATGGACGGTCGTTGTCCGTAAGGGCGTATCTCCCTTAATTCCATCAGGATGAACACCATTATGGAGCAAGGGGATCATGCGGAACGTCATTTTCTTCCTCGATATAGCGCACGATAGCTACCGGGGTAATGATGGTCGGTTCTCTCTACTTTTTACCTGTGATAATGGATCTTCCTGCTTCTGAGGACTCTGATTTTTGGGAGGCCTTTGTTTCTTTTCATGAATCTTTTTTTTTATTGGAATCTCAGTCATCGTCTTCTTTTCGTCTGTGTTTTATCATTTTTCTTTTCATTTCTGTATGTCTTTTCACCTGTCTGTTTCATTTACTTTTCCTGCTCTCTGTCTGTTTGAATGGTATCTCACAGTATTTTCTCCCCGTCTCAGCTGTTTTATCAAATCTGTGACATGAATGTACACAATGTACGCTGGTGAGAGAGAGAGAGAGAGAGAGAGAGAGAGAGAGAGAGAGAGAGAGAGAGAGAGAGAGAGAGAGAGAGAGAGAGAGTGTGTGTGTGTGTGTGTGTGTGTGTGTGTGTATGAACTACTTCACTCAAAAATTTCATCGACAACAAATTTCATTCCACAATCAATGGCCTTTGACCTGACTCTCATGCACGGGTCAGGTCAAAGGGCAATGATCATCATACCCAGGGGTCGTGCCGTCCACATCGTGGGTCGTACCTCAAATAGTCAGGCGTAGTACACGGGAGGTCATGATCTTAAGGTCAGGAAACAGGAAACCTAATGATCTATGACGAGGTCATCTGAGGAAGGTCACTTACGATATCACGTGACCCTCAATGTACCTGAGACAGACACAGGATGAGAAACCAGAAGGCGTCGTCCTTGAACATAGGTCTAACGAGGTAGTTAAGGTCTGTTGCGTTACGTCTGGCAGGGCTCAAATGTGGGGTAAATATCGTGCACATTTGGCCTTAATAATTTCACGGTAGTGCGAGCGTCATCCACCATCATCCCTCCTGGCAGCACCGGGTGTATCTGTGGTCTTTGGTTACGCCACAAACTGGCTCAAACCATCAGTGACAAAACATGTTCGAAGATAAATACGATAGAATAAAGTTAGTGGGATAACTTGATAACGTAGATTAATTAGAAAGATGGAAATTAAAGAATAATCAAATTAAGGACATTCAAAAGACTCTGACAGATAGAAACTATATTAGATGTAAGGGAAATCTGGTTTATGAACAAAAGCATAGGGAGATGTTTCTAAAAATACCAGAGGAGGAGTTCAACTTGTACAGCAGCCTTCGGCAACCCAAGGCAAATGCATCGTTCCCTGCAGACACTAGACATTCCCGTCTTTTTATAGAACAAGTTACACGGGGGGTGATAGTGTTTTGTTTACGTGACGTCCTACCTGCCCGGCGAGAGCAAGAGAATGTTGCGTGGGTGGGTGAGCGATGTGTGTGTGTGTGAGAGAGAGAGAGAGAGAGAGAGAGAGAGAGAGAGAGAGAGAGAGAGAGAGAGAGAGAGAGAGAGTTTTGTACAGACCATCCCCACAATAACTTCAACTTGTACACATTTTCCTGCTCTATGCATTGCGTCTCTCATAACTTGTTGCCTTTAGTACTGTTATAAAATTGATGTCTTTTTTACGGCATATACGCCATGCGACACAGCATTTATGTTTCTGCCATGGTAGCCAGCCACTCATGCATCTGCCCCTGCATATCAATCTGTCTATCTATATATTTCGTGTATGTGTGTGTGTGTGTGTGTGTGTGTGTGTGTGTGTGTGTGCATAAAGGACGGAACAAACAGGTGAGGAAAGCCTCGGAAGCTGCCCACGTATTCATAGGAGATATGAACAACACTCGTGACAGTTTTCCACATTGGGCTTGTCCAACGACGATACTGACTGCCGAGGAATGTAGTGTGACACAGCGGGACACAGGGGGAGACGGCCAGCCGGGGACAGGAACCAGGATTGTGCTGTCCAGCAAGTCAGAAACTCCTGCGGGAATATATAAACTTGTATCTTTGTATCTTACTCAGGTTCTAGGTTTCTGCTCGAGCGAAAACGTTTGAAGAATAAAACTGTAAAGTTCCAATTTTGGCTCACTCACCACGCCAGTGGCAGCAGTGGTGGTGTAATTTAGCAGGTGGATGGTTAAGGCAGCAGCAACATGCCAGGGAAACCCCATCTGTCCTCCTTTGAGGCAATTGCCTCTGGAACGAAAGATGTAGGAATGATCTGCTTGCTGCTGGCTAGCGGCAGTTACTGCGCTACAGAAACATTACACTCTTAATGCTTCCCACATTTCTCTGGTAAAATTGTCTGTTTGCTGGTGTGCTTTTCTCTTTTTTATGTCTTCCTTCTTTCTCATTCTTTGTTTCTTGTTTTTTTTTATGTGATCTTTCTTTCATGAGCTGTTGCCTCTCCCCGCTATTAATACTTCTCTCTCTCTCCCTCTCTCTCTCTCTCTCTCTCTCTCTCTCTCTCTCTCTCTCTCTCTCTCTCTCTCTCTCTCTCTCTCTCTCTCCCTACCCTCCACCAATGCATCTCCCTATTCCTCCTTTCTCTCCCTCCATAACCCCACCTCTCTCGTCTCCCTAAACCTATTCTTCAAATATCTAAATCAAGATCAGTGTCACTCCTCCCTCCCTCCCCCGTCCTCATCTTCTCCCCTAAGGTGAGTATCATGGACACCCCTTTCCCCAGGGCGTGTCGCCTCCCCATCCTCCACGGTGACAGTGATTCCTCCTCCCCACAGAGTGCCTGTAAGTCCCCACCTCTCCCCAGGATGTCTGTGGTCCTCCTCTCTCCCAGATGCCGGTAAGCCTACCTCACCCTCTCCCCAGGGACGTCTCCCGGGGCCCGTAATAACCCAATCATCTGCGTCCAGCGGCCCATCAAACACTGACGACCACCAACATTCTTCATCACAAACGATGCTTCCCTTCACCAGCACTACCCTCACTAACACTGGAACGGCCTCCACTCACACAAGATCCCTCCCCCTCACAACCTCCTTCTCATAACCTTTCTCTCACAAGACCCCTCTCACAAGCTTCCTCTCACAAGATCCCCTTTCACAAGCTTGTCACAAGGCCGCCTCACAAACAAAGCCCTCATCGTCGACAGCGTCCCTCACACTAAATTAAGTTTAGCGAGTTTTTATTTCGTCCCTCCAGCAGCGTTGCGAACTCCAGCCATACACCCTTATTGAGGTGAGGCCGCTCTACCCGCCTTGTCTACTCCAGACGCCAACCACTTCAAAATTTAAAACTTTTCTGTTTCTGCTACGTCTATCCTCTCTCTCCGTAGGTACTCGCGGGTAAGTAGGTAGGTAGGCAGGGAGATAGGCAGGTAGATGGGTAGGTTGGTAGGTTGATAAGTAGGTAGTTCCGTAGGTAGGTAGATAGGTTGGTAGATAGTAGATAGGTATGATGGTAGGTAAGTATGTTGGTAGGTAGGTATTAATTCGCTCTCAACTCTGGCCCCCGCCTCTAGCCTGTGTGACAGTTCTACCTTCCCTTCCTCTCCTCTTCATAATGCCAGGAGAATTTCTTCCCCTCCCCCTCCAAAAGCCCTCCAATACCGCCCGGACGAGAGGTTACATACCCCATCCCCACACTTACCTCTATTGTAAGTACCTCCGTGAAGGTGTGGTGCCTTTCTAGGGGGGTCATAGAAAGCTTCTACAGTCTTAAGCCTCCGCTCCGAGCAAACTTTGGACGACGGACTGACTGTTTGTGTCTATGTCAAGAGATACCTAATTGTCTAGATCTTATCCTCAGACTGAGGAATAACAAGAAGAATGATAGCATACACACACACACACACACACACACACACACACACACACACACACACACACACATACACACACACACACACACACACACACACACACACACACACACACATATATATATATATATATATATATATATATATATATATATATATATATATATATATATATATATATATATATATATATATATATATATATATATATATATATATATATATATATATATATATATATATAATATTGATCAGGCATGACAGGCTGTCATAAATGTAACACGCAATATAAAGGAAACAAAGATGCGGGCGGGCGGGCGGGAGGGAGGGAGGGAGGGAGGGAGGGAGGGAGACAGCGTTGCATGAATATTCGCCACTAATGAAGCCGCTGCAGGCCCGCAGACCACTGTTTAGCCGCCACTTGGCGTTATTAGTCCGGCCAACCACGTCGTATAGCATTACCTTGCCGCATCAGCTGGGTCATTACCATGTTTACAGCCTGATCAACACAGACGCCCGGGTGGCTCAACACTAGGGAGAAGCTAGTGCATACAATGTGTATTTCATTTCCATTAACTTTAATCAAGGAAATCCTAGACTTAACTAATTAGGAAGCCTCAAGGGAAGGATTAATCATTGATAGGTGGGTAAATGGCGAATTAAATGTAGTACCATATATTACCATAAAGAGATTAAAGAGATGATTCTTAGATAAACAGAATAGAAATGTTGCAAATATTCTTATCATGCCAATACATATGTAAATGCAAGCGGATGTGGATATACGATTGTGCTTGTATGAATACATGTCT
>NC_092236.1:2878033-2900533 GCF_036320965.1 Panulirus ornatus | reverse complement strand
GTGGCATCGCTGAGAGTAGGTGGCACCGCTGAGAGTAGGTGGCACCCCTGAGAGTAGGTGGCACCGCTGAGAGTAGGTGGCACCGCTGAGAGTAGGTGGCATCGCTGAGAGTAGGTGGCACCCGCTGAGAGTAGGTGGCACCGCTGAGAGTAGGTGGCACCGCTGAGAGTAGGTGGCACCAATACAAGGACGTAGTACCGATATGGGAGATGTGACACTAACTGTTGGTTGTGTCATATAAATTCCACCAGCCAACATCAACGGTAAGAACATCAATATGGCACAATATACGACACAGAAACTGACATTGTTGATGTCAATACACATGAATGTCAAGACTTGTTACATCAACATGATCTAGATGAGGTGTGGCTGTAGAACCCAAGGGTCAGGAGAGGTCAAGAAACAGGGGCAATAGAGAGAGATAATTTGTGTAGTTGGAGTGATGTGAAGGAGGTCACTACAAAGTCGTATGGATGAAAGTCTTTAGTATGTTATGGTCATGTAGAACGTATGGCAGATGCTAGGTTGGTCAAGAAAATATTTCATAGTACAGTAGATGGTACCTAGGAGAGAGGCTGGCCACGAAAGAAGTAGATGTAGTGAGAGTTGATCATGGCCAAGACGTTAGTGGTATTGTGCAGAGAGCTATACAACAAACATTTTGAGATGGGATACAAGGGAAATACCCTGTGTGTGGCGGTGGCGGGAGTGGAGAAATTGATCTTGGTTGATGAATCAACTTGGTGTGGTATGTAAAGCGCAAACGTAAGCATATATATATATATATATAAGCGAGGAAGTCCACGTTTCATTGTAACACACTTGGCGTGGTGTGTGTGTGTGTGTGTGTGTGTGTGTGTGTGTGTGTGTGTGTGTGTGCGTGTGTGTGTGTGATGATGATCTGGAGGCTGCATGTACCTGATGCACCTCATTCAAGGGACTGGAATAAGGATATAGAGAGACAAGTAGACGGAAAAGGTGGTTGATGACAGCGTATATAAACAATAGAATTTGATAGACCAACAGTATATGGAAATGGATGTGAAGTATATTTCATGCCAGCATATATGAACGCCAGAAGTAAGTACATCAGCTGTAAAGTGCCTCTGACCTTTGGCCTTTCATGTAGCTGACAAATTTGCATACAGACTCACGAGGCCCCGAGTGTTTCTACTGTGACCGGAACACGAGCGCTGGGGAATGATTAGTGCCTTCCACTTACTTACTGTGTTAAAGGTCATCACTAGGGAGAGCGTGGGGTCAGCCTCCAACCTTAACTTTGGAGGCATGGAGAGCACGTGAGGAGGATATGCCCCTCACCTCCAAAAGGAGACAGGTCGACTGCCAGGTGCCCCTGGGTCAAGAGGAGAGGGAGACGCATCACCCAGGCCACTGAGGAAGGTTCTCCCTGATCATGATGAAGATGATGGAACACCATGACGCCCAGATGTCAGGCGCTATGCCCGAATGTTTACTTAAAAAGTATTGAACTGATATATATATATATATATATATATATATATATATATATATATATATATATATATATATATATATATATATATATATATATATATATATATATATTTTTTTTTTTTTTTTTTTTTTTTTCATACTATTCGCCATTTCCCGCGATAGCGAGGTAGCGTTAAGAACAGAGGACTGGGCCTTTGAGGGAATATCCTCACCTGGCCCCCTTCTCTGTTCCTTCTTTTGGAAAATTAAAAAAAAAAAAACGAGAGGGGAGGATTTCCAGCCCCCCGCTCCCTTCCCTTTTAGTCGCCTTCTACGACACGCAGGGAATACGTGGGAAGTATTCTTTCTCCCCTATCCCCAGGGGATATATATATATATATATATATATATATATATATATATATATATATATATATATATATATATATATATATATATATATATATATATATATATATATATATATATATATATATATATAGAGAGAGAGAGAGAGAGAGAGAGAGAGAGAGACTCAAGTTACAAAGCTAAGGAAAAAAAGAAAAAGAGCAAGAGGCAGAAGAAAGAAATATGAATTTACAGTTTTCTCTCCTCTTTTTTCCTCTCTCTCTCTCTCGTCGTCTCTCTCCACTCCCGGGAGTCAGGCCAGGCCAGGCAGGCAGGCAGATTCCTTTGATCATCCATCTCTCCTCCTTACTCTCGTCTGGTGTCCGGGATGCAGGGTCTGGACCAGGCTGGGGGAGGCGCACCACGCAGCCCTCGGCGAAATGGGCGAACGAAAAGAAGAAAAAAAGATATTGAGGCACATTTTAATTTGTGGCTGCCAGCTGGTATCTAGACACCCCCAGCTGTCAGCTGGTGTCGGGACGCCCCAGCTGCTAGCTGGAGAAGCCGACATTATTAAATATTTTGGAGAGATGAAGGTAACCCAATTCCCTAACCACACCTCGCTATCGTGTCTTTCGCTAGAAAGGTAATTCATACGGCAAAGATAAACGAGTACGCTCTTGCATGTCAGAGTGGCTTACGGACAGTAGAAACCGAATGATATGAACAGCGAAGCATCCAGCTGGCTCACCGTGACGAGTGGGGTACCACAAGACTCTTTTCAGGGACCCATACTCTATTTCATGGTCTGTATCAATGACCTGGAGACAAGACTGGGCAGGAAACTCTCTGAGTTTACTGATTTACAGATTAGGAAGTAAAAGCCAGACAAGTGAAGATTGCAGCAATGATTCAGAGACAATCTGATTCACTGTTCAGGGACACGGCGGAGACTTCAGTGTCAACAATGCAATGTATCGAATTTTGGTGATAAAAACATGAAAAACGAATACACAATGTTCGTAAGTCACTGATAGATGTACTGGATAAAAAAAAAGTTCGAGTGGTAATAATGAACAACCACCATAGCCAGAATAATGCTCAGAAGTGTATTTGATGAAGCAAAATGAATGTTTAGCTTCATATCTGGAGACATACAACATAACGAAAGATAAGTAACGACTTTCTCCGGAGCCTTAATTAAACCACAGTCTGAATACACTGTTGATCTTTGGTCATCGAGGCTCATCAAAGGCGAAGAAAAACTGAGAAAAACATACAATAAAGACCGACAAAGGTATATCCGTCACTCAGAAATGAACCTGATGAAGAAAGACTTTCAAATCTGAAAGTCATTTCTCTAAAAGCAAAAACTACGAGGAAATCTAAAATAAGTTTTCGAAATAATGAACAAACTTGATAGCATAACTAGCGACATTTTCTTAGCGTTAGGTAAAGAAAAAATGACTGAAAAGAAGTGGTATAAAGTTAAAGAAATGGTACAAATGTAGGCAAACTTTTCTTTTTTTCTCCCCAGCAGAAGGGTAATATGTCTGAGGTGACCCACCTTCCCAGTGGCACGGGCGCGCTCCCGAGACCATGACAATACCATTATTAGTTTCGGTCGCAGGAAGAACCATTTTCACTTAGTGCAGTCAGTTCCCCTCCCCTTGCCTCATACACGTCATCAGGAAACGAAAATGTTTATAGCGGGAAAGGCGACGTTTTAGAATATAGGAATACAGATGTTTCAAAATATGTATAGAGGGAGATGTTCTCGCATTTGGAAGGCGTCAGAATATATTATGAATATTCAGTTATGCGACACACGAGCAAGACGGTGAAACCCTTGGTTATTATAACATGTCAAAGGCAAAGGCCAGGTCGTCATACCCAAGGCCTTTCCGTCATACTCTCTCTCTCTCTCTCTCTCTCTCTCTCTCTCTCTCTCTCTCTCTCTCTCTCTCTCTCTCTCTCTCTCTCTCTTAATGTTCTCCTCCTCACGTTTCCACCTATAGCTTCCAGTCACACCGCTGCAGGATGCTGGCGCTGCGGAAATTACCTAACTCTCCTGAGGCAGATAATTTACTAATAGAATTATTCCCTGGAAATAATACCCATGTAGCTTCCTGGCAGGCTTGATGTAGAGGCTTCTAGACAGGCCTTTTTTTCCAGGCTTTCAGGGAGGCTTCCTCTGTAGACTTCTAAGCAGCAGTCCACTAGCGGTTTCCAGGGGGGCTTCCCCTGCAGGCTTCCAGGCTTTCTTCCACTGTGGTTCTTCTTGCTCTGTAGATATATACATTGACTGGTGTTAGCACGAAGAAATGTTACCTTCCATTTATGATCTGTGATGGGGGCTGAATGTGTTTCAAGGGCAACAGATGGCAAGCAGTGCAATATCAAGGCCAATAGAAGGCCAGGGGTAAAATAAAGGCAGGGGTGCAATATCAAGGGCAACAGATGGACAGAGATGCAACGTCAACGGTGGCCAGGGTTGAAAATCAAGGGCAACACAAAGTTGGGCTTGAAATCTCAAGGGCAACAAAGGGCCCATGCAATATCTTGAGCAACAAAAGCCCAGGGTTGCCATTAGTGCTGAGAGTGCAAATTTTTTGCTGGGTTGACAATCTGTTGCCACTCTGGAGACTGTTGGTGGGCAAGGAGGGATTGTAGGAGGGATGAGGAGGAAGAGGAGGAAGGAGGTTTAGAAGGGAGGAAGGAAGAAGGAGGAGGAAGAGACAGAAGGATGAAGGTAAGAGGAGTGAAAGATCTGGTGGAAGATAAGGAGGGAGGATGGATGAAGACGAAGATAAATAGATGGAAAGAGATGGAAGAAGGGAGAAACTGTGAAAGATGAGGGTGAAGATAAGGAAGGAGGAAGGATGAGGAGGATAATATGGATGGAGGCCAGGCATATCCATCCTGTCCTCTTGATCGGTCATCAACAGAGCTAATGTTTTTCTAAATATCTTCACATAACGAACAAGTCTTACTCACGATCTCCGCGTCATTACTCATGAATTCAAAGGATTCTCCTGTCATGATGTGGGAGAGCTCACTAACTGGTCTTGGTGTGGGAGACCTCATAATCTGGTCTTGGTGTGATGTGACCTCATGACCTGATCTTGGTTTGTGGAGGCCTCCTCATAATATGTGTTGGGACAAGATATTGCTCCTATCTGTACATTTCTGTTCCCCTGGCAACCAGCCACAAAATGATTCAAACTTGAATGTCTTTTCGTCCCTGAGCAGCCTGATGTATTGGTCATTACTGAGTGATTCATCTTCGCTCTTATTGCAGGCGATGGCTGGCTTCAGCCACTTGGTGTTTCCCTGTGTGCATTAATCACTAAGTAATATTTGTTTCAGTGATTAGAAAAACTTTTTTTTATCCTAATGGTGAAACTACAGAGTAAAAATTCAGAGGCATATTAATCCCCAAAAGCGAAATTCGCTGTTGTCGGACGCTCCGAGAAAAACTGTGTCAATATTTTCTCAAAGCAAAGTTTCCCTGAGCAATATAAAGTTATAACCAACAGCGGAGAAATATTCCTGAATGCCTCAGGGTCTTCAGCAGGAGAGTATCTGATGAATCCTTCGTCAGCAGGAGAGTATCTGATGAATCCTTCGTCAGCAGGAGAGTATCTGATGAATCCTTCGTCAGCAGGAGAGGATCTAATGAATCCTTCGTCAGAATATAATATTCATGATGGATCAGACTCCTAGGTATCTATCAGACTCATCACTTGATGGATGACGGCCTCTCCATCGCCCGTCTCACTCATCATAACCTCATGAATGATCAGACTCTCCGATTCATCAAGGCAAACCCTGCAGTACACACGGTCGCCTCTCCGGCTGCACATGATTGCCAATAACCAATAAAATGCCAATCCATTCGACTCTTCCCAGACCCAGGGACGGGAAAGCCTCAACAACCAGGATATAAACCGCAATTGTGGAGATGTGGGATACGTTTTTTTCCGTCAAAGTTGCTTCGTTAATCACAAAAACTGAAAAAAAATCTTACTTCACGTGAAGGAAAATTGTACTCGTTTGTCAATATGACACACACACACACACACACACACGCACACACACACACACACACACACACACACACACACACACACACACACACACACACACACACACACACACACATCCTTCAACACCTGAACTTAAGGTAAAACCTTTCTACGGAGACAATGACCCCAGGTTTTGTGATGGTATTGCCCAAGTGTGGTGTATGATAATGAGGAAGGATCGTAACGTAACCTGGCAGGAGCCTGACCTCAGCCTGACCTTAGCCTCACATGAACCTGATCTCAGCCTAACCTCATCCTGATCTCTCTCTGACCTCGTCTTGACCTCGGCCTGACCTGACCCTGACCTCGGCCTGAGGAATTCTCCTCTGATCATCGCTTGCCTTTCATCTTACTAATTCGCGGTCAGCCATTCTTCCTCTGAGCTCCGCCCTAATCTCTATGAAAGCCGGATCCTCTAATCTGTTGCGTGCAGTTACTTGCATTATATTAAACTTTAGCCTCGTTGCTACAGTGTTTGATATCCCACATACTTGCATGAACGTTGACCTATAATCTGACCTCTGATTAGTTGACTATAATCCTTAAACTATCATCAATTCTTTTTAACCTGACTTATGACCTGGTAACATTACTTGTTGGCTCTTGATATCATAAACTTGACTTCTGACCTTTGATCCATTAATTCTTATATTTCATCTAAGACAAGAATGATATCAAATATCATTTTATCTCATTTTTCTTCAATAATCATATCAATCATCTGGCTAACCTAAGAGACTGGAACTTTGGCAATAAATTGATAAGAACTCGAACACTACACGTGTCTGGACTTCCAATTAAACATTTATACGTATATCATTCATCTTTTCTCTCCCTCTCTTTCTCTCTTTCTCCGTTATGTTATCATCATCTTCCTATTCCAACTACCTTGTACCATAATTGTTCCTTTATGATGCTCCAGTCACTGGGGACCTGTCCATTATTGTCTCTATTTCTCTATCTTATTCCTGTCTCCTCGAGTCCTTCCTCCTCCCGTCCTATCCTACAACCTTCTCCAGTCCTATCCTACAACCTCCTCCAGTCCTATCCTACAACCTCCTCCAGTCCTATCCTACAACCTTCTCTGGAACAAACAGTTTCGTGTTATGGGCTGGGGTGAGTCAGGACGTCACAACGCATAGGAATTATAAGGTAAACCTATGAGGCTGCCAACACTGTAAGTCTTGATCTTCCAAACGAAGGCTGGAGAGAAACTGTGTTGATCGTGTGGGAGCAGAAGTTCAGAAATCTTCGCGGCCTTTCTACCTCACCGAGAATGAGGAAATAGAAACTCTTCGTTATGTATATAACGAAGAAAAATTACATCGAAATTACAGAGACTTCAGAGAAAAATGTGGAGGATGAAAGTTATAAAAAGAAAATTGTTTTGTCTGAGGTGAAAAATTGGTTAATTCCCAGAGAGGCTCGTGCTGAAGATAGTGGAAACTGGTTCATATCTAACCGGCCATAACTCTTTCACCCCGCCCCCCCCCCCCCCCCTCTCTCTCTCTCTCTCTCTCTCTCTCTCTCTCTCTCTCTCTCTCTCTCTCTCTCTCTCTCTCTCTCTCTCTCTCTCTCTCTCTCTCTCTCTCTCTCTCTCTCTCTCTCTCTCTCTCTCTCTCTCTCTCTATGTGCCTAAATATGTCTGTCTCTGTCTTTTTATCTATTTGTGTAATCACCCATCCATGTCTGTCTTTTCTGTTTATTAACTAATTTTTCTGTTTACTCTAGCATGTAATAATACATGGAAATTTATTTGCATGTATGCAAGGTTAATCATTTTCTCATCAAAATGGAAGTCATGCCAGCAGCCGTCTTTCGTCCGTTTTCGTGTGTGTTGGCTTCCTCCTGCCGATGGCTGCATGTCTCATTCATCAGCGTTCCGTGTGGACCAAATATGCAATCGAACACAGCAAACAATGGCGGCGTGTATTCTCAGTTTTCCGTATGGGATATTGAGAAACACAATCTGGTGATTCCTCATCTAGGGAGATAAGGTCAAATAAGGTCACCAGCCTCACCAAACGTGAGGAGAATATTTATGAACAGCTGATATCATGATGGTGGAATGGAAGGAAATGAATGCGATATTACGTTGTACGATAGCAAATCAGGGAGAGACGTCCACCTCATGAACGGTATCAGGTTGAAGATCAGCATACTTGTGGAAAGGATATTTTTCGATTTAAACTTAATTAAAAAACTGATGATGTAGATATTATTTGCTAAATGAACGGGAGATGCTGGAGATACAGGGGAGCGTGGGAGAGTGGGAGACGAGAGATGGGGAGTGTTGGGAGGAGGGGGAGGAAGCTTCTGTCTGAGACACGTTCCATTAACCGTGCAGAAAACAACGTATTGGAGAAGATATTTTGGCCGGTGTGTTGAGACTCGAGTCTGGCCTAGGCTCCTTGGCCCTGTGCTCCTCCCTGGGTTCCCTCCAGCTCGGCCATGGTTCCTTGGCCCAGGTCTCCTTCCAGCCTATCCTAGGATGAGGTCCCCCCCCACTGTGTGCGCACACCCAACTTTCCCCAAATTCATCTTTAATGAATGTCTGACCCACGTGTGTGTAATGACCTATTTGTAGTGTACGGAAAGGGAGTCCTTCACTCGTGGAGACTCGTCTCTTGAACATTCTTGAAATTCCTTTTAAGCCTCTGTGTCCTCTGTTCACATTTATCACGTCCTTGTTCAATTTATCCCATTTATTCAACACTCATATACTACTACGGTGATTCGTTGCACCTTCTAAAGTATGGTAAGTTTCTTGCTGAATTTCATGTTGTTATGTCTTCTGGTTGTTCTATTCTTACATCTCTCACAAAACTGTTGTCTGTCTTCGTAATCAAACTGGTATAAAGACTTACATGTAAGCTGTGATTAGGTCACCCCTCATTCTTCTCTCTTCTACTGTGGACAGGTTTAAGGCCTCTGGGCTTTGCCTGTACTTCAGTTCTCTTAATTCTTGTAACATTTTTGTTGCCCTCCTTCGCTCCTCCTCTATTAAGACACAGTAGGAAATCTTAGTATCTTTGCTTCACAAGGATATACATCTTTATAGGTTTAATTAATGATGATGATGAACATCTGTAGCAAAAGAAATGTTTAGTGTCAGATAAGATGGCAGAACAGCTCCATAAATTTAAGACGATATCTTATGAATTTCCTCAAAAAGTCGAGACAAAGTGTTTTAGAACTACAATCCAGGGTTTATTTACAGCTGTGGTTATGTCCAGCAGCTGTTTCCAAGCAGCGTTATGAATAGCCTTCAGGAAATTATGCTTCGCCCGTCAGGCTCAGCAGCAGGGTCCAGGTGAGTCCAGAGATCCGACAGGCACAGCGTGGTACAGGAGAGGCTCAGGATCCGACACCACACGACACATGTCCATACTGTGGAAGTAATCTTTATGTTCAGAGTTGAGTGCAGATCTTATGAAGGTGTTTGTGTGATTATGTGTCTTAGTTGTCTGAGGGTGTGTTTGTGTTTGTGTTCCTCAGTTATCTGAGACCACTTGTGTACTTTTGTTTTGGTTAATTTCTGACAGTTTATGAGTTTGTGTATTTTTCTTATCTGATTTGTGGTTGTCTTTGTGTTGTTCTATCCTCTATTTCCATATAATCAAAAGGTTGATGATCTGAAATTCTTCTGATGATATGAGAACTTTACCAAAATATTCCTGTAGGGGTGAATTGATAACATGTATCAACTTTAAGACACAGACAGACAGACAGACACAAGCATTATATATATATATATATATATATATATATATATATATATATATATATATATATATATATATATATATATATATATATATATATATATATATATATATATATATATATATATATATATATATATATATATATATATATATATATATATATATATATATATATATATATATACACACACACACACACACACACACACACACACACACACACACACACACACACACACACACACACACACACACACACACACACACACATCTATGTTTGTACAAGTTTCATGGAATACATTTACTGAGTCCTGTCATGTTCTGGAATAATTGCATGGTGTTATTTATGGCATATTACGCTACTCTCTCTCTCTCTCTCTCTCTCTCTCTCTCTCTCTCTCTCTCTCTCTCTCTCTCTCTCTCTCTCTCTCTCTCTCTCTCTCTCTCTCTCTCTCTCTCTCTCTCTCTCTCTCTTTCTCTCTCTCTCACTCACTCTGAGTTGAGTGCTACGTGGGTAACTTCGCTCTCTCGTTGTCACACAAACACAGACATCAAGACTCTCTGAGCAGCAGACTCGTTATGTAGAGTATGTTTAAAGTTATGTTAACGTCATACATTGCTTTGCTGGCCCATTAATTTCAGGATTATGTTCTCATATTCAATATTGTCTTTGTTTTATCATAGTCGATTACCTTTTAGGGAATGCAGAACCCATGAGCTGTGAGAACTAGAGATTATTGCCTCTCTCTTTCTTCTTCTTCTTCTTCTTCTTCTTCTTCTTCTTTTTCTTCTTCTTCTTCTTCTTCCACCCGCGATAGCGAACAGTAGCAGACAGTGAGGCAAGAGACAGAAAATGGTGGGGAGGAAGAACATGGCGTGTGAGTGAAGCCAGCTGTCTCCCTATTCAGGTTAGAATGGACTCCTTTATACAACGCCACGAACATGGAGGGAAATATGGTCATCACTCAAGGCAATACGCCACAGCGTTAGGGTTAGGAAGGGAAATGTTGGCGCTACTCAGGATGATATGTCACAGCGCTGTGCCAGGATTGTGGAGGGGTATACCAGGACCATTCAGGGTAATTCGCCACAGTTTCTAGTATTGGGAATAGGAATATCGGCGCCATACAAGGTAAAACTCTCTCTCTCTCTCTCTCTCTCTCTCTCTCTCTCTCTCTCTCTCTCTCTCTCTCTCTCTCTCTCTGATGTAATCCAACAAATGCACAAAAAGGAGTTTGCTAACATGCTTAGGCAAATCTAGAAATAGACTGGTAGCAATGGGGACCACAGACAGGGGGGGACATAGACCGGAAGTGCAGCCTAAATCATTATACAATAGACAAGTTAACAAGTTCTGAAAAGAAAAAGAATAGAGGAAATGACTTTGAAAGGAAGTCATTGTGTTGGAGGAAGTAGGGTAAAGATAATGTAACAATTTGCGAATCAAGCATCAAGATAACGCCAGGAAACGATGGACTGGGAACATGTACGAACTCTCCTGAAAAGACAATTAAACGTTGTGAACCCACATGAAATAATTGCAAGATATTCCCAGGATGAAAGAGAGAGAAGATGGGCCATAACGAACCTAACGAACCGGTGCATCAAAGGCGAAAATCCCTGACGGTAGCACCTGAGAAAGATATAAATGGCGAGCAAGTTGCGTGCCATTTTCTCCTTGGTTGCTTCACTTCATGTAACGAACTGACCTGACGAGCTCAGCTGCAACTACTCACGGTAATTTTACAGTTGGTTCTTCTTGATGAGGTAATTGGTGGTTTTTTTTCTATTTTTTTTTCGTGAACATTTTACGAAAAACCTCAACGGTAAAACTGGCCAGGATCGTTAGGGTGAGCGTATGAAGGGCTGGCTGGTGAGAGAGCAGGAAGCCCCGCTGGCGGACGGAGGCGCCAGCGGCCGTCTCTTGGTTTAGTATGCTCCTGTTGCTGAGTCAGAGTTCACTCGCTAATTCCTGTCTCTGGAGAGGTTGCTGGAGGGACTCACTCATTCTCCCGCTGTAGTCGGCGTTGTAGTTCTTCCTGATGGCGGTGGCTCCTGTTTATGTCAGGCCGTTGCTTCCAACAGTGGTGTGTCAAGGCTCGATTCCGAGGCTGGCTCACGGATTTCTTGTTAATGGCATCTTCCTTAATGATTCATCACAGTAACAATACTAAAGCTGCTGCTGATTTTGCTTCTGTTGCTTCTGCTGTCGCTGTTGCTGCTGCTCCTGTCACCCTTACTGTTAGTCTTGATACATCTGCTGTTGCTGCTAATTTTTCACCTCTGTTAGCAATGATCTCTCTTGATTTACAGCCACGTACGCTCCCTCTGATTTGCCTTACTCTCACTGATGCAGTCCCTCACGTGCCTCACCTCCACTGATAATCCTCCACTTGCCTTAACTTTAGGGACAGTTTTCTATTAGCTGTAGAGGTCATCACTGGGACTGTGTCATCATTGACTATGACTTAAGATAAGGATGTAAGGTCTCAAGATTAAGAATTAGGAGAGCGTGGTCAAAGAGCTGATCAGTTAACGTCTGAGTGAAAACAACTGTATCGTAACCTGATTTTAGGATATTGACCAAGGTCTTGTGTTGAGGCTCGGGGGAGCTGAAGAAGTCTTGCCTAGGTTCCAGTTTATTGGGACGCCTGTAATCCCGACATTTTCATTTGCTCTGCAATGAGGGCAATTACCTTCGTATGGTCACAATTTTTCCACCTAGTTCTCTCTAAAAGATCCCATTAGAGCTAATTTTCTGGCCCATTTCTCCCTATTTTACAGCAGATTGAACAACCAATGGGACTTTTGGTCTCTCGACCCCTTCTGGCCAGGTCGGTTCCGGTGCCTCCCTTCTTGGCCCCATTCTTCAAAGGATGAGGTCCTTGGAAAATCCTGGGATGTGGTGAAGGATTCAGAGCAAAGGAAAGTGGGATGTAGGATGTAAACAGCTTCCTCAAGTGGGTCCAGGAATATGAGGAGTTTAGGTGAGGAGAAAAATTTTGGCTGAGACTTCGGGATAAAGTTCGGAAGTGTGAGGGTGCAGGGATGTTCCTGGCGCACCTGCGAAGATGTGATTAATGAGTCAAATCAGGTGGACACCGCGAGGCACACCAGCTGAAAACTGCAGGCGGAGCAGATGGTCACAGATGGTGATGATGATGGGTAGATTATGAAAGCAGATTCCCAATCTAAGTAGTGGGAGGGGTCGACGAGACATGTAAACCTAACCACCAGGATTGGTCTTCCATGTGATCAGCTGAGCAACAAAGGTGACATCATCAGTAAAGATCCCAGACGGAAGCGTTACTAATAACGACATCCATGGGAAGCATAATGGTACAGATGGGAAGCATTATGAATAACGGCACAGATGGGAAGCATTATGAATAACGGCACAGATGGGAAGCATTATGAATAACGGCACAGATGGGAAACATAACGAGTAACAAATTATCAGTGAGACCATACAACCGATAATACCCAGAAACCTGGGGTCTTATAATTCATACTTTTAGCCAGGTTTTATGATGATAATCTATATAACCAGGAACTATAACCTTGACATATACTATGGTGTATAACCAATACTTATTGCCACAACCTGTAGCCATGAGCTATAACTGAGACTCATGACTATGACATATAACCAAAAATTGCAACCATGACCCTAAACCAAGCCTTATAAACCACGCCCTACAACCGGACCACTGGGGTTTACAGGCCTCTAGGCCTAACGTTACAGGGATTCAATAAACCCTCCTTGACTCTGGGCCAATATGACCCCCACTCCTCTCACTTTATGACGTCTGTCACGGCCCAGTAAATACTGTGGCGTTTGATAAATCCCCAGTTACCTGAACGTCGACGTAGACGACGTAATCCCAGTGTATATATGAGGGCTGGTAGGGTTCTCCCAGGAGGGAGGGGGGTGCTGTGTTGTGTGGTGTGTGTGTGTGTGTGTGTGTGTGTGTGTGTGTGTGTGTGTGTGTGTGTGTTGTGTGTGTGTGTTTTATGAGTTTGTTCTGTGTTGGGAGAGGGGACTAGCTTCGTTATCTGGAGGGCTGGTTGTGTTTTTTTTTTTTGGGGGGGGGGGGGGTGGAATTGTTATGTTCTATGGAGGGGTGGTTGTGTTCTATGGACAAGCTGTGTTCTAAGGTGGGTCGTTTGTTTTCTCCGGGGGAATTCTTGTGTTCTGTGGGGGCACTGTTGCATTCTGTGGTGGGTTGGTTGTGTTGTCTGTGGGATTCTTATGTTCTATAGAGTGATGGTTGTGTTCTGTGTATGGCTGGTGTGTCAACAACACGATAAAAGTGTTGCGTCTATGTTCGTTACTCATGGAATAAGATAGAAATGAAGCCCCGTGACAAGTTTATAGTATTTAGATCTATCAAATATAGAATAGATTTTACTAATTACAGACAGACAGACAGACAGACAGACAGACAGATAGACAGACAGACAGACAGACAGACAGACAGACAGACAGACAGACAGACAGACAGACACACACACACACACACACACACTACGATTTCGGCGGCATACATGTTAAAGTCTGACATTCTAGAGGTGTCTGGTAACTGAACTCTGGCGGGAGAGGACCGAAGAGTTTTACGCCCACTTTTTTTCCCCGAACAATTTTGACGGCGATGCTAAACAATGTTTTCCCGCCCTGGTGACCCAAAGGGATGACGTATGGAGCTTTAATTGCTTATCATCTTGATACATAATGTTCATTAGTTTCATTTATATAGAATTTATTTAGGTAATGCATTTTGGTAACTATTTTAAAGAACGTACCTTAGTAATTTTGAATCAGCGAAAAGTAGCACAACTTTTCACAAATTAATGAATTTTACGGTAAATAGAATAATTTTTCAGTACCTTTTGCCAATATTTCCGTCATCTATCATAATTCTCCAGTTTCATAAAAATATTTTATGATTTATGCCAAAAAATGATTTTTCCCGCCAGACCTCACGGCTATCGCTGGTAATATCCTTGCGACCCACACTATGGTCGCCACCCTGGGTTAGGGAACCACTGTTTTACTTGCCTATTCTCCCTTGCCATACAATGCTGTGCCTGACTAAGGATGATTCCAATCACTCCAGCCGCTGCTTAGCCAATCCTACACCATCATGCCATCGCGCCTCAAACTGACAAACTCTCTCTCCATCACACACCTTTCTTCCTTCTTGCTCATTCAAGCCATCCTTCCTTCTTCATTCCCTGTCTTACTCAGAACTCATCTCATCTATCTATTTGCAGGCTCTTTCTACATTCATTAATCCTTCATGTTCTCATCGTCTCAGTAATCTATCTATCCCTTTGTAAGGACTTACTTCAGTCATAAACATATTTCTCTTGTATCTCATTTACTCGTTCACGTTTAATGACTTCTCATTCGCTCTCAGTCAAGCTCTGAAATCTGTCATATCTATGCCCATCAACATGTGGCAGAGACCTAAGATCTCCAACCATTGCTAGAGCTTGGTTTTAAAGCTCCATCGACAAATCTCAACATATATAGAAACGTATATATCTTTTCCACTTCATACTTTTCACCAAAGACCAGTGAATACCAGTTGCAAACATATACACAAGGTTATATCTTTTCTATCGCCTGGTCTTCACTAAAGCTCAATGAATATGTTATTTTTAGCACTTTCTGCAATAGCTTGGTCCTCATTCCCAGTTCCCATCTGACCAAACATTCAGACCTTTGAAACACTCTCGACTTTATATACACTGAGCCAGCTCTACTATTTCTTCTCTCATTTTCTATTCATGATGGATTTGCTCTTCCATTTCATTCACCCTGAATCCTTTTCCGATGCCTGTTACATTCGTCCCCTCCTGCCTAACTACTGTGTCATCACTATCATATACTATACCATCATCACTATCTTACACCATCCCATCACTGATATCTTACACTATATCATCACTGCTATCTTATACAACATTATAGCAATTTTTTTTTCACAATACTATCATTACAATTTCAGAGTTATCTTGCACCCTTCCATCATTGCTGCTATCCAGCCGCCCATCTACATCATCATACAGCTTCCCACAAATGTTATCTTACAGACCCCCACCATCACCATTATATTCTACTGCCTCCACCATCATTATCGTACAGCCTTCCATTATCACTATATAACAACACTCTACCATCACTAACACTGCATCTTCATCTCACACTAACCCCCCGACCCCACCCAACGACCCCCACCCCACCACTTGTCTTCATATCCATTCTTCTGTTTATACCAAGAGAAAGAGAGGTAACTTTCTCACTGCGTCACTGCCGCGAGCGATATGCAACCTTATCGACCTCTTATGGTCTTGTCTTGCTCCAGTTTCGACTTCCACCCATTAATCCAGTCCCAGTCAATCACCCGCTCAAAGCCAATCAGCAAGTTAAAAACAATCGTCTAGTTTCAACCAATTACCAGCCTCAACCAATCATACAGACACAACCAATCACCTACAGTCAACTACTCAGGAGAGCCAATTTCGACCAATCATCCACAGTAAACCAGTCATCCATTCTCGACCATTTACCCAGGGCTTGTGAATCACTCCCTCGCCTGCTGCTCCTGCTGTAAGCCCAGGGCCTCTACATACGAACCAGCCCCACACAGCCTCTCCATGTAAGGTACGTTAGTGGAGATTACACCATCTATCCTGCCACATTTTCATATCTTCCCTCCAGAGGTAGAGGCTGAGAGGAAACCTTGTTCTTTTCTCGTTACCGGGGGAAGAAACTGACAGTCAGCGGGTGAGATAACTACATCTAACGGATGAAGTAACTGATTACTGTGGAAAATAACCCGCCATAGACTGGGTTTGTCTTTGTTCATCTATCATGTTCTTTCTTAACACTTAACGTTGTTGAGATTTTCCGCCATAAATATTGCTCTGCTTGAGGCATTTTTTGGTGACAAATCAACCTGATAACATGTGCCGAGGTTGGGGTGGGGTATTATCACTCTGTGTGGTGTTGAGAGAGAGAGAGAGAGAGAGAGAGAGAGAGAGAGAGAGAGAGAGAGAGAGAGAGAGAGAGAGAGAGAGAGAGAGAGAGAGAGAGAGAGAGAGAGAGAGAGAGAGAGAGAGAGAGAGAGAGAGAGAGAGAGAGAGAGAGAGAGAGAGAGAGAGAGAGAGAGAGAGAGAGAGAGAGAGAGAGAGAGAGAGAGAGAGAGAGAGAGAGAGAGAGAGAGAGAGAGAACTGTTCACTGACTACGTCACCATTCTAGTATAAAACCTCATGTCAGTCTTCACTTCTCTCTCTTCCCTGTAACCAAACTTTCTTAACTGTTTCCATTTTCGTGGCCTTTCACTGGATCTTCTCTCTTCGTTTTTGTACTTCTTGAAATGTGTGTGTGTGTGTGTGTGTGTGTGTGTGTGTGTGTGTGTGTGTGTGTGTGTGTGTGTGTGTGTGTGTGTGTGTCTGTATAAACAAACAGTTCAGTAAAGTGTTCTTCAGTTCTCATGAACAAGTTCATGCGGCGTCGTATGTATTCCATGGACGCCTCTGTTCTCCAGCCCAGCTTACGTCACTTCACAATTCATCAAAATTAATAACAAATGAAAACTTTGACCCTCACAAAGGACTGGGCCACTTTAGAAAATTAATAATTTTTTCTGTTTCCTTTGAGAAGAAGTTTTATAATATATTTCTCGGCTCTGGCGTCAGAGCAAGAAGGTATTATGTCCATGATAGTCTGTGGCCATTCTAAAATAAAGATAACATACATTTTCAAATTACGTTTGGCTTTGATGTACAGTAAAGGAATCATTTTTACCTCGAGTGATTATAACTTGGGTTTGATTTCTTATTTCTCTCTATCAGTGATATTATGTTGTTCATTGTCTCTCTAGTATCGTTTTACAGTCCAATAGAGATAGGAGAGTTGTCTCTAAACGAGAAAGAGAGACGTAAGAGAGAGAGAGAGAGAGAGAGAGAGAGAGAGAGAGAGAGAGAGAGAGAGAGAGAGAGAGAGAGAGAGAGAGAGAGAGAGAGAGAGAGAGAGAGTCTCTCCTCCCTGACATTCTACACAGGTCTACGTTCAACATTTATGAAGAGATAAAGGCAATAAAGTTAGTGTTGAAGTGTTTATGTTGCCAGGATGAACTAAGACACCAAGGTTCGTGGTCGTTTATAAGAGATATTACTGGTCTCTTGCCAATATTTTCCGCTTCTGTTCTTTATCCTATGATGAAAATTTCATAGTATTTTCCTCTGCGAATATTTTTTGTTGTGGACACACACACACACACACACACACACACACACACACACACACACACACACACACAGTTATTTTCTCTACTTATCTCGACCGCTTGGGGGAAACGCATGACTGACCTAACCTGATAACCGTGATCAGGAGTAGTGACGACTGCCCTGATCAGGGGAAGCAGTAGAGGGAGGCTCGATCAGGCGAGGCGGGAGAGCGAGCCTTGATGAGGGGAAAGCAGCAGAGAAAGCGGTCTGGTTCTTGGTTGCATGGTGAGGCCATGAGAACAAAGGCGGCATGATCAACTTACCGGGCTACGTTATTAAGGAAGTTGCTCAAAGACTGGCTTTGATGTGATCCTGTTAGACTTCATCAAGGCGAAATATGAAGTGTGCCCAGCGGGCGGGGTGGGGGGG
Source organism: Panulirus ornatus (assembly GCF_036320965.1). Classification (NCBI taxonomy): domain Eukaryota; kingdom Metazoa; phylum Arthropoda; class Malacostraca; order Decapoda; family Palinuridae; genus Panulirus; species Panulirus ornatus. The sequence continues at coordinate 2,882,243 of NC_092236.1, read as the reverse complement.
GGGCGCTCTTGAGCTGCGCGGGAAACTGACCTGAGCAGTCGTGAGCCAAGAGATGAGAGAGAGAGAGAGAGAGAGAGAGAGAGAGAGAGAGAGAGAGAGAGAGAGAGAGAGAGAGAGAGAGAGAGAGAGAGAGAGAGAGAGAGAGAGAGAGAGTCCTACCTTAGCACTGACTACGTCATACAGCAAGAGGCTCAGCAGACTTGGGGGATCTTATGAACGTACAAAGTTTCGGTGATGATTCCATCTTGTCGACATAACGCAAGGTAGAGGCGTAGTGAAGTCCGGGGTAGAGACATAACAAGGGGGAGGATGATGACGGAAAGGGGTAGAAATATAACAGAGAGGGAAAGAGGAAGGAGGGAAAGATATAATACGTCGTCTGATGGAGAATTAGGGTTGAAAATTAGCAAGAGGGTAAGCTATAATGAGAGTTGAGATGTGTCGGGGTGGAGAGTCACGGGGGCTCAATGTGACGGCGCTAAAAGTGATGAAAGTGTTACTGGAACGATCGTACAGACGTAACGGGGATAAGAGAATAGGTATAGTCAAACCCAAGCAGAAGATAATCAGGTTAATGACAGGGGAGAGTAACTTGCTGTAGTGTAAACATGATCGGGGTCTGGGAAAGATATGCAGACAAGAGTTTTTTCCCATAGTCTCAGATAAACGAAATAGTTCCTTGATTTTTCTTTTATCGCTGATGATGTGAATGACCTCTGACCCCGACGAGCGCACGTCCCTGACCCTACAGGCCGAGCGCCTCTTGAGCCCAAGAGTCAGGTGCATCTGACAGCCTAAGAACTCCCTCGCCCGATCCACAGCCTGAGATACGCTTCTTGTGCCTCCAGACGTGCTTGGCCGATAGAGATATCCTCCAGCTGCACCTCTCAAAGATTTGGGTCAGCTGTAGAGAGGGATTCCCTCTTGTCTGCGTCCGGGGCGGCTGCCGTGTCTGCTGCTCGTCCAGGGAGGAGTCTCTCTGTGAAGTGTCCCAAGTGTTGAGAAACATGAAGTGTGGGGAGAGTGCTGTCAATGTGGGGAGAGGGAGATGGAGGAAAAGGCGAGGAAGAACTGGAGAAAGGTAAAGAAACAAATAAAAACATAGGAGACAAAGATAGGAAGAGGGATGTAAACAATGGCATGAAAGAAACGGTGGAATCCCTTTCTTCCTCTCCAGTTACCGATACATTTTTGCAGGTACTCTTAACCACGTTCTGAGGGTCTGGTGTCTATCATGGGATACAGACGATTGCAAAAAGCATAAAACCATTAGATCGCTTCGAGGAAAGCGATCCCAGGATCTTAAGAGGTATCTCTGTGTTTCTAAAGGGAATCTTTGACAGCGGTTCTGATGCATAGTGTTATCTTACCAACGATAAAGTTTCTAAGTACCATACAGACACATGGGTCTACCCGAGTGGCTGTCTGACTGCCTTATGTAATCTGAGTGGTTGGTGTCTGTATGATCCTCCCTACTACGTCCACCTCTCCTTTGCAGGACCCACGCAAATATTTTCTGACAAAATTTCCCATAGGAGTAAAGACATGATACATATATACAAGGTTGAGAAAAGGGGAACACAATTGAAAAACTCTCTCCGTACTACACATATAGTAACTACATGCGCGCGCACACACACACCTGCGGCCGGTATCAACAAACCAAGACAGATGTCTACATTCCCTCTGATCCTCTTGTCTTTAAACAGAAGGATGAATTAAGACATGAACCACAAACCCAGCCAATCCTAACATCTCCACCTGCATAACGACCTGCGAATAACTCGTCTCTCCTCCTCGCATTTTGTGACTCTGTGACCTGCTGTTACCTCACCTTGCTCATGGTAGGAAATCACAACACTGTCGTTGAACATTTAACAGTGAACACAAAAACCATACTAATGTGGTTGAACAATTTACCATAGACTACAAAGCATTACGCCACTGTAGATGAAGAGTCGCCATGGAACGCAGAACATTGTATCAGTGTAGCGGAACAGCAGCCATGGCGCACAGAACATTATACCGTTATGGATGAACAGTTGGCATGGAATACCATAGCAGGACACTGTGTACAAAGCTTTTGTTCTGATTCGTTAAATGTATTTATGTGAAAAAATCGTTCGTAAAGCTTTGATTTTATGACGAAATACCTATCTATCTATCTATCTATCTATCTATCTATCTATCAATCAAGCTCTCTCTCTCTCTCTCTCTCTCTCTCTCTCTCTCTCTCTCTCTCTCTATATATATATATATATATATATATATATATATATATCGGTGCCATTTGCTTTTGTCAACAGGAAATTGATGTAATACATTAAAGGACTTGTTACTCTCTGGATATGTTATTGCCGTTGTTTATTGTTCATAGTGAATAACATTGTTATAAACAAGGGGTTGCTGAATGAATGTTATTTTTTTCTTTTGTTTCCTGGAATTATTGTACGATAGGAATTAGAATTTGGTTTTCTAGTTTGAATATTAAGGCAAAGGTTTTACAGTATCTGGGTGATGGAGGACGTATAGGAAGAGAGAAGAGTTTTTTTTTTTTTAATGAGAGGGTAGATAGATAAATGAAGTTCCTTTACGGTGAAGAATGAAGCGAACCTTTCGGAAGGAAGTAGAAAGAGGAGGTGAAAAGGGAAAGTCGGTAAGAAGAGAAGTGCGGTAAATGAACGAATTAAGACAGACAAAGACAGACAGAGGGAGGCTGTGATTGGTTGAGACATGAAGATGCGTATGATATAATGGAGTGAGAGAAGGTAAGAGATAAAATGAAACAGGTAAACAGAGAGAGAGAGAGAGAGAGAGAGAGAGAGAGAGAGAGAGAGAGAGAGAGAGAGAGAGAGAGAGAGAGAGAGAGAGAGAGAGAGAGAGAGAGAGAGAGAGAGAGAGAGAGAGAGAGAGAGAGAGAGAGAGAGAGAGAGAGAGAGAGAGAGAGAGAGAATTTCCTAATACAATTATGAGGTATGAGAATATGATATTAAGAAGGAAAACTGGCTTACGAGGTTATCATCTATCTCAATCTTTATATCTACATCTATCTTGATATCTAGATGATACTGGTGACTCAATATGCTGGTAGAAGCTACGACAGCATCAACCAAACTGCTGTATACAGGATCACCCCTGGAGCACGACGTTACGACCCTCTAAGCACCACAGTACGACCCTTAAGCAGGGGGTTATGACCTTTTTGTGTATGATGACCTCGCCTTTGACCCAAACTTAAAGGATCAAAGGCTCAAGGATCTAACCAACGTCTTCAAGAAATCAGCAGATGCAATTACGTTTGAGATCTTCTGAAGGTGTGTGGTTCTTGTGCTTGCCAGGTGTGAAGAAAAAGAGGAAAATGTCAGTATTGCCAGGAAATGATCAGTCACCTCCTGGCAGTGGGAATTACAGCCCCCAGATATATGTTTCCACTTGTGACGGTGTGTGGAGGGGCTGGAGGCCACTGTGACGGTGTGTGGAGGGGCTGGAGGCCACTATGACGGTGTGTGGAGGGGCTGGAGGCCACTGTGATGGTGTGTGGAGGGGCTGAAGGCCACTGTGGTACCTATGGAGGGAGCACAGACTCTCCACAGTGAAGGGAAGTGCCCCTCAGCTTTAAAGACATAGCCTAGGGTACTGTCGCTAGGCAGGTACTCACAGCACCATATATATCATCTACATATATATATATATATATATATATATATATATATATATATATATATATATATATATATATATATATATATATATATATATATATATGTTATTGTCGTCGTATTAACATGTCGTCACGCTTAAAATGGTAAAATGTCGTCCGATTTCGGGGTTCGTTCATGGTGCTATCAGATTTCGACACCTGTAAATGTTCAGACCACTGGTTGTAAGCTTATGACTAACTTAATCAGCTTACCTTTGATTAAAAGTGGAACCCCTGGAGAAAGATGCAGTTCAAGCGTTTAACCTCTTGAGCACGACGGTATGACCTTTGAGTATAACGGCCTGACCTCTGACCTGACCTTTAAGGGTCATAAGAAAAGGTCAGGACTTCATACCCTAAGGTCGTACCCTCGTGCTCAACGGTTGATATCATCATCTCATAATAAACCATGGATCATTGATTCAGATTCATAAAAGCAATTTACAAAAGGAATGAATTCATTAGTGGTCTTGTATTCTGTAGAATATGTACTGCTATTTTCATGCTAAT
>NC_092236.1:2723033-2875533 GCF_036320965.1 Panulirus ornatus | reverse complement strand
CCTCATATTTTTTGTCTATATCCAAATTTTCAATATTTCCTTCGCTCTTGTACGTTAATTTCCTCCTTCCCTTTCTATCATTTTTTCCTCTCGGGCTAACATGGTAGTGAGGGTGCAGAACGAGTGGTGAGCTGGGGGTGTCTTGAAGGACTTTGAAGAACCTCTTCTGAGGAGCTGACCACTTCTCGTGGGCCCAGGACGAGGTGCACACTATCTCCTGGTGAACCATCGGACAAGGGAGGTGCTCTGAAGTGGGGAAGATGGTGCCAAGGTAGATGGACAATATGGAGAATGGATGGCTCGAAGGTTAGGTAGGAAACAGAGAGGAAAGCTGAGGAAGAGGAATAAAGTTCTTGGGTTTGGGAGTGCCTTATACATTCCAAGGTCTAGAATGGTCATATGCATTCCAGGGTTTGGAAGCGTCAAATTCAAGAAAGTGGATGAGTCAGACGAGCAGAACAAGTGGGGGATGGAGGGAGAGGAGGGGCAGGGTTAGAGGGCAGCAAAGGTCAAGTGAGAGAGAGAGAGAGAGAGAGAGAGAGAGAGAGAGAGAGAGAGAGAGAGAGAGAGAGAGAGAGAGAGAGAGAGAGAGAGAGAGAGAGAGAGAGAGAGAGAGAGAGAGAGAGAGAGAGAGAGAGAGAGAGAGAGAGAGAGTGTCAGAGGAGTTCCGGGATGAAGGAGTGTGAGGCAGGTTAACAGGCAGATGATTGTTTTGTGGGGGATAGCACGTGGATCACCCTGTCACGGTAGACCCTGCCTTCTGCTCTAAGCCAGCACGGTAAACCCTGCCCTCTGCTCTAGGTCAGCACGGTAGACCCTGCCCTCTGCTCTAGGTCAGCATGGTAGACCCTGCCCTCTGCTTTCAACAGAGCACTGTGTCCCTAGCCTCTGCCCCCGGCCAGCAGGGGTGGTAGACCATGGAGAACGAGAGATTCACTTGAGCGTCACGTCGGTGGTCAGCCTCCGGCGAGAGTTGGTGGCAGCGTGGTCGAGCATACCGATGTTCGACCCCAGGCTTGCCTCACCACACACCCGGCCCGCCTCACTACACACTCGGCCAACCTCATTACACACCTGGCCTGCCTCACCACAAACCCGGTTCAATTCACCACACACTTGGCTTCTCACCAAGTAGCCGGGCCACTTCACCACACACCTGGTCTGCCTCAACAAACACTCGGCCCACTTCACCACACACCTGGCTTGCCTGATCACACACCCGGCCCACTTCACCACACATCTGGTCTACCTCATCAGAGGTTAGTCTAACTTTTTCATCGTCGTACGTATATCTATGGATAGACAGATAGAAAAATAAGTAGATAAATGAAGAAATGTGTGTTGTAAATATGCTGCAGTTATTTTTCTTGTGACCAGTTATTCCATATCTACAGAAATCTCCTCCACGCCTTGAACTGCTCGCACATATAGGGAGGCTGTTACTCCAGCTTTCTTTAATCAAAAGTAGAATCAACATCCCCTCTCTTCAACCATCCTCTTTCCGACTGCAGTGTTATTGCTTCACTCTGTTTACTTTAAAGGCGGGCCGGACCCGAGGTACGTGTCTAGCTGCTGCATCCCTTACTTTGTGTGTGGAGGCCGGTCACATGAGGACTGACCGTTATGTTACCTTCTCGTCTTGTATTGTGAAGTTGTGGTATTCTTTTCCTTCTTGTACGTTTTGATCTTTTCGAGTTTAAGAACTGTCTAAAAACGTCCAGGAACTCAGTTTGTTACCCGCTGCATTTCATCTTTGTCTTACACATATTATCTGTGCTATGCTTCTGTCCGTACCAGGCCGGCTGTCTTATCAAGACAAATGCATAATCAAGTAAGCTCATATATAGATGACTCATAATAGCATTATCGACAAAAGGATAAACTGATATAGATATGGTCAGGTCTAGGAACCTATACCAAAATATATGACATTACTGAATGGAGGAAACAGGTGGAAAATTACTCGAAATTTTCCATCTCGCATTATATCAATTATGTGACAGAGTCTAAATGCATAAAACTCCGGTTCTAAGCAGAATTCGAACCCATGTAACAAGATACACGAGACTGCACACCTTAAATCAGCAGTCCATCCTGGTTAAGAGAAAATAGATTCCTTTACCGCCTCCCGGGGGGTGTATCCTGCCTTGTTTATGATCACATGTTCCTGCTGTTGCTGCTGCTGCTGCACTGCAGGAGGAGGTTTAGATAAGATCAGCTGGTAATTCTGGCAGCTGGAGTCTTTATTAGGATGTGTGTGGTGCCTCAGGGGAGGCGGGGTTCCCCGTGCCTGCAGGAGCTCCTGGGGTTACAGGAGCAGCTTCCTCTGTACGTACACCGCCGGCTGAACTCTGCAGGCTGCCGCCCCTTAGAATCACAGGTGCTGAGAAGGGGATTTGTAACTGCTTCTTACAGCGGAGGGTCGAAACAATGGCTAAAGATGATCTTGAACAGCACAAGTCTACTAAAGCGACGCAAGCTGCCTCTTAGATTTTGATATATCCGTAGACTTTCTAATGACCCTTCAAAGAAAGTTAGGTAGAAGCCTCACGCTAAGATTTAGAGCGAAACATAAGAGCATGATTTCTAGCTTTCAAAGCTTCACTTAACAGTACGAGCTCTTGCTGTTTCTCAGACTTCAAGCTTCGCTCAGGATCGTTGCCTCCAAAGCTTAGCTGTGTTTTGAGGAGGGATGGAACTCCAAATGAATTTGATGATATTGATCTTTCTGTGATGTCTTGTCTTTCTCTGCTTTTACTCTTTCAGAGGTTCCTCAACCGATACACTTGAAGAACAAATTTGGTTCATCCTTTCTGTTTTGAGACCGTGTTATTTATGACAAGAGGTTATTGTAGAAGTTGTTGATTGCGGTGAATTTGCTGGATGTAATAAGCGTGAGAGAAATATATGTTTAAACAGATATTGCTTATCTATGCAGTATATCATATCATTATCTAACATGAGAACATATGAAAAGAGGAAAATTGTATGCTATACAAAGGCAAGAAATGTATATATAGTAGCCAGATGTTTTCATTTTTTTCTGGTGATACATCTTCCTGCTGGGGGAACTGCACTGCTGAGGTATTTTTACCTGATAATGATGCTCTAAAATAAATCTAAGTGATCGTACTTTACCATGAAGACATCTCAGTGGGGAGATAATGATCTGGGTTTGTTGGTGGGGAATCTCTTGGGGTAATCATATCTAAGATTTTTTGAGACGTACAGCAAAGTATGGCTCATGACACTCATCCATTTATCGTATAGCATAGCATAGCATAGCATAGCATAGCACACTTACACTCATACATCTAACTAGCTATAAAAGAAAGCGAAAAGTCTCAAGCTTTGTCTCATACGTTATGGAGAGAAGACAAAGATAACATCTGATTTTAAACTATACATGAGCAATGATGGTTTGTTGTGTTGATAGTTCTGGTACAGTAAAGGCATCTTTGCGTTCCACGTATAACTGTTGTGTTCTAAGAACTACTTTCACAACACAGCAGCAGTTTGTCTTTTTCTGACCATCTAATGAGGTAAAAGTTTAATGAGAATATAAGTAAACCAAAGTTTGTGGAAGAACAGTTAATATGCATAAGGGTATTTGTAACGTTTGTTCATACGTTTATTATGATCATGTGTTTGCATATTTCCTGATACATTCAAAAGATTTTACGAGTGTTACCAGGTATTCAGAGGATATGATAGTAACGCAAGTGTTACTGGCTGTGTTATCAGGTGGTCAACTGGAAGCATTAGCAGATGGATATGAAAGTTGCCATAGGAATATAACATTGTTGACACGTGAATGTGACAGGATTGCCACGTCAGTGTGAAAGCATTTCTCGGGAAATATGACAGTGTTGCCAGGTGAATACAACACAGCGTTGTCATTGAGCATGGCACAGCGTTGCCAGGTGCCAGGTTCCGGGGCGTGGCTGGAGGGCAGCTTTAACAAGAGCAGGTCGTCACCAGGGACAGCGCCGGGCCCCGGGCCAGGCCTCACCAGCTGTGGTGTAGGCCAGGGCTCACCAGCTGTGGTGTAGGCCAGGCCTCACCAGCTGTGGTGTAGGCCAGGCCTCACCAGCTGTGGTGTAGGCTAGGGCTCAGCAACTGTGGTGTAGGCCAGGGCTCACCAGCTGTGGTGATGACCTTTCTTCGCCAACACCACACTCCTTGAACTCTGATGGCGAGCGGTGGACTTGCATTACTTCCTGAATACTGTTGGAGCTTGACGTCACGTCTGGCAAGACTGTATCATCGTCAGTTGACGAAAGTCAATTCAGACTGTTCAATTCACTTCTCGCTTCAAAGAAGTCCGTCCTATTCCTGCTGCTGACTGTAGCGCAACGTTTGAAGCTGCAGCAGCCCCTGGAGGTTGTATGGTAATGATGCCGAAAGTTTTAACAAAATTACTAAATCAGACAACTCTCATATCATGGTCATGTTTGGAAAAAAAAAGAAAATGAATATTGCTTAATAGATTGCAAAACATCCATCCTTATAATTGCACCGGTATCCATGATGCATAATTGACGTCACGCTGAAGCATTGCTTCCTGCACATCGTTCTGAAACTCTTATTAGCTGGCAGTTCGGTCGTTAAGTGGAACTCTTCTTAGAATAGTTTGCCGGTGGGCGCCTGCCATTACAGAAGCTGAGGCCATTTGTCTCTGTCAGATGGAAATGACGAATTAAAGATTGCAGCCAAAACCCGATAGCATGAATGTAATTAAAAAGTAATTAATGAAAGATTAGTTCTCTGGGATAATTACCAGCTGGGGATTCGAGATAAAGGATCGCAGGACGACGCGTTCATTATAGATGACAAAAAGCCATATAACTAAAGGATCCATCATCCAGCATAGATACTGTAACTTCAGTTATCATTAAAAGTCTATTGTCCGCCTCATATTATTGTTCTAAAGTCTCTCAATCATTGAGTTGATCAAAACCAACTTTATTGCATATTTCATGGCTTACGGTAGATTTACTATTGTTCATTATTGCTTTTTCATATATATATATATATATATATATATATATATATATATATATATATATATATATATATATATATATATATATATATATATATATATCAGTATCTGTATAGATATCATTATGATGACCATCTGTAGGTATGGGAGACATTAATAAAACAAATTGTGGTACACTACGACTTTCACAATAATGAAATACTCTACAAAAACACACAAGAAAGGTTAGATAGATGCTATTAGTTAGACTGTCGTGGCTTCCCGAGGTGTAGGGAAGGCGAACCAGCCATGGTGGGGGCCAAGACCAGACGGACAGACTTTTCTGACGATGCGTCCATTGTTGGCGTCAGGGATCCGGCTTAACCTGGTGAGCTCCGTCAGGGTGAAGCGGAGGCGGGCAACAAGTGAAACCCAGACATGAGACGTTCCTCCAGCAGACCAAACTCTCTCACCAGGAGAAAAAAGTTTGCAATTATCTTCTTAAGATGTAATTTGGCTAAATGACCCGGAAATAAGGAGACTGAATCTTTCAAGGAACTTAAGGAAAGTTTTATAGATGGTATATCTTTGATCCAAGCTAAATGGAACCATAAGCGAACCTTTGGAGGTATGGTTAATGATTAGATGGCAAATAAACAAAAGACAGACAGTAAGGAAGGTGTGGGTGAAGCTGAAAAACACAGTATGAGTTACGGTATGAATCATTGCCGACTCACTCCTCTGTGGGGTCTCATGAAGCAATGAACAAACCAGTTCATGTTTGTGGTAGGGTATGCAGGTGCATGTGACGAGGAAATGTCTCTGGAACAGACAACCAGAAGGATGTAGCTGACTTACGGGTGAGAGGTCAGCTTAGGTCGGGATAAAGTAATTGCAGCAGAGGTTAGGGAGAGGCCTGGTGGGTGTATAGTGATGAGATAAAAATGGTAAGAGCAAATTACATTTTTTTTTACTAAACACAACTTTTCCTGGTGTAGAATGCACAAATTCTGATGTTGAAATTAGGTTTACATACATAATGTACGCTTCGTTAACAAAATTATTTGTAAACACCGTAGCGAAAATGTGACTGAGCAGGTAACCCTCATGTAATTAACAAGGCCTGGGGGTACGAGACACATATTCAAACTCCGGGAGATGAAAAGATAAGAAATATTATATATGTCTGTGAGAGGAACGAAGGAGAAGTCTAGAGGTATTATTACAACAGTTGTGTGCACGGTGCACTGCGGGAGACACAGGCGGAGTACAAAGAGGAGATCAACATAGTTGCTTGATTTTGACATATGTCCGAATGATCAACAAAATACTGAAGGTTGTAGTGGAAAATAACATACGAACACCGTAGATATGGAGTTGTACTTACTATAGCGAGATTACAACTGGTTGTAGTTCAGTAGCTTCTTAATATGAATACACGTAACCACATACTGTTTAAGCTGACGTGACTAAGATACATGGAAGCATGTGAGGGAGGGATAGCATGGCAGATGTGTAGTTGTGGTGGAGAGAACAGGTGACAGACAGGGGAAATACCACGCTGCACCACACCAGACTATGCTATACCACACCACACCACACCATACCACACTACACCACACCACACCGCCACACCACACCACCACACTGAACCACAAACGCTGCCCTGTTTACTCTGCGTAAACAAAGTACCTTGGGTTGTGAGAGTGGAGGTGAGGGTAGGAGTTGGAGGTAGGGGTGTCTGGGAAGGCTGAAGGAAAGACAGAGGAATCAGTGGAGGATGTAAGGTTAAGTTCAGGAGAGATGGATAAGGAGGATGAGAGGTGATGCATTTGTGTGTAGGAGAGGTAGAAGGATGGCAACCACATAAGTGGTTATAGAATCAAAAGGAGTAGCAAGTGAGAACGCGAGGCGTGAAATGGATTAACATGGATATAGGAACACAAAAAGAGCATTTCCTGAGGCGAAAGAGAAAAACGAAAATTACAACCCACCTTTATAGCAAGAGTGGGCTGAAAAGGTTGCTAGTATCTATTTTTGTACAGCAAATTTTCGTCGGGAAAATCTTATTCCCAGGATAAACTACAAAACTGTGAGGATTCTCTGGGAGTGTAGTACAGTGATGTGTGTGTGTGTGTGTGTGTGTGTGTGTGTGTGTGTGTGTGTGTGTGTGTGTGTGTGTGTGTGTGTGTTGTCCTGTGGGAGTGTGTGGTGACTTGTCCTCACGCCAGGATAGAGTTAAAGGCTTGGGTTGGGAGATTGGATGCACATGCCTTGTTCTCCCACAGTCTGCTTTGTTGTGATCTGTGAAATAATGTTCTATTTTGGTCTGTGGATGTCCGTTCTGTTGTGGTCTGTAAAACTGTCTTCTCTTGAGGTTTGTGAAGGTCTTATGTGTGAGTTGTACACAGGGTCTGAGGCAGTAGTCTGGGTTACAGAATGCCACTACAAATATAAAAGCCAAACAGGTAGACACTTCGTCATAGAAGCAGACTGAAAGAAACAGACAAAAAACAGATAGGCTGGCAGACAGACAGGTACACAGACAGACAGACCCGATCGTCAAGACAGACAGACAGAAAATCAGTCAAACATAGCCAGAGGCAGCAATAAGCAGTAACAACTTCTCAAAGCTGAAAACCACTTTCACCTTTGGCAAGTTTCTTGTCTGACAGTTTTATGAAGCTGTGTTAGTCTGGCTCCGTTCATACGCTGTCATAGTATTTAACTTTTGCTGTATTGTCTATAGAGTCGTATTAGCCACAATACATTCATTCGCTGTCTTAGTATTTAACTTTGGCCGTATTGTTGCGTCTCAACTTCCAGCTGAGTAATGGCGACAGTTTCCTAAGTTTATGGAGGAATTTAAGTTTCAAGGAGAGGTTAACATGGTTATGGGGCCTGAGATGCCACGCTTGGTCCGGGAGAGTTAGCACGGCTCTCACAGGGCGGGGAGAGAGGTTAGTGGGGTTGTCGGTGAGAATGGGGTAAGGATAGAATGGATAGGCGCGGATGAGGTGAATAGAGCTGGTGGTTTGTGGAGGATTGGAGAGAAGAGTGATCGAGGTTTAGCCGGGGTTAGAGTGAGTGGCGACAGTGCCGTGCATGTGGGGTTGAGCTGTAGCTGTGTGTGTGTGTGGGGGGGGGGGAGACGAGCAGTGATAGAGATATGGATGAGGGAGGGTGAGTGAGGACGAGTAGTGAGGTTGTAGGGGACATCACGATCTGTACACACATCTCTTCCTGAATGTGGTTGTCACTGCATGATGAAGATACAGAAACACTGATGGGACGTAGCGTTATACTCTCTTCCACGAAAATGGGAAATGAAAAGGCCCGTTTGCATTTACTTCCACAGCCCCAGTTTTACATGCAACCCAAACGGTCTTCAAGCCAATACCACACTCCCTGGGGAGTTTGGGGTGTAATGCAAGGAACAGTGGGAGAATCAGGGGAAGGGAAGGAGGGTCGTATTGCCTCACTGTGGGAAGCAGCAGGGGAGGGAAGGTGGAGTTGTGTTACCCTACTGAAGGAGGCAGGGGAGGGAAGGCGAAGGGAGCAGTAGTGGCCCCCCTGTTGAGTGATGTCTAGGGAAGGAACACGAATGGAGAGTTGTGATGCGTTGTAAGAAGACCAAATGCCTATATATCCTGCTTGTGTGTGTGTGTGTGTGTGTGTGTGTGTGTGTGTGTGTGTGTGTGTGTGGAGATATCGTTGTTTTTGTACACAGAGGACATAGCATCAATGTTGAAAAAAGAAAAAAAATCTACTTCTACCAGGAATATTTTTCGAAGGCAGTGCACCAGCGAGGAGGAGGCAAATATATCAGCGGCAGTGAACTGTTAACATTTCTGAGGTCAGTGTTGGCCGGTGGGAGCAGCTGTACCGGAGATATGGCATCGTAAACATGATAAGATGACAGCTGTAATATTCCTCCAGTCTCTCTCGTGAAATATTCCGCTACTAAGTTGTTCACTCTGAGAGGAGGCGATGTTATGTTGGTGTGTGTGTGTGTGTGTGTGTGTGTGTGTGTGTGTGTGTGTATGAGTGTATGTATGTGTGTGTGCGTGTGTGTGTATATGCTGTAAACATATTGCATTACCCGGGGGTTATAATAACTTATTTCTGTATATTTCTAACTTCCACCTTTCTCTCAGGTTTACATAACTTCCTCCAGGAATGTTATGTGGTGTGGAGTGCCTTTCCCTCTGGTCATGATCAAGACAGAAGAGACCCAGGCAAATCCTCCGCCCAGGGAAGAGTATTGAAACCCCAGGACGAGGGGAACGCTGTGCAACTGTATTGATCTCTGTGCAGTCCTGGGAAAAAAAGAAGGAAACCCTGTAACGATGTACAGTTAATGGAAATATTAAAATGACTTTAGGAGTCCCGTCCGCAGTCATTTCCCGATGACCATTTCCTTTCTGTCCGTGATGAGAACTCATTCCCCTGTGAGTCATTTTCACTCTGGATGGCCATCGACCAATTTCATTCCTTTTTATACCAATTTCTCCGGAGCATTGCCTGGGCTAAGAGGATCAGAGGGGTGGGTAACGAACCCGGGGCCTCCACTGGCAGCTGATGACCGTGATAACGTGAAGTAAACGGCAGAGGGAAAGAGAGGTTAGATGAGGCCGTCCAGCGGTATGGTGGAACGATGGTATGGTTATGGTGGGTGCTGCTGGGGTGAATGGGGCTCCTGAGAGAGAGAGAGAGAGAGAGAGAGAGAGAGAGAGAGAGAGAGAGAGAGAGAGAGAGAGAGAGAGAGAGAGAGAGAGAGAGAGAGAGAGAGAGAGAGAGAGAGAGAGAGAGAGAGAGAGACCTTAATACACTTTACACGAACATTCATATTTCTCAGATATGGTACCTTAGAAATGCTGTTGGTTTCATAGAATAACGGGAATCATACATCAGACAGCTGAGTTCTAATGTATGATTAGAATCTTAGTGAGTAACGAAAGAGAAATACTCACGACATTACAAATAACAGGTAAAAGGTGAAAAGTGAAAAATTATCGAGTCTCAGAGAAATATTGAACAAATGTCACAAAAATTGCAAGTTTGCTTGCGACGCGACACAACTTGACAGAAAGAGAAAAGAAAAACACTTCTCATAACAACAAAAGTTTTCACAAATTGCAATTCTCTGTTTGTGTGAGCACGTCAGCGAGGGGGGGGGGGGGCTACCAGGACTGCCGAGGTGTTGATCTGCACGTGATGCTGAAGGACGCCCATGAGGGAAACCTTAGAGGCTCCTCCAGGAACCGAGTGACTCCTCAAGGACGCCTCAGAGGCTCCCCAGACATCCTAAAGGCTCCTTAAAGGACATCCCAAAGGTTCTCCAAAGACACTCCAGACATTTCTCTTCGTCGTAGACACGTTACAGAAGATGGTGGATAGAAAAGGCAATGTCGAGGAAAAGAAGACACCTGTAAAGTGTAAAGACGTATTGCATGGAATTACGCTTCTCTGTGTCCACACCTGGGGGAATGACCTCACTTACATAGAGTGAATGCTTTCCAGGCAAGGTCAAGCCCTTTACCTTCCCTCCTCCTCCCTTCTCTCTCTCCTTCCTTCCCTCCCTTTGTCGTCCCCTAGTGGTCTCCTTCACCCAACACTCACCCACAACGCCCCCTGTGTCAGGTGTTTGTATTAAAGTTTTGGGTGTCGTATGAGGGTTCCGAAGCCTCTCTGGCTAGGGTACACGTTTGTGTCTTTGGCTGCAACACCTGTTTTGTCAATACATTTTCATTGGACGTGAAGATGATACCTGTAGAACCAAACACATTGTGTGTAATCTTTGTTTTTACCTGCTTGGCAATGGAAGCCTTAACATGATCTGTACTGACAGCCTGTGTGACCACACGTGGTGGAAAGCTTTTACCTGTTTGTTTTTCTGTCTGTCTGTCTTTCTGTCTGTCCGTCTGTCTGTCTGTCGGTCAGTCAGTAAGTATGTCCGTCTTTCACCAATGTTTGATTTTCCGGACAGATCTCAGACAGCAGAACATGATGCCTCCAGTTCACTAGCTTCTCACGAGGCAGAGTACCATAACATAACCCCAGCAGTGCCACTGCTTGTCTCACTTGCTGGTTGGAGTGCAAGCTGCCAGGTGAGGGGGACGAGCAATCTGCCGCAGATGGGGCCAAGGCACGGGTGTCAGGATGGCGTCATTTATGGGACAGCGATATGAGGAAGATTGTATGAGGGTTAGAGAACCTGAGGAAGATGGTAGGATAAGAATGAAGAAATGAGTACTGTAATGTATATATGCACACAAAGACACATTATGAAACAGACGCATCAGATACGTGTTTCTACGCTCATACGTATATACGTATGCATACGTTCTTGCAGAGACAAAGAAAAAAAGACCCAGTGAGAAGGAAAATAATCACACACACACACAAAAAAAAAAAAGGTAGGAGAAAGAAAATGGCAAGAGTTATTAAAGAGGATGTTGCCATACGGTGGTCGGGGAGGGAAAAACTTTGTTGCTCCAGGAGAAATTCGAGGGAGAGAGGAGGTCTGTTTTTATGGCTGGGGTTTATATGTGGGGTCTGAGCTTGACGGTGAGGGCGCCGTTGGTGGCGGGTCCCGAGACCTGGGATATGAACAACCGAATACGAAATTCCTTGGACACTTTCTTTGTACTGTAAACATTTCCTGGATATAACCCCCCAGGGAAACATGTCCTAGTAACTTTCTTTGGCCATATTCCTCAGGGATGTTGCTTGTACACATTGGTTTGCACTTTCTTTGTTATACATTGTTTGGACTCATTCTGTGTACAGACTTTGGACACATCCACTGTATACATTCCTTCCCCCACACACCCCCTGCACACCCTCCTCCCTGCACATCCTTTTCCCTGGATGCACTCTCTGGACACCCTCCTCCCTGGACGCCCTCCTCCCTGGACACGTTCCCTGGACACCCTCCTCCCTGGACACCCTCCTCCCTGGACACCCTCCTCCCTGGACACGTTCCCTCCTGGACACACTAAACTTCTTATGCTGGAGACCCGCAAGTTTGATACGAGACTCGCCCAACACATTAAACATTTAGACACAAGTTACGACGGTCTAAAACGAAATTCCTTTTACAGAATAAACACTTACGTAGGAAATATGAAAGTTTATGACGTCATTCCTTATAAAACGTAATCAAGTGCGAGAATCGAATCTTCAGCAAGAGATCGTTCGTCTATAATGAATATCATCAAGAAAAATACGAAAGCTTGAGAGGATATTAATTGTAAACATTATATATTTGTTAAAGTGAAGCAGACCTACAGACGTTGCATGAAACGCCTTTTAGTTTCAGTTTCAGTTAGGTAGATGATCAACTTCAGTTTTCTAAGTTTCATCAGCCAACACTCCCTTGCTTCTTCAGAGGCCCAGGCGTGTCCTAGTGAAGCAGGAGCCAGACTCGATCCCTGGCCCAAATTGCGATCACTTTGATGATAACAACAAATGTGTAAATAAACCCTGAAGTTCCATTTAGAAAACGGTCCGGAACAATGGAAAACATATCATTCTAAAGTTGAACAATAAAGAAAGACTTTTCTCTTTAAACTGTTTTTATTTTTTTTAGCAAATTCTTGGACCAGAAAATATATATCTTCCGTTCAGTTATTTGAATCTTTAAGGCAAAAATGAAAATTGTTTTTCTCAGATAAAAACGTGGTAGTGATTGCTAGTCTGTGGGATTAGGGTTATAGATCCTAGATCTGTCAAGCAAAAGTGACAGTGATAATAATGGTAATGATAATGATAATAATGATAGTAATGATAGTGATAATAATGGTAGTAATAATAATGATAACAATGATGATACTACTAATAATGATAATGATGATAATAACAATATTAGTAATAATAGTGATAATGATTTCAGCACAAGGTGTATGTCTAAACATAAGTCAACCAGTTATAAATGGAAGAGAATATCAAATGATAGATAGAGAGACAGATATACTTACTGATGTACACTTCACTCACATGGTCACTGGTGACTGTACACTTCACTCACATGGTCACTGGTGACTGTAGTCTCTTACTGTTAACGTATTATACAAACATCTTGTGTAGCACTCCACTCGAAACCCTTAGCCTTACATATGGTGATTACAATAATGATACCCTGGAAATCCTATAAAACTTTAACTTTTTGATGATAAGTCTTAGCATCATTATAATAGTCTCTTGAATATCTATTGGTATCATATATGTTCCACGAAGCCTTACAAATCTTTTGATAAAGCATTATAGCATCTTGCGTTATATAGGGTCTAATATAGTATTACGATAGATCATTATAGTATCTCTTATTCTATATAGTCTTGCAAAGTATCATTATAGATCATTATAATGTCTCGTGACCCATCATTCATCTTAATCATAAGTATCACTATGTTGTTCCAGTTTACTTCTTATATTGAACCACAATATCCTATGTCCTATTTCTATCCTTCTCAGGACATCCCTTGCCTCTCACCCGGCCTTGTCTCATGTTTCGATCGATCTGTCTTTCTCTTTTCTGTTCTTATTCTCACACTCATTACGGTCTCCGTCATATTTGTCTCCCTTTATCGTTCATCCCGTCTCATACCTCGTCCACACCCTATTTCTCTCCCCGTATTTCCCCTTCTTCAGTTTCACCCGTGTGGATCCCTCTCTCGTAGACGTCTTCTAACTTCCTTCTTCATACAATATCTCAGATCGTCAGCTATACCTTCTCCATCATTTACTGACCCCTCCTGGCTCTCCCCTCCTCCGCTGGTCACCACACATGCCGCTGAGTGATAGGAACCCTGGGCGTGCGGTGATGTAGCCCCGCCTTGCGGGTGAGCCGCCGTCATAACCTGGTATAATCTCTCGATTTGTTGAAGCAGCCAGGCTGGGGGAACTCCTTGAATAATGTGCCACATGTGTCCCCTTCATACATATTTCATAGTGGTGTTGAATATCCAGGGGTGTGGTGTGTGGCGGTGATGGAAGGTTGTAGTGATGGAGATTTGCACGTGATGGAGCGGTGTAGTGATGGAGAAGCGTGGGAGATGTAGGACTTAGGTTGGGATGGAGAGAGGAAAGTTAAAGTGATTCGCATAATCCGATGAGTTGCTTCCAGCGTTACAAGACCAAAGGCAACCAACGGAAGGAACTTTATTCCTATCCACATATTTGTTTCTTGTTGTCATTGAGTAAACACTTATATCCTTTTGTGTTTTATTCTGGGTTTTTGTTTTGGTCGTTGCTATTCCCTTTTATGTTCTTGTTACTATTTCCTTGTATTTCTCTATCTCTGATCATAGGTTAAGGCACACAACTTCTTCAAGCACTAAAAGGAGAACATTAGCAAATGCAGATCATACTTCACGGTGAGTGGTGAAGAGTTCGACGAACGGCCTTAGTTCATAGCTGCTGCAGGGTGGAGTCCGTGTGTTGGTTTGGTAACTTGTATGCGAAGGAGGCTAGGCTTTGTGAGAGACCAACATCCATATTCACGAATCAGCCAATCATCATATGTCTCTTGCGTGTTTAGTAACCATAGAGCCAATTTGCCTGTCACCAGCGGTTATTGTGCGCCCAGGTCGAAGATCCTATTACAGGAAGTAACTGCCCTGAGTCACGGCGCTTTAGGTCTGATGTTCAGTCCTTATTTGTCTTTGTATCTTGTCTCTCTCCATGTATGTTCTTGTGTATATACCTTGGTCAAAATATCTATATTTTCACACATCCTATCACTTCTTATATTTCTTTTTATTTCACCTTCCCCGTTGTGCAATAATCATCTCTTTTTCTTTTCCCCGTCTCATCCATTTTCCGCTCTTCCTTCCTCTCATACATTCTCCCATTTTTTCCAGGCTCCTTCCCCCTTTTTCTTCCACTCGCTTGTCATCTATATCACCTAAACCTTCCCTCACCTCTCTTATCTACCCTCATATATTCCCCTCACTACACCCACCCTCCTACACCTTGTGAGGATCTGTGTTTACACTGGTGTGCCGTAAGGCCCAGAGTTTCTCCATATTTGTCTAGCATACCAAGAGGGAGGGAGAGGGTCGCCCTCCGAAGACTCCTGCTATGGTAGGTATGAAGCAGATGTCAGGCCCTCAGGTGCAATATTCCAGCTACCTCTACGGTAACTCTGACCTTCTCTACGATACGCTAGCCACCACCCACACTACTGCGGTACCTCTGACTTCCAATATGGTACACTAACCTCCCTCAGTCTCCCCTACAACACGACAGTCTCCCCTACAGTGCCTCAGCGCCCCCTACTGTACCCCGCCACCACTACTGTCTGTCGATCCTCTCCTCCTCTATTCAGCTCCCACTGGTCAAGAGGCAGGAGGATCAATGGTTAACAAGCCACAAGTACTCCTGGTGTCCATAGGAGCTTCCCTGTCTATGGCTGACCCACTGACTGACCCACTGGCTGTCACTCTGGCTGACCCCTCTAACTTGCCAACTGGCTGAGCCACTGGCTGGTCTACTGGCTGACCTACTGGACAGCCTGGCCACCCTGACTCACAGGCCTCGTCCAGCTATGTTTTTGGACGATGTCTGCAGCTCTCGTATATACTCATACACCAGATGTACGAGGGAAGATTGAATATGAAAGACACCAAAACTACTGGACCTTAGTGTCATTATGAGAGTCATATACGTGCAGAAACCACACGAAACTGCCTCTGCAGATGACATCATATTCCCCTCAGAATACAGCCAAGGTGACCTCGGATTTGGCTCCACGTCTCACGCCAACCTATCCACAAAGGCCATACAGTAGTAGTTCTGTGACGAAGCACCAGTCTCACCCCGGCGGATTACCTTCCCGGGCCTCCCCGTGAAGGTTTACCGACCTGTGGACCGCCTGAATAATCTATAACACTTTAAGAACCTGAAAGGTACTGATATAGCCCCTAGCAAGGGAGGACTCACGCCCTTAGTATGGTCTATAGCAAGGGAGGTCTTCCAGCTCTGGTGCAGTGTACAGTAAGGGAGATCTCCCAACCCTCATGTGGTCTACACTGAGGGAGGTCTTGCAGCCTTACTTAAGTCTGCAGTGAGGGGGATCTCTCATCCCTACTGTAGTCTACAGTGAGGGAGATCTCTCATCCCAAGTGTAGTCTACAGTAAGGGAGATCTCTCATCCCAAGTGTAGTCTACAGTGAGGGAGATCTCTCATCCCTAGTGTAGTCTACAGTGAGGGAGATCTCTCATCCCTAGGTGTAGTCTACAGTGAGGGAGATCTCTCATCCCTGGTGTAGTCTACAGTGAGGGAGATCACTTTTCCCTAGTGTAGTCTACAGTGAGGGAGATCTCTCATCCTTTGTTTAGTCTCTAACAATGAAGATCTCATCCCAATCATCAAAACTTATCAACATTTATCATCAGTTATCAGATATCTATGTTGGTATCATTTTGTTACTATCATTATTGTTAGCAGAGGCACCAAGAGTAATTCTTTGGACGATCTCATTATCATCATTATTATCATTGTGATTATCCCTGTCATTATCATTATCATTTTTCATGTGATTTAATGATTTACGTTTAGATTTGGCCACATGGCTACCCCCAGC
Organism: Panulirus ornatus; assembly: GCF_036320965.1. Lineage (NCBI taxonomy): Eukaryota > Metazoa > Arthropoda > Malacostraca > Decapoda > Palinuridae > Panulirus > Panulirus ornatus. The sequence goes on along the minus strand of NC_092236.1, from coordinate 2,858,958 downwards.
ACCGTTACCAATTATCAGCTCCCTACTCCATATTCGAAGCTGGGATTTGTGATGGACCGATTCCTCCCCCACGGCCATGTATGTCCTGTGGAAAATTTGAAGCTGAGGTTGAGAGGTTTCGCCTCTCAGAACTTATCCATGGCATTCAGAAACCGTAAAGCCAAGTGCTGTCCTTATCTACCTGGTGAACCTCGCTCTTACGGCGGAGAGGGGGAGGTGTGTGTGTGTGTGTGTGTGTGTGTGTGGGTCCCATATATTCGGAGCAATATTTCGATCTAGAATCATTCATCTCTCGCTAAAAGTTCACGTCCGTATTGCCCACGGTCTCAGGAAAATCCGTATTAATTATGAGGTCAATAGACCAGAGGTCAGGGTCACTGATCCGTATTTACTTGGTACGTGACTGCCACGCTGCCGTCATATCCTGCGTTGCCAGGCACACGATGATCCTTCTGAAGGAGTTCACTCGAAGGGTCGAATCCTGGCTGCTTCGGATCGACATGGTAGCTCTTTACCTCTTCCCTTCTCCTGTTGCTGAGGTTCAGTGAAGATGATAATGACTTTGTATTAACCCTGGTCGCACCAGAAACACTTATAAATCATGAGGTCATTAGGCCCAAGATTAGGTCATAGATGTGTATTTACGCGGTACGTGACTTTCACAGTGCCGTGACGCCGCTGCCAGCCACAAGATGTTCTTCCTGAACCTGCTTGCAGGTGTCGACCTCTCTCCTTGCTCGCAGATGTCGACCTTTCTCCGCTTTGGATCGACACAACTTGCTATCTTTTTACCTGTGTCTCCTCCTGTTGCGGCGGTCGCAGTAATGAGGATAATGATCTTGTTCCTGGGCTGGGGAGTCACATTATACGCCGCTGTACACCTTATTTCCCAGCCAGCAAAGACTTATTCTTACTTCAGGCGTGAGGTAGCGCTCGCTCTCCTGGCCTACAATATTTTCTCCTTTCCTTTAAGGATTTTCTCATATTTTCCAGCAACATTATTTTCATATTTTGTCAATAATGATGTGGTAATGAATGCTTGATGATCAGCACATTTTCAAAGATTTCAATGCATATGATAGAGAGTGAGGAAAGGGAATTTAGAATTATAATACGTGCAGTAAAACGGAAAAGGAGTGAAACATGAGAGGCAAAAGGCAGGTACAGCATCAGTCTTGCAGGAGCAGCGCCTCACTGTACTGTGGTGGGGAGATTGTAGTGGTGGTGGTGACCAGGTGAGGCTGGAGATGGTCAGGGTGGTGAGGGAAACAGTGGTGTTGGAAGTAGTGGTGGTGATGGTGGTGGTGAAGGATGTTGTAGGGAGGATGGTGGTGACAGAGAGTGAGGTGGTTGTGGAGGTGGTGTTGGTGGTGAGGGCGGTTGTAATAGTGAGGTAGTTGTGATGGTGGTGATGGTGAAGGAGGTCGTGGTGGTGGTGTTGGTGGTGAGGGCGGTGGTGCTTCTCCCCCCAGAGGTCCAGGCGCCACTCAAAGTGTTGTTTGGGAACACGTGGCGTGACGCGCCTGCCTGCACGTGACACCACAATAACAACAAGGAAGGCCAGTGTTTACCAGCGGCTGCAGCAGGTGCACCCCCTGACACGTCTTGTTGGAAAGTAGGTTTGTGTGGAGTTTCCTCAAGTTTGGTTCAATCTAGATGGATTTGTGGTGAAAGTTAATTTTTTTTTCGTAACTTTGACCTGTAAGGGGTCAAAAAAAAATTGAATCACGAATTTGTAATCGAAAAAAATGTCGATATGTTGAGAGGCTTCCTACAGCCGATATGATGAACAATATATATATATATATATATATATATATATATATATATATATATATATATATATATATATATATATATATATATATATATATATATGAATTGGAATCCCCGTCCATGTGTGAAACCTGGAACAACAAGAAATAACGGCTGCATCGATCACGTAGCAGGAAAGTTAATGACCAAAAAATTTCTCTTTTGGCCTGACCTTCAAGGGCGAGGTAAGGAGCGCAAGGGTCCTTCTGGACCCTCGCAAAAGAAAGGATCTTTTGTGGCCTCCTGCAGGAAGAATGTGGCCTCCTGCAGCCTCTCTGGGAAGGGACTTAGAGGCGGAGATCCTTCCAGGCGATAAGAAAAGTCTTTTGTGGAACTTAGAAGCTGAGTTAGAGTTTATATAAGCAGAGGAGAGGTCTGCAATAGATTATGCTAGTCTTGGGGAGTTCTCAAAAAGGCATCAAATTATTTGTTCTGAAGTTTTTCTCTAAGGTAGAAGTTTCCATAACTGTCGCAAGCTGTATGGCTCGCGATAGGTATTCGGCCTACCTATGTTACTGACAGGTTATATAAATTGGCACTTACCACACCTCCTGTCTCAAAACGTGAGGCGTGACTATATCACAACCTTCGAACTTTCAAAATATGTTGATGGCTTATACAGAGAATAGTTCCCCGTGAGATGTAAGGATGGAGCACCCACAACATGTAACATGAAATAAAGCAAGAAACTTGATAAAAAAGAGATGTAGAAGTACTGTTATATATAAGAGTGGCGGACGAATGGAATGGGACGAATGAAAACATGGTAAATGCAGGAGGGACACAGAAATTCAAAAAGTTGTATGATGGTAGAGAATGTTCAAGAGACGGGGACCTCATGATTGTAACCCTTCCTTCATGTACAATACTGAATGGTAATAACACTCGCACACACATATATATTTAACACAGAGACTCTTCACCCTCCACCCTCCACGCCTTTGTCCACCGTGCACCCTCACGACCATCATTCAGTACAATAGTTCAGGTTGTTTACATAATTAGCTGATTCATGGCCGGATTGGCTGGATCTCTCCCGTCATAAATGGCCTCATTTACATTCAGGAATATGATAATGCAACGGGGCTTTGTTTACACATTCGACCAAGTGTAGGTAAGTTTGTGTTTACAGAAGTGTTTGTAAATGTAAATGTAAATGGAGAGTCAGTCGGTTGAAAGAGTAATGATATTCATGCACAGAGAAATGATTCTTCTTACCTTGAGCGCAGAGACAGGATGAAACAGTGGATGGTGTTAGCAGCCAACCAGCAGAGAATGGTATGTACCAGCAGGGAGGAGCAGGGGATGGAGTCAGCAGAGTGTAGCAGGGGATGGTGTCAGCAGAGTGTAGCAGGGGATGGTGTCAGCAGAGTGTAGCAGGGGACAGCGTCAAGAGTGAGCCAGCAGAGTGGAGCATCATGGATCTGTGGGCAGGATCGTTCTGCACGTAGCTCTCGCCACTAAAGTTCGAGCAATGGTAAGCCCGGAAGAAACATCTGTTCATATGAGAGAAAATGTAAGATTCTTGATCAGTCCAGGAGAAATACTTCAAACAAAGACCTTTACCTTCGACTGCCACATATCCAAGAACACCGAGGAAAACGTGTTTCTTCTGTACTCAGGAGGATAACGCTTAGATCTACAAACATTCATCGTTTCAGCTCCCAGGACAACATAGTTGAGAAACTTCAGTGGTCGGTCTTTGAATCCTCAAGTAGAAAAGTTTTAAATGCTTTAGTGAAGAGCATTGCAGATACCAACAAAAGCTGCGTTACGTCTGAATAAACAGATCTCGGGGACTGAAATATTCAACCATTTGAATCCTTAAATAACTCAGATATTGACGACGTTAACAATCATGGTTATGGTCAAGACGAGGTGACCTTAAAGGCCCTGGCCACTCTGGGTATGGATGACCTAAACATCTCGAAAAAGACAGGATCAATACCGTATTTGCTCTAGCTTTGGTTGCCTCACTAATACCAAGTTTAAAGGCCTTATAAACACTGGCATTTACCCTGGTCCTCCTGGGTTATGTTACGTCATTCTACGTTTTAGCGAGAACCATCAAGTCACTGGCTTGATGGGAGGATCGTTGCTTCTTGCCTTCAACACTCAACCATAAGTATTGCTTGAAGATGCATGACACACAAGCACTGCTGCGTCTGGGTTATACATATTTTAGAAGTGAGTTTTCAGAAGTACCTAAGCTGGACGGAGCAAGGCTGGCAGACGTACAGACAGACGAATATGAAAATATTCCTAGTAACAGCAGCAGCAGCAGCAGCAGAGCTGAGCTCCTCGGCTTATTTCTTATCAGCTTTATGTATTTGTTGCCTCAGAGATTTCCCGCCTAAAGTGACTTTCAGGACCTGGTTTAAGTGCATCATTAAAGCCAGGTTTTAGCGTATCATCAAGAGCTGGGTTTAGATTTCTCATCAAGGCCGGGTTTAAATGCCTCATCACACCCGATTTTAAACGTCTCCTCAGGGTAGTGCGTCACACGTGCCTGAAGTAAAATAAAAATCTGGTGCGCTCTGAGTTAAGTCGTCTGACGTGATCATTTTCAACACCTCAGATAAAACGAATTTAGAATCCCGTTACCTAAGATATCAATAAACCTTAAAAGCGCTTATCAAATTACCGGACGAATTGGGTTTAACAGAATTTAGGAAGCCTCCCTCCCACAGCATCTTATAGAATTCTAGAAATAAATTGTTATAATAATAGAACAAGTTTAAGGTGTTGGCGCAGTGGCAATAACTTGGCTCACTCGGGTGGAAATTCAATTTTGCCAAGTATACCCTCCTTCCAGCCACAGTTTTACCTTCCAGCCGCAGGCTTACCTTCCAGGCAGAGGCTTACCTTCCAGTCGCAGGCTTACCTTCCAGGCAGAGGCTTACCTTCCAGTCGCAGGCTTACCTTCCAGGCAGAGGCTTACCTTCCAGTCGCAGGCTTACCTTCTAGGCAGAGGCTTACCTTCCAGTCGCAGGCTTACCTTCCAGGCAGAGGCTTACCTTCCAGTCGCAGGCTTACCTTCCAGGCAGAGGCTTACCTTCCAGTCGCAGGCTTACCTTCCAGTCGCAGGCTTACCTTCCAGTCGCAGGCTTACCTTCCAGTCGCAGGCTTACCTTCCAGTCGCAGGCTTACCTTCCAGTCGCAGGCTTACCTTCCAGTCGCAGGCTTACCTTCCAGTCGCAGGCTTACCTTCCAGTCGCAGGCTTACCTTCCAGGCAGAGGCTTACCTTCCAGGCAGAGGCTTACCTTCCAGTCGCAGGCTTACCTTCCAGGCAGAGGCTTACCTTCCAGTCGCAGGCTTACCTTCCAGTCGCAGGCTTACCTTCCAGTCGCAGGCTTACCTTCCAGTCGCAGGCTTACCTTCCAGGCAGAGGCTTACCTTCCAGGCAGAGGCTTACCTTCCAGTCGCAGGCTTACCTTCCAGGCAGAGGCTTACCTTCCAGTCGCAGGCTTACCTTCCAGTCGCAGGCTTACCTTCCAGTCGCAGGCTTACCTTCCAGGCAGAGGCTTACCTTCCAGGCAGAGGCTTACCTTCCAGTCGCAGGCTTACCTTCCAGGCAGAGGCTTACCTTCCAGTCGCAGGCTTACCTTCCAGGCAGAGGCTTACCTTCCAGGCAGAGGCTTACCTTCCAGTCGCAGGCTTACCTTCCAGGCAGAGGCTTACCTTCCAGGCAGAGGCTTACCTTCCAGTCGCAGGCTTACCTTCCAGTCGCAGGCTTACCTTCCAGGCAGAGGCTTACCTTCCAGGCAGAGGCTTACCTTCCAGGCAGAGGCTTACCTTCCAGTCGCAGGCTTACCTTCCAGGCAGAGGCTTACCTTCCAGGCAGAGGCTTACCTTCCAGGCAGAGGCTTACCTTCCAGTCGCAGGCTTACCTTCCAGTCGCAGGCTTACCTTCCAGGCAGAGGCTTACCTTCCAGGCAGAGGCTTACCTTCCAGGCAGAGGCTTACCTTCCAGGCAGAGGCTTACCTTCCAGTCGCAGGCTTACCTTCCAGTCGCAGGCTTACCTTCCAGGCAGAGGCTTACCTTCCAGTCGCAGGCTTACCTTCCAGGCAGAGGCTTACCTTCCAGGCAGAGGCTTACCTTCCAGTCGCAGGCTTACCTTCCAGTCGCAGGCTTACCTTCCAGGCAGAGGCTTACCTTCCAGTCGCAGGCTTACCTTCCAGGCAGAGGCTTACCTTCCAGGCAGAGGCTTACCTTCCAGGCAGAGGCTTACCTTCCAGGCAGAGGCTTACCTTCCAGTCGCAGGCTTACCTTCCAGGCAGAGGCTTACCTTCCAGGCAGAGGCTTACCTTCCAGGCAGAGGCTTACCTTCCAGGCAGAGGCTTACCTTCCAGTCGCAGGCTTACCTTCCAGTCGCAGGCTTACCTTCCAGTCGCAGGCTTACCTTCCAGTCGCAGGCTTACCTTCCAGTCGCAGGCTTACCTTCCAGGCAGAGGCTTACCTTCCAGGCAGAGGCTTACCTTCCAGTCGCAGGCTTACCTTCCAGGCAGAGGCTTACCTTCCAGTCGCAGGCTTACCTTCCAGTCGCAGGCTTACCTTCCAGGCAGAGGCTTACCTTCCAGGCAGAGGCTTACCTTCCAGTCGCAGGCTTACCTTCCAGTCGCAGGCTTACCTTCCAGGCAGAGGCTTACCTTCCAGGCAGAGGCTTACCTTCCAGTCGCAGGCTTACCTTCCAGGCAGAGGCTTACCTTCCAGTCGCAGGCTTACCTTCCAGTCGCAGGCTTACCTTCCAGTCGCAGGCTTACCTTCCAGTCGCAGGCTTACCTTCCAGTCGCAGGCTTACCTTCCAGTCGCAGGCTTACCTTCCAGTCGCAGGCTTACCTTCCAGTCGCAGGCTTACCTTCCAGTCGCAGGCTTACCTTCCAGTCGCAGGCTTACCTTCCAGGCAGAGGCTTACCTTCCAGTCGCAGGCTTACCTTCCAGGCAGAGGCTTACCTTCCAGGCAGAGGCTTACCTTCCAGGCAGAGGCTTACCTTCCAGTCGCAGGCTTACCTTCCAGTCGCAGGCTTACCTTCCAGTCGCAGGCTTACCTTCCAGTCGCAGGCTTACCTTCCAGGCAGAGGCTTACCTTCCAGTCGCAGGCTTACCTTCCAGTCGCAGGCTTACCTTCCAGTCGCAGGCTTACCTTCCAGTCGCAGGCTTACCTTCCAGTCGCAGGCTTACCTTCCAGGCAGAGGCTTACCTTCCAGTCGCAGGCTTACCTTCCAGTCGCAGGCTTACCTTCCAGTCGCAGGCTTACCTTCCAGTCGCAGGCTTACCTTCCAGTCGCAGGCTTACCTTCCAGGCAGAGGCTTACCTTCCAGTCGCAGGCTTACCTTCCAGTCGCAGGCTTACCTTCCAGTCGCAGGCTTACCTTCCAGGCAGAGGCTTACCTTCCAGGCAGAGGCTTACCTTCCAGGCAGAGGCTTACCTTCCAGGCAGAGGCTTACCTTCCAGGCAGAGGCTTACCTTCCAGGCAGAGGCTTACCTTCCAGTCGCAGGCTTACCTTCCAGTCGCAGGCTTACCTTCCAGTCGCAGGCTTACCTTCCAGTCGCAGGCTTACCTTCCAGGCAGAGGCTTACCTTCCAGGCAGAGGCTTACCTTCCAGGCAGAGGCTTACCTTCCAGTCGCAGGCTTACCTTCCAGGCAGAGGCTTACCTTCCAGGCAGAGGCTTACCTTCCAGTCGCAGGCTTAATACCAGTCAGGGAGGAGTCCAACTTCAGCAGAACCTTCAGGATATATGCTCACTGTGGTTGCGAATTATTTCATACTTGTTCATTTGTTTTCTCTATGTATATACTTAGACTATATATATTTTTTCTTTCTTCAGGAAAGTCTTTTATCATGTATGTAGAATTATAGACACAGTTTTGTTCTGGTGGATTTTATAGACGTGGTGGAAAACATATGATTTCTGGAACTCTCAAGCGAGTCTCTAGACGACTTGGTGTTATCATACACTACTTTAAAATGCAAAGGATCAGGTCCTCTGGTCACAGTCTGGAGGAGGGAAAGATTCTGCTCTTCTGTGGCACCATCTTCTTAGGAGATGCTCTGCTCCACAGGGATATTAATGCCATCAATTTTCCATTGACTTCAGAAAGCATCAGAACTGTATGTTTAATTACAGACTGAGGTCTGTGACTGAGACCTGTTGCTGAGGTCTATTGCTGAAGGTACTTTAAAAAGAGTCAGTACAAAGATGGTGCTGTGATGTGACTCAGTTGACCCCGTGCGCTGCGCGTGGGCAGATATGGCCAGACAGAAGCGATTAAGAACAATTATCTTTTTTTAAGAAATACACAAGCGCGCACATCGCACAGACACAGACACAGACACACACACACACAGACACACACACACACACACACACACACACACACACACACACACAGAAACAAAGAAAACAGAATAATCAGTATAAAACGCTCTTCCCTTTGTGAATATGAGAAACGAAACCTCAATGAATCATTAACATCTACGTCATTCATCCTTGGAAGAGAATATTATACAGAACTTCTGAATTTTCCACAGTAATAAACAATGCAGTGCATGAGAGGGTGTATTATTCAGTGTATGGAGAGGAGGCAGAGTTTTATGAGATAAGAGGAGGCAGAGTTTTAATACGTCACATAAAGTTCTGTTTCTATAAATTAGTTTATTAGTCAGTTTCTAAGTCTTCCGTGAATATGTAATTAGTTAATAGACGCTAATTAGAAATGAAATAATTATGCTTTGACATGTAGGCAGATGTTATCACACTCGTGTGTCACCACACGTAGGGGCTGTGTGTCCAGGGGGAGGACTTGTTATGGTGAAGGAGAACGAGACCAAAGCTTTATATAACATAGCCATATTTACCACAAGGCTTTACCTTGTTTCTAACAAGGCCGATCCTAACATGGCTATCATGGTTCGTGATTACTGCCCTGAAGCAGTTGAATAAGCAGTAGATAAACAGATTGATAAAGATAAAGAATAATTACTACAGTATCACCTTCGTCGCCTGAGATATCCCTATTTAGTCTTCACAAACACGCACACACACACACACACACACACACACACACACACACACACACACACACACACACACACACACACACACACACACAGATCTAGCAAGCTGATAGCTGGTACTTATTTCCACTTCTTTACAACTCTCCTTTAAGAGCAAGCTTGTGAGGGAGACCATTTGCACCACACGTGTGTGTAGAACAATAAAATGATTTCAGTTTTTATTTTCCTCTAACGTTAAGTTGATATTCCTGTGCTTCCAGCGCAGGAAGATATGTGTTTTCTATTGTTAAGGCCAAATTGACCTCTGTGGCCCTGAACACCTCAATTACCTTCATGTCGCGTCCAGCAGCGTGTCGCCTCAGATTATTACTTAAAATGTATGTATGTAATGTAAACATCAATACTCGTACTTACTGTATGGTGGTCCAGGTTGTTGGTGTAGGAACATTGTTAACCCTACGATCCGCACTCCCTCCTACCTCGGTAGGGGAGATGACGACCAAGGGTTTGTGAACCTTAATGCTGTTGTTATTCTCCAGGTTTATGAGAGGATGTGACCCTGGGGTTTACCAGGTGGTCAGGACAGTGAGTTTATATGATTAGGACAGTGGGTTTACCTGGTCAGGAAGGAGGATATTTAAGGTTAGGAAATACGGTTTACGTAGCTAGGTCTATCCTTACATATCCAAGCCTGCAGGTTTACATCATCAGACCACTGGGTTTACCTGGTCGGTGCAGTACACTCACAAAAACCCGTCTGTATCTTACAGAAGAAAGGCTACAGGTGTCATCATTACGCCAACGAGTTTACGTATGCAAACGAGGGTTTACATCGTCAGACCAGAGCTTGCGTAGTCAAAACCTGTAGGTTTACATGGCCAAACCAGAGGATTAACAGGGGCAGGTGGGTATACCCCTGAGGGAGGTCCCCGGACCTGGCTGTGTGTACAAACTGCGGTTTTGGTCGGGTAATTAGACTATAATTTACTTTGATGGCGAGAACAGTCAGGTTCCCTGGCCAATTACCTCACTTTATTGTCCTAGTGAATTGTCCGACCAGCCCTGACTCGACCAGGGCAGCAGGTCCGCTGTCAAGGGCCTTTCAGGGCCCAGAGTGAATTGCCCGACCAGCCCTGACTGTCTGCGCTGACGGCCAATCACCGTGCGTATTTTCTAACATAATCTGTGTGATAGCCAATGAACGGTCGTCCTTGTCTTCAGAGGAGGTAGCCAGCCAGTCAACGTGCGACCCTGCCTATACTATCCGAGCGATAGCCAATCAGCGTTCGTCTTTGCCAGTATAAGATGGTTCATAGCCAATCAACGCCCGTTCTTGCCCACACAGATCGCATGATACACCGTCTGTCTGGTGTAATATCCGAGCCAGAGGGACGAACCGCTGCTTATATTTACTGATGCACGACCTCAGGAACCATGACGTGAGGAGCTCTTAATGGATGATGATGAGGGATGAGGGAGCTGTGAGGGGGCTGGATGGGGGGATCTGTAGACGGAATGTTGGTGAATTTATTGGTAGGGCGTTTGTGAAATGATGGAGAGGAAGGGGGAGAAAGGGTCATTGTGTAGTGGTGACAGATATCGTGAGGGAGGATTAGTTGTGTGTGTGTGTGTGTGTGTGTGTGTGTGTGTGTGTGTGTGTGTGTGTGTGTGAGGGGGAAGGGATCAGAGTGTGGAGGTGGTGGTGGGGGTAGTTGTGTCTGTGTCACGGTATTCACTGTGTCTGTATGTCTGTTTTCGTATATACTTTGATGTACCTTCTCCGTCCTGCTCCTCTCTCACATCCGCCCATAGCCTCAGTATATCGCACATTCCTTCCGTTCGTTCCACCGTCAATCGCTCTGGTTCACACCATCATCGTTTTCGGTACAAACATCATTACCCTTTACGACGAGCCATCATCGCTTTGCCACACCCTTCATGATTCTGACAACCATCCTCTCTGACCAACGATCCCCAAGCTTTCCACCACCACCACCACCAACAACAACAACTACAACAACTACAACTACAACACCGAGTTGTCTCCTACATCCTACTCCTGGCCATCTCACTGCTCCGTGTTCCTTGCAAGTAGCGGGTCACCAGCAGGGAGCACCGCCTCAAGGAGCCTCTGTCCACTCCAGAATTTGCAAGTACTGGAAACTGTCTGACACTTGGAGTCGAGAGGCTGATTTCAGGACCTGGTCAGGTTTCCATCGGACAGGACCAGAGTGGAGGTTAATGACATGATCTGTGCGTGTGTGTGTGTGTGTGTGTGTGTGTGTGTTAAGAATATGTTCTCCGAGTAAAGTTAACTACAAAATAGCCATTACTGCTACTAATTAGATCATTCAGGATGAACTAACCTTTTCAAAAGTTTACTTAATTCTCTTGCAGGAAATACCGTAATTCTCTGTGATAACAACTTTATCTCTCTTCTTTCGTGTGCGCAAGAAAGATACTGGAAACCCTCAGAATCTAACTTGTTTTTCCTGGTACACCGAGGTTATCATTTATACCATATGTAATCATAAACCACAGTTACCAGAAATACTGTACAAAACATATATTGCGATATCGATGAAATTGACTAATGTACAAAGAAAAAAGAAAAGACAAAAAAATCCTGTTCTGAAGCTATAATCTAATATTTCTCCCAGGCCATTCAAAAACAAGTGGCCAGGAACCTGGCACTCATCACCAGGTGAAAACAACTTGACGAACAGGATTAGCTCCGTAACTTCCCTCTCTCGCCGGTCAAAAAGGGTGAAGAGTCATTTTTCTGTTGACACTAAAATTCCTCTGAGATGTAACTCTACAAAAGACGATCTCCCTGCAGGAGGAAGCCAGGACCGGACGTCCCGCAGACACGTGCCAATAAAATAGGTCCTTTCCAGCACCTCAGAGGACTCTCTCCCACCCTCTCTCTCTCTCTCTCTCTCTCTCTCTCTCTCTCTCTCTCTCTCTCTCTCTCTCTCTCCCTTGGGAAGACGAGCTGCCAGGATACACTCCTTGCCGCGCCGTTGCTTACTGCTGTCATCGAATGCAGCGACCATGAGATCCACCGTCGTAGGAAGGAGTATAGCGCGGCTGACGACACTTCCAACAGTGCCAATGGTGGAGCTGTCTCACGGGTCCCCAAGTCCCCAGCTCACGTCATTACGACTCCCTCAGCTTGTTACACACGTCACACGACCTTCCTCTCTCACACGGCAGACGGCCACCTCAACTTGCACCACGAGCAAGATCAGTCAGTCACTTAATGCCAGGTTAGAGGAAAATATTCTCTGAAGCTCAAAGAATTATTAAGGGACTAACGATTGTTTTACACTTCGGGTGTCGAGAATTACGGCCGAAACCTAAAGACTGTAAACGATTCACATTTACGTCTGGTCCTGCCTCTGGTCTCCTGCCGCGTCAGGAATGACCAACTCTGGTGCTTTAACCCGACCATTACAACCTGACGAGGTTAATTACCGCGCCAGAGGGAACACTTTCCCATAGCACTAGCAGGGGATTTCGACCTTATGCCAGTCCCTTCTGGCGCTGGACCCTGGCCAGTGGTGTAAATCTTTCTTCCCCATCAGAGAGTTTAAGCAATTATGTTGTTCGACCAACTAAGTTCGTTAACAAGATAAAATCAGCTATCAAAGAATGAACAACTTTAAGAATATATACATATATATATATATATATATATATATATATATATATATATATATATATATATATATATATATATATATATATATATATATATATATATATATATATATATTTTTTTTTTTTTTTTTTCATACTATTCGCCATTTCCCGCATTAGCGAGGTAGCGTTAAGAACAGAGGACTGGGCCTTTGAGGGAATATCATCACCTGGCCCCCTTCTCTGTTCCTTCTTTTAGAGAAAACAAAAAAATGAGAGGGGAGGATTTCTAGCCCCCCGCTCCCTTCCCTTTTAGTCGCCTTCTACGACACGCAGGGAATACGTGGGAAGTATTCTTTCTCCCCTATCCCCAGGGATAATATATATATATATATATATATATATATATATATATATATATATATATATATATATATATATATATATATATATATATAATTCTTCGCTTCTGCGACTGACAGACTTTTGTATTAACTTCTTTATATTTCATAAATCGCCTCCTGATCTCGTCTGTAGAAACGAAAATTTTAAAACAAGGATTATGTTGTGGGCGTCCATCTGCCCTCTCTTCTCTCTTTCTCATGTTGCTAAGTTTTTTAACCAGAGGATTCAATGACAGTGTAATCAGCTGGGTAAATACTCCTGTAGTCTCGCTGAAGGAGATGCCCTAATTCACTCATTTAAGGAGAAATTGTTGGTATCCCACTGGGAGAGGGAGAGACAAAGACAGAGAGAAAGAGAAGAGAGAGAGAGAGAGGAGCGAGAAAGAGAGAGACTGTTGCTTTCGCAGTGAGAGAGATACATTTAGTGTCTCCCAGGATACAGACTGCTGGTTTCTTATCTTTCTTTCCTTCAATGACCCTCGCACAATGTCAATACTTTCACGAGAAAACTAAAATCAAGTTGTAAACTCTAACTTCGTAGAGTTTACATCAATAATTCCGAGAAGTCATGAACCAAACATGAAGCTATCAGCGAATCTAACATGGCAAGAAACCACGTTCCATTAGAGAACTTCCAGCTGGCTGGTTTCTGATTACATACAAGGTTTCAGACGCCCTAGATGCCGACCTCAGGCTAATACCAAAGGTGACTGGACTCCCTCTCAGAGGTTACGCTGAAGTGGTGGCAAATTTCCTTTCATAGCTTGTCTATGGTCAAGATAGTGAATTTTTCTAACCGTACAGCTGACTCGTGCTACGCCTAACCATCCTCTGAATAAAATGACACTGTGTTCATGGTCTGTCTGATCTTCAATTTTTCGGTTTCATTTTAGGAAACAAAGCCAAGTCTGTATGGCATCTAAACTTATCTATAGATTCATAAACACATGTATCTTTCTATCAATCAGGATTTAGATAAGTAAATCGATAGTGTGTAGATACACACTATCGATCTACACAGAAGTTCATTTCTATGTCTATATTCATATTCACAGCTATATCTATAATCAGCTATCTCATTTATCTCCTTTCCATCTAGAACTGTACCATCGGGAACAACATTATGTATTGTATTCCTCTTTACCTAACTCGAACAAATTCGGTCTGTCTGTGTGTCAGTCTGTCTGTCTGTCTGTCTGTCTCTCTCTCTCTCTCTCTCTCTCTCTCTCTCTCTCTCTCTCTCTCTCTCTCTCTCTCTCTCTCTCTCTCTCTCTCTCTCTCTCTCTCTCTCTCTCTCTCTCTCTCTCTTATTCTCACATCTAAAAGAAAATATGTTTCTTTTATTTACACACAGCGAATTAAAAACAAACAGTCGAGTCTGCGCATGCGCCGACGTCTTCCCTCACCTCGCGGGAGGGAGAAAGCAAACTCCGATATCTTCTTTTATCTCCTACTTATTCTGTATTCATGGCTTCTCAGGCTCTTCCCATCCCGGAATCATCTGAGGCAGAAACCAAGAGGACTTAACCGTTATTGGTACATTATACGTTACCAGTTATTGCCAAACGACAGTAGTGTTGACACTGATAGCTGTACCTGCACTGGGAGAAAGAGAGGTTATTCAAATCAGTCTCCTGTAAAGTCCATTTCTTTGAGGACTCTAGTAATTATGCTGACTTCTGACAATGACATCAGTAATTGCTCCTCTTTCAGCAATAACTAGAAATTGATTTCGAGATATTTCAAACAGAAGGACCAATATACAGTCAATGTAAAATGCATGTCTTCGTCCCCAATGTCCGAATCAACTTTTGTGAAATAATTTCATCTATTCCAAAGAAGTGATGTGATAATGAAACGGCTTCTGATCTGATGGTGAAGAGAAATCTCGTGATAATGTCTCTGTTTTGGGTTTACAGTGACCTTCTGAATATGTCAGGAGAGTGGCTACGTATCTCCAGCCTGAGGGGTGTCAATCCTCAGTACATGTAATATGAAGGAACACCAGAGAGGTCCTGGTAAATGTGAGTGAGTGTAGTGGTTAAATTGAGAATGTCTGAGATGTGACGGTGGGGAAGGCTCTGGTCTGGGAGGCATGAATCTCTGGTGTGGGCCACATGAACTACTGGTCTGACGATCATCGTCTACTGTCCCCCTCCTAAACAAGCACCAACCATGTATCTTCGGAACGTAAACAATGAGGTCTCGGCAGTATCAGGAGGTCACTCATATGACTGGTTTCCAAATCTCATAATCTCCAGGATGCGGAAAAAAAGTTTAAACTAAACATTGCCATATACATATGGATCCTTGTTTTCCCGAACATACAGTAAATCTTTTACACCATAAGAATACATATGATAAATGTTGGGAGAAGGAAACGTCTTTGATGGGTTAAACGTGCAATTGTATTTCTGTCACAGAACTTCTCAAAAACTAGTTTTCGCAATAGATTTCCCGGTCTGCCATGGACGAGTCGTGTCTCCAACACCTGCTACCTGGAGGCGAGTCACTGCAGGCTCTCGGGTCCTCAGAGCCGAATGGAGGCATGAAGGGAAGTCTTGTGTCCACCACAGGAAGTGGTAAGGCGTTTGTCATCCCGAGGCAGAAATGCTGGAGCCACCTGCACACAGCACATACAACTAGAAGTTACTTCTCGGACAAATATATATATATATATATATATATATATATATATATATATATATATATATATATATATATATATATATATATATATATATATATATATATATATATATATATATATATATATATATATATATATATATATATATATATATATATATATATATATATATATATATATATATATATATATATATACATACATATGTATATAGATATATAATTTAGAATTAGAGCTCTACCATTTAGATGGATCCCTACCATAAGATTAGATCCTTGCCATCTAATCAAAGCCCAACCCTATAATCAGATCCTTACCACCTCCGCTCGTCAGGACAGGAAGGACTAATCTGAGTCATTAGTGAATGACGAGGGTGATTGTAGCGCCTGGAGGAGCAGACTCACTCGACACCAGCGCGGGATCTCGACCTTATGCAGGTCCACATCTTTAATGGACCATATACGCCAGGGCAAAAGTTTCAATCTGTTTACACCAGAAACGATTGAATACAACACTGGTAATATACGTACATATATATATATATATATATATATATATATATATATATATATATATATATATATTTTTTTTTTTTTTTTTTTTTATACTTTGTCGCTGTCTCCCGCGTTTGCGAGGTAGCGCAAGGAAACAGACGAAAGAAATGGCCCAAACCCCCCCCCATACACATGTACATACACACGTCCAGACACGCAAATATACATACCTACACAGCTTTCCATGGTTTACCCCAGACGCTTCACATGCCTTGCTTCAATCCACTGACAGCACGTCAACCCCTGTATACCACATGACTCCAATTCACTCTATTTCTTGCCCTCCTTTCACCCTCCTGCATGTTCAGGCCCCGATCACACAAAATCTTTTTCACTCCATCTTTCCACCTCCAATTTGGTCTCCCTCTTCTCCTCGTTCCCTCCACCTCCGACACATATATCCTCTTGGTCAATCTCTCCTCACTCATTCTCTCCATGTGCCCAAACCATTTCAAAACACCCTCTTCTGCTCTCTCGACCACGCTCTTTTTATTTCCACACATCTCTCTTACCCTTACGTTACTTACTCGATCAAACCACCTCACACCACACATTGTCCTCAAACATCTCATTTCCAGCACATCCATCCTCCTGCGCACATCTCTATCCATAGCCCACGCCTCGCAACCATACAGCATTGTTGGAACCACTATTCCCTCAAACATACCCATTTTTGCTTTCCGAGATAATGTTCTCGACTTCCACACATTTTTCAAGGCTCCCAAAATTTTCGCCCCCTCCCCCACCCTATGATCCACTTCCGCTTCCATGGTTCCATCCGCTGACAGATCCACTCCCAGATATCTAAAACACTTCACTTCCTCCAGTTTTTCTCCATTCAAACTCACCTCCCAATTGACTTGACCCTCACCCCTACTGTACCTAATAACCTTGCTCTTATTCACATTTACTCTCAACTTTCTTCTTCCACACACTTTACCAAACTCAGTCACCAGCTTCTGCAGTTTCTCACATGAATCAGCCACCAGCGCTGTATCATCAGCGAACAACAATTGACTCACTTCCCAAGCTCTCTCATCCCCAACAGACTTCATACTTGCCCCTCTTTCCAGGACTCTTGCATTTACCTCCTTTACAACCCCATCCATAAACAAATTAAACAACCATGGAGACATCACACACCCCTGCCGCAAACCTACATTCACTGAGAACCAATCACTTTCCTCTCTTCCTACACGTACACATGCCTTACATCCTCGATAAAAACTTTTCACTGCTTCTAACAACTTGCCTCCCACACCATATATTCTTAATACCTTCCACAGAGCATCTCTATCAACTCTATCATATTCCTTCTCCAGATCCATAAATGCTACATACAAATCCATTTGCTTTTCTAAGTATTTCTCACATACATTCTTCAAAGCAAACACCTGATCCACACATCCTCTACCACTTCTGAAACCGCACTGCTCTTCCCCAATCTGATGCTCTGTACATGCCTTCAAGATGTTCTGGAAGGAGGTAAATAGGGTGCGTAAGACAAGGGAGCAAATGGGAACTTCAGTGAAGGGCGTAAATGGGGAGGTGATAACAAGTAGCGGTGATGTGAGAAGGAGATGGAATGAGTATTTTGAAGGTTTGTTGAATGTGTCTGATGACAGAGTGGCAGATATAGGGTGTTTTGGTCGAGGTGGTGTGCAAAGTGAGAGGGTTAGGGAAAATGATTTGGTAAACAGAGAAGAGGTAGTAAAAGCTTTGCGGAAGATGAAAGCCGGCAAGGCAGCAGGTTTGGATGGTATTGCAGTGGAATTTATTAAGAAAGGGGGTGACTGTATTGTTGACTGGTTGGTAAGGTTATTTAATGTATGTATGACTCATGGTGAGGTGCCTGAGGATTGGCGGAATGCGTGCATAGTGCCATTGTACAAAGGCAAAGGGGATAAGAGTGAGTGCTCAAATTACAGAGGTATAAGTTTGTTGAGTATTCCTGGTAAATTATATGGGAGGGTATTGATTGAGAGGGTGAAGGCATATATATATATATATATATATATATATATATATATATATATATATATATATATATATATATATATAACTTTTTTGCTTATTTGTCATTTCCCATGTAAGGGTGGTAGCGCCAGGAATACACGAAGAAAGGGCGTCATTGGTTTACATCCACTTTCTAAGTGTGTTGTGTAATGCACCTAAACCACAGCCTCAAACTAAATGTTTCCAGTATTTGGACTGATTTATGAGAACATCAATCTTCCTGTGAACGAGATTCATCACTTCCGTAAGAATAGTGATTTTTAGGGAACGCAAAAATAAATTGTGATCAAATTGGTCACGTGTTCATGCAATCTGGTCCATCCGGTAAATGATTGCTGGTATTCGCGAGTATACATATGTACCTTTTTTCGTTTTCCAATTTTCAAAAGCACAAAATTAAATTGGCGATATATCTATGTAGCCAGATTACGCCAGGGGAGAGAGGTTATCTATTTTTCTCTGTACAGATAGATATATTTATTGGAAAAAAGATATATAAATAAAATATAAACAGGTATATATATATATATATATATATATATATATATATATATATATATATATATATATATATATATATATATATATATATATATATATACACACACGCATAGATAGATAGATGGATGGGTATGCGGCTCCATTTCTGGGTTAATTCTGTACCTCAGAAAAGAGAAGAAAACAGAGGTTAGTTATGGAGAAAGAATTCTTTTTCCTGTAATTTGAGTACTTTCTTCTCGTCTCCATATCTTTGTCCACTGTATCAGGAAAGGATACAGATATCACACGTTTTTAAAAGAAGATATGTTTAGATTACATTTACGAAGTTTCTCCACTTCTTTCGAGAGGGAAGTGCATCAGACATTTCCTCGCTGGATAGCTGTGCTGAAGTGCCAAAATAGAAAGCTGGCTGCGTTTTTTTCCATGGTAAATCGATGAGCCAGAAGCCTGAAGGCACCGGCATCTTCCAGCCAACTGGAATATCATGGAATTATAATTCCTGAGCCTTGTATTCACCTCCTCTCGTTCCCTGATCCTCCCACCATTTAGATTTCCTGCGCTCCACGCCAAATACACGTCTGCTAAGCGGAGAGCACATGTGTAGTCCCACACTAGTCGCCTGCCCTTCATCCAGGTAAAGGATGTTACACAGTAAGGCAGTTTGCCTCATCTATCAAACCTGGGGAGCTGAAGTTCTCTTCCCATTGTACAACTGGCTGAAGATTTCCTGCAGTGATGTCTTTGATCTCAGTGTGATTGACTTCTCCTCCAACAGGACTATTGTAGCTTAAAGCGGGTCGGCCATACTAGTCAGCCACTTCTCTGCAGTAGATACACTGGTAGTCAGAGTAGATGTGGGTGGCAGGGCGAAGGGCTGCACCATTGCATAGAGCATGTGGTTCGAGACGAGTGCCAAGGGAGAAAATTGGGACAGCAGGCAAGACGCTCCACGAGAGGGAGGGAAATCCTAAATGAGCAGCGCTAGTAACAACCTGAAATTCATTCCTTTACATAAATCTTCAGAGATGTAAACATACATAGTAAGATGAAACACAATATAAGTTTTAGATACAGTGTTTGAGGGTGAGAAGGCAACTGATGATTTCAATTTACATGCTGCAGTATAAGACTCGTCAGGGAGGGAACATCACCTAAACCTTTCATCTGACAGTATTACGACTCAGTGAGTGTGAAGAGAAGCGGGAGTTCCACCTCTAGCGCCTGGGCGTTTGTATGACAATATCATGCGTATTTTGTAAGGAGCAGGAGAGAACATGGGAACGACCAGGGGAGAGGAGGTGAGAGGAACGGATCATGTGAGAGGGGTGGCGGTGAGATTGTACTCGTGTATTACATTAGTAAATATGACACAGGGTAACACCCAGTCTGTGTTACTAATTGATCGCTGGAGAGAGAGAGAGAGAGAGAGAGAGAGAGAGAGAGAGAGAGAGAGAGAGAGAGAGAGAGAGAGAGAGAGAGAGAGAGAGAGAGAGAGAGAGAACTTTGATCTTAATCGTACAATGAAAAGCCACAATATAGACGGGAGGTAAGAGAGAAAATTCTTAACTCTTTGTCTTGCACTTTAAGTGTTGTTTCTTTGTTGGTTCAGAATTTAGAATATTTCATTATCCACTCACTAAAGAATACACAGATGAACTGCATTCATCATACGGATGTATGAATGATAAATGAAGTATTGGTTAATCAGGGAATGTAATAACTGAACTCTCACAGTGAACTTAGTGAACAAACTCTTGCAGTGAACTTAAAGTCTGAACTCTCAGATCGAGCACAGTGAACGAACTCTGGCAGCGAACTCATCAACTGAACTCTCACAGCGAACTTGCTCACCAAATATTCACAGAACCAAACTTTCTCAGTGAACCTGATAACCGAACTTTCACAGCGAATGCATGAAAATGAATGCTCAAATAAAAGTCTTTATTCAGATACAATGTTTCCAGTGTGAAGCAAAACTCCATGGCTGTTCATTGTACTGTACCCTCTCCAGTGAGGAGAGCGTTGCCATTAAAGCTACCATTGCTGCACTGTTCATATTGACCAACACAATGCCCTATTGACCGTGGATGAGGCTGATAGTTCACTGCCAGCACCACGCAGGTGATTACCGGACCTTTGAAATTTTCAAGTCCTTTGTATACTTAATGGGCGCGCGAACTGGGAGGCTCCTGTTTAATGGTAGGGAAAGAGGCTGGTTGATGTGAGCGTGAGGGCGATAGTGACGATGATGATGATGATGAGGACGAGGAGGAGAAGGAATTCTAACTGAGATATGTCGGCGAATATGATGTGCGTTCACAGCCGATCTCTGTCATAGGAGAGACGCCGGCACAAACCTGACTCGACTAAAATTGTATCTGATGGTCACAATATTTTCATGACCTACCAACTGTTACGTTACTTTTGTTCTTCATGACACACGACCCAGTGACTGCTGCTGCTGTCACAACGTCTCGACAGTTTCGCAACAAGTAGGTAGACGCAGGGAGAGAGATGGAGACGGTGTATGGAGAGAGAGAGAGATAGACGAAGGGAAATAATGAAAAAAGAACAGATGAACACAAAGAAATAAAAAAGAAAAAATACGAAAAAAAGAGAATGAGTGAAAAAAATGCAGGCTCAGACGAGAGAAAAACTTTACTGTGGCATGTTATAATGATTCCTTGAGGTGGAAGGTCTGTCTTGCCACCAAGGTGCTACAGAATCCCGCTCGGTCCTGCTCAGACGGCTACCATCCCCAGGCTTCTCGCAGCTTCAAACATTCGCCCAGGATGAATGAGACAACGAAATGTTTTTTAACTAGCTTTACACATTCATCCTGGCTCCACTCAGACACAGCATAAAATGTCTACCTTTTCTGAATACGCACGACATAGAAGGCTCTGGAAAAACTTCCATAGAGGCTATAAATAACAGTTTCATTTAGGGGCTCAAAGGGAGTCCATCAGGTCATGTCAAATGAAAGAACGAGTCGTCGTCTGAACTCAGAACCGTCGGAAGAAACGGAGTCGGCGGACGTGAAGAAAGAGACTTTTCCTCGCACGCTTCAGAGAGACGAAGACCAGAGGTTCTCAGGCCGTAGTGTTCGACCAGAGGCAAGCCTAGATGTCTCTTCTCGACCACAAGGAAAGTCAGTGGACACCAGTAGACCACATATAGAAATGAAGACCACTGGTCCACCAAATTCAAAAGTGAAACCCACTGGTCGACCAGCGACAGATGGAAGCCAACTGAGACCCAGCAGGAACTGCGTGTGTTTGTGTGTGTGTGTGTGTGTGTGTGACTTTAAAAGAAAAAAAATTTCTCAATAGGCATCTACCTATAGGGAGACTTGTTTTCTTTTGGACAAACACACACACACACACACACACACACACACACACACACACACACACACACACACACACACACACACACACACACATACACACACAAACAGACACACAACATTTCCACACTAAGAATATGGCACAATTTGTAACACATACATCCTTGGCAGGAGAGAGAGAGCCTTGTGATGTATGAGCGGATGTAGAGCAGCGCTGTACCTCTGAAGACAAAGCTAAGAAGGTGAGGGAAGAAATATGAGGACAGTAATGGGAGTATGTGTGAGGAAACGACGGCTGGGTCAGGGAACAGTGAGTTTAGAGTTTATTCTCTTGCTCAAGGGTTGTACCAACGTGCTGAAGGGTCGTACCATCGTGCTGAAGGGTCGTACCATCGTGCACAAGAGTCGTAACGTCGTGATCAAGGGCCGGACCTTTGTGCTGTAGGGGCTGATATCCACTGTAGACAAAGTACTTCTCTAACGACCCTTATGTTCCATGATGAGCCCCGGTCTACGGTGTCATCATTGTACAGACAGAGAGAAGACAAAGGGACAGTACCATGGGATGACCTGCCGTTGCCTCAAGGAACTGCTACACAACCAGGTGGGACGGCTGGGAGAGAGAGAGAGAGAGAGAGAGAGAGAGAGAGAGAGAGAGAGAGAGAGAGAGAGAGAGAGAGAGAGAGAGAGAGAGAGAGAGAGAGAGAGAGAGAGAGAGAGAGAGAGAGAGAGAGAGAGAGAGAGAGAGAGAGAGAGATGAGGCAACATCGAGCCAGGTGGGATGGCTGGGAGAGACAGATGGGGCAGCGCCGAGCCAGGTGAGACGGCTGGGAGAGACAGAGGAGACAGCACCGAGAAAAAAACCGAGTCCCTCCATGACAGTATAAAAAAGTAAACTGTCTTTACTTATGGTTTTGCTTTGTATTTGTTTGTCCGTTTCTCCCTTCATTCCCACTTCTCTCTCCCTCTCTCTCGTCTACATTCCTCCTGCAACTCCTCTCAAGGACTCTTGTGGTTCTCCCAAGGGGTCGAGATCAAAGCAGTTCTGTTAATGAAGTCTCTACTAATCAAATCCTTAATACATTCTTGATATAGAAAAGTCATTACGTTGTAGATATATATAGAGAGAGTCGACTTCCAAGCCTTCCTTCAGTTTAAAATCTTTGTAACTATATAAAGCTGTCTGAAAGAAAAATGAATAACATGAAAGTAGAACGGATATAAAGAAGCTTTCCAATTTACGTTTACACTTTTCCATAACTGGCCTCCTCTTGGGGCGATGAAATATATAGTTCTTGCTCTATTTCCTCTTCTTTATAGTTTTTCTTTTGAACAGTCAGCATCCAAGTCACAGTTTAGTGAAGATTTGTTTAACCTGACCCTTACAAGTCAGAGGTATTGAGGGTGTCGTGAGATGATGTTTGACCTGATCTGTAACGGTCGGTTCAGAGGCCGTTGGTGTCGAGGAAGTGGTGAGGATGGTCTTGGTCTGAGGACACTGGTGGAGAGGGGAAGGCTAAGGGCAAGTTAATTGAATCTGTAGTGAGGATGTGTTTGGTGTTGTCTCCCTCTATGGTGAATATGATAGTGAGTGGTAGTGTGGAGGAAGACACTGCAGTCGCACACTGTTGTTGGTCTTTCTGTGTATTTCTTGCTTTTTATATCATCTTTATATGCCTCCCTTGACAGTGACTGAAGTATGGTATCATGGAGATCACGTTGCTGCAGTTCCCCGTGCACGGATATTTTATCCAGCATGTAATCGCAATCATATGATTATTGATACACTAAATGGAAAAGAAAATATTGCTGGTATAAGAGAGTTGGTCTCTAATGAATATATATTGTACCTGGGGACATCATGTCATATACGTTTCAGTATAAATCGTTCCATATTGGAATAAATCGTTCTCAGCCGAAAACGGATGTTACTCGTGAAATGAAAACGCTTTTCGCTAAACGTGAATCGTCCTCTTGAGGAAATAAATCTCTTTCAGCTGAAAATAAATCGGATCTCCTCGGAAAATGAAACGCTCTCAGCTGAAAGCAAATCGTTCTCAGAGATAACAAATCGATTACAGCCGCAAATAAGCCAATCTCTGAGGCACACATGGCGGTACTGACCTCCCCGCACGGTGACCAGACTCCTGCTTAAGCCGCTAGCTCCTGACACACACACACACACACACACACACACACACACACACACACACACACACACACACACACGTCATCTGTACTCTCTCCTGAAAGTTGCTGATACTTCAGCCATTTTTCAGCAACAGTCAACAATGAGAACTTCAGTCAGTCATGTCCTCGGCGGACGTCCCTGGTGTGTGCTGCTCGCGAGTCTGGCCAGATAAACCTTAATGTTTACAGTCATCAAGAAGAATATTCTTTTCACCTTCACTGATGACTGAAGAAGTTTGAAAAAATACCCGTAATACCTGAATGAGCTTAAGAAATGCAGGTTGATGCCTGGGTAAGCCTTTTACGCAATCCTGAACTTTAGAATTTTATACATAAATCTATACAACTTCCAAATAAATTTTACGTTTACCTTTGATGAGAATGAGACGGAGTATCATGCTCTTACCCAGGTTGGCTGAGAATGTGAAACAACTTCACATTAAAGACTAAAATCTCTCGGAGGTGCAATAGGCCTCAGACCTTTTATGCCGATAATGTTATGGTGTTGAGCGCTTCTCTGTGGTATCTGTTCGATCCTCCTCCGTTAATCGAGTTTAGTTTAGTGTTCTCCCTTCCTGGTTTAGTGCCACTCTTTGCTGTGTCTGGTCGAAAGGTGACTTCCAGTGGCTTGGCTTGTGGTGTCAGCTCTAGTCTACAAGTGGCTTTCATTTCCATAAATAGTCGATCATATGACCTTCACATTTTACTTCTCTCTCTCTCTCTCTCTCTCTCTCTCTCTCTCTCTCTCTCTCTCTCTCTCTCTCTCTCTCTCTCTCTCTCTCTCTCTCTCTCTCTCTCTCTCTCTCTCTCTCTCTCTAATCGACAACCGGCCATCAGAGAAATCTCAGGTCGACTCTTTGGTCCCATTTCAACTTCTTATCTAGAAATAACCTCCACACTGGGCTCTGTTTCGTTAGTATAGCGCAAGACTCTCGCCTTTACGAACCGTATTATGGAAGATCTACTCATTTGCACCCAACTAAATCAATATCCCTTCCCCACCTCCTCACGTCAAGATTTTGAGCAGATAGTCCTTCTTGTATTGAGCAAGATCGTACACAGTGCCTCTAAAATCATTAAGGAAACTCTCTTATCTCAAGCTGAATTTGAAGTTTTCTTTCATCCTTTTAGCTGTAGACGAAGAATTTGATCAGATTTTTGAAAGGAACTTTGAAACGTCTTTTTCTTGCTGTGTGTGACCGCTGTACTTACCACACACAAACACATGGAGGCATCAGGAGCCACTGCCGTAACTCGCACAACTAATTCAAACAAAAGGAACCTGAAGGTTCAGGTCATACCTACTTACGTATATCCGGGGGATGGTTGCCATGTCTACTGAGGTTCCTACATGAGAGATTTCTTACCCATCCTGTGTGTATGCGTGTGAGACAAAAAATAGTTTTTGTATATCATTGATAAATTTTTTTTTGTATGCGTGTGAGACAAAAAATAGTTTTCGTATATCATTGATAAATTTTTTTTGTATGCGTGTGAGACAAAAAATAGTTTTCGTATATCATTGATAAATTTTTTTTCTTTGGATTCTAATTTCGAGTGAAGATGATACGAGGAGAGTTTGGCCATTCCCGTACGTACTTTCCCCGGGAGCGAAGCCCAGGAGGCGTTCAATTCACCATAGCCAGTGTGGGGTCTGTTCCCCGTACCGATGTCCTCCTCAGCGACCACATCAGGACAACATTCCTCACACGGTAAACTTAGAGCCACAGTAAACGATGATTTGGGTAAGATAAACTACAGATGGTAATGAGTTGCATCACTGGACATATAGGGAGAAATTGTGTAATGAGAAACAAAAAATTCGGTTTCTCACCAGTTCACATCCACAGCTAAATCCCTGATACTTGTGGAATGAGAGCCCAGCCGGTGGCCACAGTGTCCCTCGCTTCATCTGGCAGTAATCCCTGCCTCACTCTCTCCCACACTGAATCATTTCGGCTCATGTCTGCCACACGAAATGGTTTAATTTGTTCCCGTATATAAAATTATATTGGTTCATAGCTACGCTTCACACACACACACACACACACACACACACACACACACATATATATATATATATATATATATATATATATATACATATATATATATATATATATATATATATATATATATATATATATATATATATATATATATATATATATATATATATATATATATATATATATATATATTTATATATATATCATCAAATATATAAATGAATAAGTTGATATGCACATAGAGACATGACCAAATGGGTCCACACTGCCCTGAGGTCATCTCACTTCTAAACATCTCGTGACCTCTCGCATCCAGTTTGATCGGATGGTCAATATTACAGAGAGAAATAAGGTATTTAAAGGGAGCCCTTTGACCTGTGGTGACCTCGTCCAACTCTGGCGACCTCTTCCACCTCGGGGATGTGAAATGTTCCACAGTATTGATCTTGTAAATCATTAAATGAGACCAGAAGTGAACTTTACACAAGTTGAATGTTCTTATTGGAAGAGTTAAACAGGACACTACAATTCCTGCTTTGACATAGATCTGTATCTAAACTAAAAAATTTACAGTTATCAAAATCAAAATTGTGTCTCTATTTCTCTTCATAACATAAGAACAGCGATTCCCAGCCTCTCTCACGTAGCGTCACACCTCGACCCATGAAGAACGTTTGAGGCGCAGCTACCGCCTCCCAGGTGAACTTCCCTACCACACTGTTGTTATCATCCCCACAACCTGATGCCTGGTAAACCAACCAGCTGAGTCTAATCTACTCATTTACTTATCTACTTATATACTTATCACCTTGTGTAGCTTATAATGAAAACCCGTTACTCCACACGTGTCATCCAAATAGAGATGTATATAAATGTTTATATATACATAGGTAGATTGTGAGAGATATTCCCATCGCCTCAGAGGAAAACGTCAGCAGAGATAAATCATCTCTGTAATTTTCTTGACGTTGGTTCTGGAAAAGAAGTAATGTTTACAAATATTGGATCATCTATCTCCAGGCATAGAGCGTGTCGAAGAAGGCGACTAAAAGGAGAGGGAGTCGGGGGCTGGAAATCCTCCCTCCCGATTTTACTTTTCCAAAGAGGGAACAGCGAAGGGGGCCTAGTGAGGGTTTTCCCTCGTAGGCCTAGTTCTCTGTTCTTAACGCTACCGCGCTTATGCGGGAATGGTGAATATATATGAAGAAAAGAATAAAAGAATATATATATATATATATATATATATATATATATATATATATATATATATATATATATATATATATATATATATATATATATATATATATATATATTCTTCCACTGACTCCCAGAATTCTTCATGTGAATGATGTAAGAAGAGTAATCAATTAATCACAGGTTACTCGTCTAACATTCATATCAGGGAAGCGAAGTTCCTCGAGTGTGGTGAAAGCCTGGAATTCCATTACAGTGTTGGGAGTCTGGAGTCAGTCCGCCTCAAGTGATGAATTTTCCGCTCGCTTACTTGAGAGATGCGAGGGATTCTGTAGCATGACTCCAAGGTAGGGAGCTGATTGCTCCTGCTGGAGTAACCAATATACATACACACACACACACACACACACACACACACACACATATATATATATACATATATACATATGTGTGTGTGTGTGTGTGTGTGTGTTTGTGTTCAGAACCTTTATATGCGATCAGTTTATATTACCATCTAACACTGAAGTTCTTCCATAAGCAATGTACATGATTCTCCACACTGGCGTGTATGTGAAAAGGAATATGTAAATTTTGCAATAAAAGAATGTCGTCACAAGATATTGAGAACGGAATTGAATTATTTTTTAAATGATACATGAATACCAAATATCTTCACTTCTGTCTCCCTGTGTATCGTTCAGGTTGAGTCGTGCTGTTCGCTTTTATGGTAAGTCTCATTTATTACGAAAGTATAGATTGATGGAAAATAATACTGCATTTAGGAAAAAAGAAACACATTTCCATCTCCTTTTTGGTCTTAATTCATAGACTGATGACCAAGGAGAAAACATGGTTCACAGGTATGTCTTCAACCTTGTGTAAGGAAGTGAAAATTCTTGACCTTGTGTTGGCTAGTCACTGGTAACTGATAGATTTCCCTGCAGAGAATTTGTACTCCAGCGTCTGCGCATTTGCTGCTCTGCAGTGTTTATTCCACAGACAGCGAGAGGTTTTGACACCCCTGTGGTATATTTACAGTTAAAGGTAATGAATGTTTACTCTGAGGTGGATCCTTATTCCTCATTTTCAGAAATATCATACACGACATCAGACTGACGTACGTGCGTGCAACACATTTCAGAGTTCAATATGTAATACATAAACCACAGTGTTCACACAGCACTTTAAACAACCCATACTCCTACAGTGCAGAGAACTGTACACAAAGCTCCATCGTTTAAGAATATTTGTGCTGTATGTTTACGAAAATGATCAATCAGTGGTCCCCCTCTGGGAGTGAGAGCCGTGGTCCAGTACAGCTGTTTGACAAATACCTGTCAGAGGGTGAGGGATGGGAGGCCATGATGATGGCCACTGTTCTCATGATCACTTCATGAAACATACGAACCATGTATTTCAGCCATACAGACGATGAAAGATTTGGCTGTATCAGTGGTCGAGTTCATGTTCGGAAAATGTATGGCATGATCGAACTATCTATTTAGAATAGAGTATTGTAGTTTCTTTTGTATTTAATTATTTTTTTTTTGCCTAAGATTTCTGTTGAAAAGATAAAAAGCAAGGAACTGTATGAATCATGGAGGTATTTGTGTGTGTGTGTGTGTGTGTGTGTGTGTGTGTGTGTGTGTGTGTGTGTGTGTGTGTGTGGATTATTCATACTTCAGTTAATTTACATTTTTTCTTTTGTCTTAAAGTTTAAGTTGCGTTTGAAATATTTACTTTTTTGAGATATTACAGAATATATTTTCTTAATGACATAACTTATCCCAAAATTTACGATCGCATCTGAGAAATTTTCATCAACTGATGAAATATATGATAACATTATGGCCGTTCCCTTCGCAATAACTGGCTATTAATTCCTCTTTATCGTCCACGCTACGTCGTGCACTTCTCAGTGGATGTCAGCTTTGTGAATAGATCACTAACCATTATTTTTCTTTGTAGTGAAAAGTTTACAAGAGATATTCGACTGTAATATTTCAGATCATAAGTACATATAGAATCACTTTTCCTCTATAGATGCCAAGACCCCCCCCCCCCCTCTCTCTCTCTCTCTCTCTCTCTCTCTCTCTCTCTCTCTCTCTCTCCGTCCTCGTTGCCACTCACCCTATGATCCTCACTCAGGGGTCTAATGTATCTCACTGATCTTCAAAGAATCTGGTTTTGCATTTATCTGAAAATGCCCAAAGATAGTTAGTTAGATGGGTGGGTCGGGTTCCGTCGTTATCATCTCAGAAGCCTTTGTTTACCAATCTGCTAACCTCTAGTTTTCTATATTTCCATACAACGCGATAACTTGCAAATATCATCAATACGTAATTTATAAAGAACTGTGGATAAAGTAGAAATAGCAGTGTAAATTGTGAAAGATTATCAAAGGTTATAAAGATTATCTTTTTAATTACCTGAGGTTGTTAATTTCACTTAATCTTTTATCTGCTTGTTGTAGATTATTATACGTTGATGATGATGACCAATGATGACATGACGATGTATGTGGTCACAACCAATCCAGAGATATGATTAATCCTTGATTTTGAAGGAGAGTTGATACGAATCAAGGAAGGGGTTGAACTTAATTTAGAAATGTGGTTGAGACAAATCGAGGAAGATGGCTGAAACTTATCTTTAGACACTATTTTCCCTCACTTTTCTATCCTAAATGACTTACAGTGGATATAACAGTGTTCGACACCTTTAACGCAGTTAAACAGTGAAATGATCAGAAACCTTGTACCTCTCACAGCATCACATACAACTTGTACCTCTCACAGCCTCACATACAACTTTTTCTGCCTGATCAAATATTCACTTACTCCTCCGAACACCTGATCTAATTACTCGGGTGACATATATTCTCATACCATGTGTGTATATAACACACAGTTACATATGTATGAACTGCCCCAATCAGTCCTTTCAGAATTGATTATGTATGTTTATTGAAACTAATAATTCGTTCGTACACAAAAGCAGTTCCTTTAGCATTAATTCATTCTTCTACTTTTCTTTTGGCTTGGAGGAAGGAAGGTATTGTAAGGACTGTGTTCTTCAGGAAGATATGTAGGTCTCAGTGAACACTGAATATATTTCTATGAAATATGGTCATAAGGAAACTAATAACTCAAAACCCATCCCTTCAGTCAACACTCCTAACAAGCCTCCTCCATTTCCCAGAACCCATCCCACTTGTCAACGATCCAGAATGATATTCCGAGCATACATGCTCAGCCTCCTGGACCAGGGAGTGGACGGGGACATTTAATGAAGGTATCAGAAACACAACCTTTCCCACTAAACGGAGTAAGAAAAAGAAAATGACCAAAACTCAACTTCTTTAAAGATGAGGTCGCTAAACTCACACGGAAATTCTACTTCCATTCAGAAAACAGCAACGGCCTTAAAGAAATATTCATATTAGGAAGTGAGACAGGACAAATCATCATAAAGAAACAGTTGTCTTCGTTTCAACTTCTCTTGAAGGAGAGACCTGTGATATCCTAGTAAATCAGCAAGTAGACGACCTGGTTAAAAGACTAGAAAGCGGCAATCCTCATTTACAAGCTGGATATATGATCAATCCAAAACAGGAAACTAAGCCACATTCAAAATAGGCTACGGCATACTCTTTTCTGGGCAGAAAACTCCAATGAGAATATGGAGAAGGGGAGCTCACCTGTCACAGAGGGAATGAGAGCACCTATTTGTGTCTGTGCACACACATCTCCTCCCTAGCCTGGCTCAATTATCCTACGTTGAGACCCTCTCTTCAAGACGTGAAAAAGGGGGAAAGGGAAAAAGTGAAACTGTTTAATTGCATCTCTCACTCACTCCAGCCTCTGAAAACTCCTTCATGAAGAACCTTAAAACGGTAGTCACTGGAAGGAAAATTAGGGCTTTAGGCAGGTGGAAGGAAGCACGAGAAGATATAGATACCTGGATAGATAGACAGATAGACAGATTTCTTTTCTTTTTCTTTTGTGTGTAATATGATCGTCTCAGATGAATTAGACTCTAAGTTGTTTTCCATTATGTAGATGCTTTAAGTGTGATGATTATTTAATTCTTGATTAAACTTGTAATGGATTTCATGTTGATCTTTTGTTCTTGTTTTGTGTTTGTCATAATAGAAAAGATACGGACAAATAAGTAGTCAGATGAACAAAGATAGACTACCCAAATCTCCCGACCATTCGAATAGTTCGACCATCCGAATCTCCCAACCATCCATGTCTCCCGACCATACAAGTCTCTATATCATCTAAGTCTCTCAACCGTACAAATCTTCCGACCATACCAGTCTTCTGATCATCCAAGTCTCCCAACCTATGAGTCTCCCGACCATTTCCACTATGAGGAGGAGGAGGGAGAAGAAAAAGACCTACAGGTAGAGGAGGAGGAGGTGGTGACTCCAGGCCAGACCTGCAGGTGTAGAGGGAGGTTGTGACCGCAGGCAGAGGAGGGGAAGGCGGTCGTCTCTGCTCAAGGAAGCTGATAATCGAAGACGACTACCGCAGGTGAGTGAGGTGGGAAGATGGGGGAAAAGCGAGGGTCAAACGAGCAGGATTGGGAGACGGCAGTGGTGGAGGAGAGGCAGGGAGAGGAGAGTGCTGAGGGAGAGGCAGGGAGAGGGAATGGTGAAAGAGAGGCAGGAAGAGGAAGCGGAAGAGAGAGAGGGTCAGGGAGATGCAGGAAAAATGACGATAAGAGAAGTAGGGAGAGAGGCCGAAAAATATGGAAGTAAGAAAATTAGAGTTAAGGAGGAGAGTCAACTGAAGAAACAGATAGGAAGGGAGTGGGGAGTAGGGAACGGAGGAGGAGCGATGGTGAAGCAAACAAGAAGAATGAGAGAGAGAGAGAGAGAGAGAGAGAGAGAGAGAGAGAGAGAGAGAGAGAGAGAGAGAGAGAGAGAGAGAGAGAGAGAGAGAGAGAGAGAGAGAGAGAGAGAGAGAGAGAGAGAGAGAGAGAGAGAGAGAGAGAGAGAGAGAGAGAGAGAGAGAGAGAGAGAGAGAGAGAGAGAGAGAGAGAGAGAGAGAGAGAGAGAGAGAGAGAGAGAGAGAGAGAGAGAGAGAGAGAGAGAGAGAGAGAGAGAGAGAGAGAGAGAGAGAGAGAGAGAGAGAGAGAGAGAGAGAGAGAGAGAGAGAGAGAGAGAGAGAGAGAGAGAGAGAGAGAGAGAGAGAGAGAGAGAGAGAGAGAGAGAGAGAGAGAGAGAGAGAGAGAGAGAGAGAGAGAGAGAGAGAGAGAGAGAGAGAGAGAGAGAGAGAGAGAGAGAGAGAGAGAGAGAGAGAGAGAGAATACATTACAGTTCTCTTGGGGAGGTTCAAAGGGCGATATGATGAATGAAGGATCAGCGATGGTAGCGGGGAGGGGAGCCCCAGACCATTAATTAATAGGATCTAAATTAGCCAGGACGGGGGAGGGAGCTTTCCCGTATGTGAAGAGCAATATCCCTAACCTAGGGCACAAGGGAGCCAATATCCCTTACCTGGGGTACTACAGGACCAACATCCTGTTTCTAGGAGGTACCACGTAACCAATATCAGTCACCTGGGGATACTAGGGGACTAATATTCTTTATATCGGGGCACGCGGGTACCCATATCTCTCACATGAGGGTACTTATTGGCGACCTAGAAAACTAATATCCTTCCCCGAGGTACTAGGAAGCCATCACCCCTCACGCTGAGGGCACAAGGATGCCCCAGGTGAAACCTAACGAAGCAATGAAGCCCCAGAGTGGAGCCTGATCTGACCTGGTTCGGTACATCTGTGGTTTGTTCTCGTTTATGTGATCTACCTGGCTGGAAATACAGCTGGATGTGTCCTTGATAAATCACATATTTTAACTATTTCTAACACCATTCCACATCCCTACGAGTGATCACTGGCAATAGTGAAATATTAAAATCCCAAAAATATTTTGACGCTCACTTCTCTGCCTCATTTCCTAGCTTCTCTAACGAAGAGTATTCCTTATGCTGACTGAGTTATCATCAGAGTTTTTCCTCTTATTTTCCCTTCCTACACACCTCTTAAACATGACAGTGTCTGTAACCAGCACAACAAGTTGGCAGATAGAACGACGCGTCCAGTATACGTTACCCACCTACGCACCCGTCACAGCGCAGGAGTAAACGAAACGCGGCGCGTGATTCCCCAAGACTTTCGCGCGCCCGCTGGCTCACAGAGTTTTATGGATTTTCAATAATTCTTTCATTTATTTCAGCACCTCTGCTTGTCATGTCTATATACATATTATAGCAATAATGATTATGTACATACATAAATACACACACATATATATATTACATATAGTAATGATTTTTGAAGATTACTTTTCGGGTTATATTATCTCATCTGGAATCAGTGATCAAGTCGCATGATCATTCACACTCGGGAACGCATACACAACTACGAAAGTACATACAGACAGACAGACAGACACACACGCACGCACACACACACACACACACACACACACACACACACACACACACACACACACGTTGTAATTTAGATAATACTTAACCTACGAGTCATAGTGATAATTATCGGAAGGGGAAGACAGTGATTACATATTGTCTCCCCGCTGCTGGGGGCCGGAAAATGTAATGAAGAGCGGGGCTGAGGGATGATAGATAGATTTATAAAGCAAGAGAAGGAAGGAGGAAGAAAGAGAGGATGAAGAGAGAGAGGAACATTGAGAGCGAGTAGAACAAAGAAGGAAAGAGAGGAGAAAGGGAGAATGTTTATATACGAAAACACACACTATACATTAAGGAACGATGACTTTAGACTGATGAAGTCGACAAGGAACAGAAAATGATAAAAATAGAATAGAAATATTACAGGCAGGAAAACTCCTGGTCTGTAAGAGGAAGAGGCACTGCAGGATTACAGTGCCACGGCCTGCCATGAACCAGAGATACTGCTGAGAGGTGATACTGACGGATCATAATGCTTCATGTATCATGAGACAGAGGCACTGGTGGGTCACAGTGCTACAGAAACCTTGAATCACATGGACTGCTGGGAGGAGGCACTACCGGGTCACAGTGCCACGGGTGCCATGGACAACCTCCAAGTCTTTGGCAACACTAACAGGAACTTACGGCAGCGTCACCACCCGCTACGTCTTTCCTCGGCTTCCGCTGCCTCCTGCGGACCTCTAAGGGCCTCCCTTGTCCCCTGGTGACCTTCCACGGTTGCCCTTGTCCCCTGGGACCCTTGAAGAGCTGCCCTGTCTCCTGGGAACTTGAATGTAGGTAAAAGTATCGTTCAACTGTCCAGCATGGGCAGATTTGAAGGGTAGTGGGGAGGGTAATCATATTCTGTACGTGCGTGTGTGCGTGTACAAAGTAAGACATATACACGTGAGACAATCGCTTTAAGCGTTTATTCTTTCCTCACTTTCTTTAAATGAAGTTGGCGGACCAACTGGTAATCCTAGGCAGAGGACCCGCCGGCCTTGTTTACTTTAACCAAACAGCCTCTGTCTGGGCAAACACATCCAGAGGCAGTGTCTTCATCAGCTGGGCCGCGGTGGGTGCTCTATAACGCAGCACAACCAACGAACATATTCCCACTAAAAAAGTGAGCGATAGTTTGGGGCCTCTAATTGTACACCGTTTATCACCATTTGTTAGCCAGTGGTACGTATGGCTTCACGGAAAATTACTCTAATTCCCGGCAGTTACTGTTATACTGAAATATGATTCTGAGTTACAGTGATAAGGTAGATAAAGGCATCAAAAATGCTTGTTACTCGTGGATAAAGGCTTGATCTAGTAAAGGAAACCTAGCGAGAGATTACCTTAAGCTGCTTCACTTGACGGTGTAGACTTGAGGTTCTAGTCACTGATGTCCTGTTCCTAATGGACAACTTTTTCAAAGTCGATGTTGGAGAAGATGGGAAGTGAGTACACCAGCGGATGTAGAGGCACCACACTCACCACACTCACCTGGATCCTATGTAAGAGCATCTTTGGCCTGTCACTTTCGTTCCGTCTCCCTGAGGCTCGGCAGTGGACGAGGTATTTCGTGGAGAATCCTGGATAGGGAGGTCGTGGGTCACGGAAATCGTTGTACGCAGGAGAGCTGGAAGCATTTCTTGCTGTAGCAGGTTACTGGTGTCTCCTGTGTCGGCCTGGATTACCTTAATCTGCTATGCTGACACTAAAGGTGTCGAAGTGTAGGATTTTCTATTTCGTGCAAGTTCCATGATGGATGTAACTGTATGTCACTTATATGTGCATGTGCATGTGTGTGTGTGTGTGTGTGTGTGTGTGTGTGTGTGTGTGTGTGTGTGTGTGTGTGTGTGTGTGTGTGTGTGTGTGTGTGTGTGTGTGTGTGTGTGTGTGTGTGTGTGTGTGTGTGTGTGTGTGTGTGTGTGTGTTTTAGTCCATAGAATTTAAAACATTCAGAGAAACACAAGAACTCACACACACACACACACACACACACACCATTTCAGCAGCAAAACAAGTTCAAACACTCGTCAACAAAAGCCAAAAAGACACTCGAAAACCTTTCCTTAGTGATCCAAACGCTGA
Organism: Panulirus ornatus; assembly: GCF_036320965.1. Taxonomy (NCBI): domain Eukaryota; kingdom Metazoa; phylum Arthropoda; class Malacostraca; order Decapoda; family Palinuridae; genus Panulirus; species Panulirus ornatus. Next base: position 2,823,034 of record NC_092236.1, on the reverse strand, counting down.
CATAACCCACTTCACCATACAACACACTTGATCACGCACTCAGAATCCCAGTATGTTACAAATGCACAACACACTTCATCAGACATTCAAACCCAGACTGTCACAGAAACAATCCATAACAAAATAAACAGACGAGTAAACAAAGGACATAAATTAACTGGAAAATGATTGTAACAAACGTTTTGATGACCCAGTTGTCTATATTGTAACTGGTTCTGCTGACTGTCACCGGTCTGTCCAACAGTCACCCACGAGTTGAGGCCCAGTCACCAGTTCCAGTCGAATGGCTATGTCCATGTAGGGCTGCGGGAGGCTGGGTCAACGCGCCCGCATGCTTTAATCAAATGAAAATATATGCAAATTGTTCGGTCATTTGCATATACGTGAGCTTGATGAAGAGTGAAGGGTTGAAGGTTATGGGGGAGGGGAAGGGAGGAGGGGAGGGGGAGCAATGGGGTTTTGAGCTCTCTCATTCGTTAACATTCATAAATAATGATAAATAATACCTTAATTCCCGACTGTCTATGTCATTGTTTCACATATCCGGTCTCGTTGTCATTCTCTCGCCCGTCGTTATTCATCATACAAACGTGTCTTACATCATCTCCGGGAGCTCACTCCACAAGGGCCCGGAGCGCCACTCCACAAGGCCTCGCCAGCAACCTAACCAACACAGTAATCCACATTTTTCGAGTACTGAGCCAGGAATCCTCGAAGCTTGATAAAACATTCATGAAAAGATGTAAAGTTAACATTTCTGCGGTGTTTGATCATATCCAGAGGAAATCATATTATAATTATCTACTGTGCTTTGTCTGAGGACGGGTCTGCTCTGCGCATTACAGCTCCAGGCGACGAGTGCAGAGTAGAAAGGGTCTGCAACCCCCGGTACAGCCCAGGGGGAGTACAGACTATTTGCTCAAGTTTTTTACACGAGGTGGGTGTTTACACTGGCAGCGTCTGGCAACTATAGCTGTTGCCAGATTTATGATGTCTTTCATTTACACTCTTTTGTCGTGGCCTTTTGTCTGTTATTCTCTCTCTCTCTCTCTCTCTCTCTCTCTCTCTCTCTCTCTCTCTCTCTCTCTCTCTCTCTCTCTCTCTCTCTCTCTCTCTCTCTCTCTCTCTCTCTCTCTCTCTGTCTCATCTTAACCACCGTTAATTCGTTCAAAATTGTTATGTGAAGCAAATTGCCTGAAGACTGTCATATATTCATAATTAGGATAGCAATATTCCTTCCATTGTAGAAAACGCTTTTCTAATTATTTTTTCCCGATCAGACTGTGGCCAGGGTTGTCACACCCGAATATAAAAACAGTCCCAATAATCTAATGTAATTTAATCCAATATTCTGATACGATCTGATAATCTAATATTCTAACGTTCTAATATAATTAATATAATTCTTATGCCAAACAACATTTCAAATAATATCGAGGATATCCACTAAACAGTCTGAATGAAAAATCTATAGAGGGAAAGAGTGAGAGAAATATAGCGAGACTAGATAAAGAGATCTGATACCTTTGTAAACCAAACGATAGGAATTTTTTTCACCTGTCTAAGACTTTCCTCAGTCCGTGTGATCTCATTATACTGCAAGTTTAATTGTAACCAGGTGCTAAGCGCAGTTACAATGGTACTTTAGGTCTGAATGTGATTACACTGACAGTCTAACTGAAAATGTCCTGTATGTCTAATACAACATAGACTGTGATTGTAATAGCAATTACACTGTATATCTAATTGCTATCATAAAGGAAAATCAATTGCAATGAAACTGAAACAAAGAATATATTTTCCTAACAATCAACTTTCGAAAAGGACAAACATAAAACCATGAACAACAAAGAAACTATGTTAGTCACACAAGACAGATACTGAATACAAGCCATATGAACTCTGGTCAGCATCTGACAATGCTAAGCAACAGTTTTGTGGCGAAACCTGTGCGGATATTGAGAGACTTCGCCGCATTACCTCAGATATGGAGTAATGTTAATGATAATCTATTTCACATCATTTAACATTATAAATTCTGTTACGTTAAAGGGGAAAATTTTGATGCGAAATTTTCTCTAATCTTCTTACAGTCAAAGATTTGTTTTCACATTTGTTTTTTTTAACTATCTTACTTTGTACTGGTGTAGACCATGCACGAACATCAGCCATGCTAAACTGAACAGAGTGAGGCGACGAGAACCCTCGGCTGGGTATGAGGTAACTCGTAAATAAACTGAGCGACAAACATGATGGGGAAGCTTACTTATTATGGTCTCATGAGGCGGGGCTTGATGTACATGGGGCTCGTATGAGGCGAGAACAGAGTGTGAGAGGAATGGGTAGAAGAGAAGGAGGAGGAGGAGGAGGAGGAGATTGAAAGGAAAGAAAAATTTAGGAAGCTGAAAATGGTAGGGTTATATAAAGATGGGGATAGAAAAGAAAATTAAGAGAGAGGAGTGAGGAGGGGGTGATGAGAGTAGGAGGAAGTTGGAGAATATGCAAAACAATCGCAGAGAAGAGTAGAAGGTCAAGGAAATAGAACAAAGACCAGAAAGAGGGAGAGAAGGTCAATGGAATGAGGGTCATCGTCAGGGGTAGAAGGTTAGAGACAGGGGTAAAGAAGGCAATGAAGAGGTTAATAAGGCCATCATAAAACGGGAGAAAAGACCATAAAGAGTGGAGCAAGGCCATGAAAATTAGGAAAAGACCGTAAAAATTGGGATACTGCCATTACGGGGCAATAAGAATGAGGAGCGCAAGCCACACCAGCGCCTCTGTGGCAGATGACCGGATGCTCTGATCCACACGAAACGAGGAAAGCAGCGTCACTTGCATGAACTTAGTACCCCAGCCTGAACCCTGACCCACAGCCCGAACTCTCCCCCCAGCCTGAACCCTAACCCACAGCCCGAACTCTCCCCCCAGCCTGAACCCTAACCCACAGCCCGAACTCTCCTCCCAGCCTGAACCTTAACCTTTCATCTGTACCGTAACTCCAAGCCTGAATTACATACTTCCAGTCTTGAACCCTATTTCCAAACCTTTATCCTGTCTCCAAGCCTGAACCTCATCTCCAAGCCTGAACCTCATCTCCAAGCCTGAACACTAACCCAAGCCATATCCGACGTGTTGACTGGGAGAATCATGTCTCGAGATGCTGGAACTTGAAGGGAAAACAGATGGTGATAAAGATGTGGGAGAGAGAGACAGAGAAACACAGACAGACAGACAGACAGTCTCTCTCTCTCTCTCTCTCTCTCTCTCTCTCTCTCTCTCTCTCTCTCTCTCTCTCTCTCTCTCACACACACACACACACATACACACAGTCAAGAGAAAGAGAGGAGGGAACGAAGGAAGAGAGAAAGCGTGCAATTAGTAACAGCACCAATATGTTGGTCCCGCACCAGCACCATCAGCCAACACAGCCATCATGGTTGCAGCGCTACAAAGCGACACGTCTTTCAGTCTATAAAACAGTGCCGCTCACACAGTATACCCACCCGCCTTCTATTTGCATAATGCCTCTCTCCAGCACCCCTGCCAACAGGATATATAACTGCTGCTCTACGTCCTCTCCTTCTCTTTATTCTGCTCAGAGTTTTGTATATTTAATAAACTCAGCGTATTTTTTTGAATGGAAAAAACTTCACACCTCTGATAGCATGATCACTTCAACTTCTTAATGTTCAGATGTGAAAATGATAAAGTGAAAAAGCAATACTGATAACTCTCTCTCTCTCTCTCTCTCTCTCTCTCTCTCTCTCTCTCTCTCTCTCTCTCTCTCTCTCTCTCTCTCTCTCTCTCTCTCTCTCTCTCTCTCTCTCTCTCTCTCTCTCTCTCTTCCTCTTATTTTGCTCCCCACAACATTTATCTAGAGGATCGAGCCAATAGGTGGCATAAGGAGATTACATGCGCATCATGGAACTGATTTGTCTTTTGGTCCATCTCGTTTGTAGGTCTGCAGGTCCCTTGGACCCCTCTGACCCCTGGTCTCCTCGGTCCCCAGAATACATCGTATTTCAGGAGGATCCTTTACTGTGATTGTTCACTAACATCTCCCTGGCAGTGAGAGAATCACTGCGAGTCAACTGATCGTCTCCTCAAATGACGTTACTAACTGTACGAACAGATGTTGCTCGAATGTGGATGTTTACTATCAGTGGGTCTCCGTTTTCTCCACCTATACTACCACCTTGAGGATCTTCCGAGTTGGGTTGGATTCTCTATCCTGGTTATCAGAAAAACAGCAGAAGGTGAGAGTCGTTCACTACTCCCTGGCTACGGCTGGGAGTCTCCCTGCCTCTAGTCGTCCTCCCAATTGCTGGTTGTTCTTCAGGTACGACCGTCGCCCTCTAGATGGACAAGAGGGAGGCAGATGGAAACAGAAAGCAAGAGCGATGAGGGAGAAAGTGGGAGGGAGATAGGGAATGACTAGCGTTGAGACCGGAAATCATGGGTAAAAGTAGATTGTGAGTGTGTGTGTGTGTGTGTGTGTGTGTGTGTGTGTGTGTGTGTGTGTGTGTGTGTGTGTGTGTGTGTGTGGTGTGCTGGCGCGCGCGGAGAGGGTAGGAGACAGACGGGCTGGAGTACTGATACCCTCTCCCCTCTCGAGCCAATACAGAAGGCGCCACAGAACTTGACTCCTTCTGTCTGGCTGTTTGTTGGTGTCTGTCTGTTTGTCTGGCTCTGTATACAGAAAACCACGCAGCTCTGAATGTGATATCTTTTTCATCCTGATCGACATAATACGGCCAAAGGGCTGCCCCAGTCCTGGTCGACTCTGATGAAAGAGAAGACAACAGAGACGAGAAGTGTAGGAGGAATGACTCTGAGCTCCTCAGGTGTTTGCAGATCCGATCCTTAAAGATGGAAGGGTCACAGGAGGTGAAGAAGACCACAGATGGTATAGAACACCAATTCTGGCATACGTGAGACGGAGATATTATACCGGTCAATCCTCGTGTTGTTGGTCTCTCCACGGAAGCTATGAGATACATCAGCCAGACGCGTGTCACATGTCTCACCTACGCTCTTAATCATTCATAGCATCATGTATATCTCAAGAGTCAGATCAAAGAACCAGCCATCATACCCAGCGGTCATGCTGTCGTGCTCAGGGGTTTTATCTTCGTGCTCAAGGGTCGTACCGTCGTGCTCGAGTGTTTCAGTACCTGTCTCCATCCAACTACCATCCCATTTACGTAAGAGAATCCTCTTCTAACCATTTCTCCTTTTCGTAATCTCTCCTCCGTGGCGCTCGCCTTCCCTGGACCGTTACTATCAATCTCTTCTAATCTTTATTTACGCTGGAATGTCCTTGGATCTGGAACTGGGGTGTCTGACGATTCCTGGAGGCCGGTGTAGAGTATGGTTCTGGAAGAGTGTTACAGACACACATTTGTGTTCAAAAGATTGTCTGGAAATAGTTTTGGCCATGGATATTCCAAAGGCATTACTTTTTCTCTTTAGTGTTCTGGGTTTGTTTACGGTGTAGTCTTATAACCAAAGCGCTTCCAGATAAACCTTTTTTTCTGAATGTTTAGGACGAGAGACATGTGAAATCATGACGTCCGCTGGAAGGGTTGTGCGAGGCCTGACGATTCTTTTTGTATGGATTATGATAGCAGGGACCAAGATATCATCACTGGGCAGGACAGCAGAACCTAGAATTTCATAAGCTGGCAGGACGTCATCAATGGGCACCAGTCGACAGGATACCATTAGTGGGCTGGATATGATTAGTGGACAGGATCTCACCAGTAGGCAGGGAATATCAGAGTGGACAGGATATCAATAGGCAGAACATCAGAGGACGTCATCTAAAATCAGGACGTCTGAAGTAAAGTTTTCCATCAGAAGGACATCTCGGGTCATAGACGTTTCCATGCATTTCATTGCGTATATGTTCCTTTAGGCTGGACTTTCGCTCAGAAGACATTCCAGGTGTCCGTAGTTGGGGCATTTATCTAGTGGGACAGTCTGAGTGTCTATAGGCTAAACATTTACTCAGAAAGACATTTCCAGCGTCTGTGATCTTGACAGCCACTCAGGAGGACATTTCCAGGGTCTGTAGGTTGAAAATTAATTCAAGAGGACGTTTCCAGTGTTTGTCAGCCGGACGGTCACTCAGCAGCGCATTCCGAGGCAGGGCGAGGGCAGGCTGGGTAGTTTTTCCGTCCAGACCTACTGACGGCACCTTTGTCCCTCCTCGAGGGCTGGTAAAAGCGTTTTCATGTTGCTCCTTTGTCACTCCTGTGGCCATTGTTACTCCGGAAGAGATCCAGAGTGACCGTCAAGCAAGTTGACATGACAACTGACATTTTCTTCTTTCTCACTTGTTTTCTTTATGGTTTCAGATGACAGACTCTTGTTTATGTGTTCCACGGAATGGTTTTCATTGTCCTCTGGATCGCCCGACACACAATAACCCTTGTTTTCAAATCAGACCGTTTTGATAACACTTTTTACTCGATGTTCGCTAAACCGTTCACAAATTTTCTTGCTTCGAATACCATCAAACTCTTTAGCTACAGCATGTACGAATTTGAAAGGTTTGCATCAGGTTTGTCATCTCAGTTAAATCTTCATCCCTCTGAAGAGTTTGAAGGTTTCCTCAGAAGGATAGCGCAGGAGAATTCTAAGCCCGCAGGAGGGCAAGGCTATATCCACAAAGATGCCTCTGACAAGGAGAGATAGGACTCACCATCCTTATGTATAAACTCTATCAAGATCTTTAACTCACTCAACATGTTTCTTGATCTAATAGTTCTTGTAACTTTCCTTAAAAACTCTCGATACGTCCTGAGGAAGATCTCTCTCTCTCTCTCTCTCTCTCTCTCTCTCTCTCTCTCTCTCTCTCTCTCTCTCTCTCTCTCTCTCTCTCTCTCTCTCTATCTCTCTCCACACACATACACACACACACACACACACACACACACACACACACACACACACACATATATATATATATATATATATATATATATATATATATATATATATATATATATATATATATATATATATATATATTTTTTTTTTTTTTTTTTTCATACTATTCGCCATTTCCCGCGTTAGCGAGGTAGCGTTAAGAACAAAGGACTGGGCCTTTGAGGGAAAATCCTCACCTGGCTCTCTTCTCTGTTCCTTCTTTTGGAAAATTAAAAAAAAAAAAAAGAGAGGGGAGGATTTCCAGCCACCCGCTCCCTCCCCTTTCAGTCGCCTTCTACGACACGCAGGGAATACGTGGGAAGTATTCTTTCTCCCCTATCCCCAGGGATAATATATATATATATATATATATGTATATATATATATATATATATATATATATATATATATATATATATATATATATATATATATATATATATATATATATATATATATATATATATATATATATATATATATATATATATATATATATATATATATATATATAAACCATCATAAATCCAGTCATATATGTTTGAAGAATGTGTATCAAACTGCGGTTCCTTCCCTGGCTATATCATCATAAACATGTGCACAATTAATCACTAAAAAGTTAATCACTAGACGAGGGAACAATTACTTCTTTTTGGTTAAAGTTTAGGCCATAGTATGGAATTAATCACTGCGAATGGCTGCATTAAAACATTTGCTCTTTTTGAATCAGTAATTAAATTTATGCAAATTACGAACATGTATATTTGCGATGAACGAATTCGCGTTTAATTTGCATATATATATATATATATATATATATATATATAATATATATATATATATATATATATATATATATATATATATATATATATATATATATATATATATATATATATATATATATATATATATATATATATATATATATATATATATATATATATATATATATATATATATATATATATATATATATATATATATATATATATATATATATATGTATATAGTGCAGTAAGTACGGTTTTCTGGTATTGCTATTATACTTACTATTATGGATTTCACTGACAAGTTCATCAATTTTTCTACCTGTTCCAATAACAATTCGCTTTCTTCTTGAAGGTACCTAGACTGAATTATAGATGATAATGGGAGTAATTATTTTTCTTATTGGCGCACATGTGCCTTTACGTTGAGCACTAGATTATTCATTATAAATGACAAAAGCTGAATAAGCGTATTGGGCAGCCTGAGAACATTAATCAAAGCCAGCTGGGGAATCTTTTCAAAACTTTTTTCGGGATTGAGTTCAGAGAGCTCTTAAAATGTCCCCTGCTGACGTCATGTACTACGTCATAGAATGATGTCACAATGTAAACAAGGCTCTGTGCGTCATCAGTTTCAAAAAAGGGAGAAAATTGAGGAAAAAGTGAAAGGGAGCAGATGTTTTGTTTGTTGCGCAGAATAGATAGCATTTTGTTAGGTTCATTGGCCAAGCAACGAACACCATTTCCATGAAGACTTGGATATCGGACTCACAACATCACGGAGGTGAACGATCTTTGTACCCAACATACTCGCGTTGCATAACCGAAGTTGTGTAATACATTAACTGTACTTGTGAAAGGCAACAACTGGTCTTGTGAAGGCCTCATCCTTGGTTATGAGAAGCACAAATGTGGTATTGGAATACAGGGCCACTGGCTGTTGCTAGCCGTGTCATGCCGCCGTCAGGCGAGGGACGATGACATGCGATGTTGTGTTCTTCAGAAGACGAGTCCAGCATGACGGAGAAATTGCGGGTATCCTCCCCACCCAAGTGTGGCGAGGATAGTGAGGCTACAGGCCATGGGATCCAGGAGCTGAAAGCCGTCCACCCACCCACACACACACACACACACACACACACACACACACATACATCTGCTGCTGGGGAGATCTGTGATGTGTGAGAGGTACTGGGTTGAGTGAGACGGTAAAGCTAGAGGAGTAACAAGAGAGAAGCGATTCACGGCTATAAGAGTGAAGGGTGTGTGTATGATGTGGAAGATGTGTCGGTAATGAAGACAGGGAGCTAGAAAGTAAGGGAATTGGAAACTGACCTACTGTTGAAGATCTATGAAGGTTGAAAAACGTAGAGGTTCTGTTAACCATTTTCCAACAGAAAAAAACAAAAACAAAGAACAAACAGAGAGTATAAGATATTTGTGAAGGTTGGGGAAAGTGAAATATGATAACACTGAAAAGAGGATCAGAAGAGAGAGAAAGATGGTTGAAATCATGAAGAAGGAAGATCTAGACAGAGTCTTTGGAGCCCAACCTGGGAAACTTAATGAGACTATCTTCAAACGTTATTCGTCCTGGGACTCGTACAGCGCTGACTTCTTCCTTCTGTTCAGTCTTTGAAGATAATCAATTTTACTGATGATGGCAATAAACTGCAGTAGATTAATCTATTCCTTAATTCTAGATAATAGTGAAAAGAGTTGGTAGCATGATAAGTTATTTATTCGTAGTGGGTTTATAATTCATTTATTACTCTATATTGACTCCTTCCCTGTTGAAGACTCTTTGTTTTTTTTGACGACTTAAGAAAGTCAAACTAAATCACATTCTCTCTGTAGTTACGGCTCACTGGTGGTGTCATCATGGAAGGCCTAAGAACTTTTAATTTTCTTATCAGTTCCAGGAATATTTCCTGCGTACATCGCCTGGAATATTATTCCAGCAATCCCATTAGCCATAAGTTTTGCTTCCATCTCTGGAATCTCATCATCTTTTTATCGTCGTCTCCTCCATTACCTTGAGTGCCTCCGGCCCCAGGCCTCAACCTCCAGGGGAAATCATACAACAATATGTTCAAACATATTTTTTTCCCAACTTTATTGCAAAATTTGATTATTAAAGCCTATCCCCGAGCTTCGGTAAGGATAAGATTTCAACTGGTGTTTTATATATATATATATATATATATATATATATATATATATATATATATATATATATATATATATATATATATATATATATATATATATGTGTGTGTGTGTGTGTGTGTGTGTGTGTGTGTGTGTGTGTGTGTGTGTGTGTGTGTGTGTGAATTTACATAAGAATAACTTGTCTTTCTGCAAGAAACAATTACGTTTGAATAATGAGACACATTTTATTGTTGGCATTTTTCTGCATCACCTAGAAACCACAGGTAAACAATCAAAGACCTCATCAACATTCTCTCTCTCTCTCTCTCTCTCTCTCTCTCTCTCTCTCTCTCTCTCTCTCTCTCTCTCTCTCTCTCTCTCTCTCTCGATACAACTCATTACCAACTCCCACCAACTTAACGTCAATTACCAGATAACAGGCGAGAAGTTCAGACGTTCAATAGATAAAGGAACTTGCAACCTCTCCCTCCACGTCATGGGCAGGCTGTCTTCTCTTGCCATGGGGAAAGTACCCTCCCCATGTCATGGGAAGGCCCTGTCCATGTCTGTCATGAGAGACGCTCTCACAAAGTGTCATATATATATATATATATATATATATATATATATATATATATATATATATATATATATATATATATATATATATATATATATATATATATATATATATATGTATATATATATGTTTTCCCACAAGGTGACAATAAAGTAAAAATATCCGGTCACTTACGTTACTTCAAGAAGAAAATCGTCCGAAAAATTGATGATCGAAAGAAAAAGCCAAAGTGGAATAACCCGGGAGGAAATTTGTGATGGTTGTTTGGCAAGAACAGCCTCGTGAAGATCTTCCCACGACTCCAGGCTTCACAATACCCCAGGCCCTGGCGCAAGAAGGAACCAAAACACAATCTTCATAAAGAAAAGATTACTAGTGTAGTGGAACAACGAACAGTCGAGGGACGTATGGATTAGATGTATAAGAATGACCCTTGTCGACAAAGCATTAGTAACAGCTGTTCGGATTTTGTGACAGCGTGTAACGAAATAAATCTGGTGTGTATGTGTGTATGTGTATGCATGACTCATAACTGTATTTTGCTCCTGACTCACGTCTAGTGAAGTTGGTGGGTCCTGGTGAGCCTAGGGGGCCTGGTTTATTGATGACAAGCGTGTGGTATTGTGATGGATTGACTTCCCAGCTGACCCTCTCTTGGGATGAGTATACTAGCTCTCTCTCTCTCTCTCTCTCTCTCTCTCTCTCTCTCTCTCTTGATGGGCAGTTGGTGATCGTCAGCTACCGACCAATTTGGCAAATTACCTGTGCCACCCGCCTGGGCGCTGACTGCTGCGCTGAGAGCAAGCACTTCAGTGGCTGTCATGTAATTCTGCCTCACCCTCTCGCAGGCTGCAGGCTTTCACTCCACAAACGTACACTAACCCTGACTTTGGAAGAAAGTTCTTCGTAAGTAAGGCGTCTGCCAACATAAACTAGTAGATTGTCTACTTAAAGTAAAGGAACCGTTTCTTTCCTTCACTCCATCATCTTCAGAGCAGCGTTCCACTTCCTTATGTTTGAGACAACAGGTTTGGCTCTGGTCCAGCTCTCTTACACAACTGCTACTCAGGACCATGACACACACACACACACACACACACACACTATATATATATATATATATATATATATATATATATATATATATATATATATATATATATATATATATATATATATATATATATATATATATATACGTATTCGCCTTTTCCTATGCGCGCATTAATTGCTCTTGTCAATAACATTCATTAAAATCTATTTTTAGTTTATTTTCTCTTTCATTATTCTAACTTCATCTAACTTCCTAAACTTTATGTGTCCCTTTTAACTATTGGTTATTTACTTAAGTTTTATTACCCGGTATCTGATCATTACCCATGTAATGTCTCGACTGATGTTCCTCAGTTATCACTATAGCCATCTGTTTCATGGTACGTGTCCACTGGTGTCTGGGCCAGGTAAGGGAGGTGTGTCTGTGTGCTTCTGGCTGGTTTGTCTCCATTAAGTCAGTTTTTATAGTTCCCTCTCACTTTGGACACTTTTTCTCCCTCCCTCCCTTCCTCTCTCTCTCTCTCTCTCTCTCTCTCTCTCTCTCTCTCTCTCTCTCTCTCTCTCTCTCTCTCTCTCTCTCTCCTTTATAGGTAGTAGGCAGTAGGTAATCACCGACCAGGGAGGCAAAATTACGTCGTGGGTGAGCACGTAGGTAGGTCTTTCGGTAGGTATGTAGGTAGGTAGGTAGGCAGGCGAGTTGGTCGGACGGTCGGTAGGTATGTAGGTAGGTAGGTAGATAGGTAGGTAGGTAGGTCGGTCGGTAGGTAGGTAGATAGGTCGGTCGGTAGGTAGGTAGGTAGGCAGGTACTCACTCACGTAGTGGTAATCTACATCGACTCCCGGAATTGTTCACTGTGTGTTCCTCTGGTAAATGGTGAACGCAGCCAGCGCGATGCGGGACCCTGCCTGACTATCAATATTTTCCTAGCTCGTGTATTCCAAGTTAATTCTAAATCCCTAAATGCGTTTTGAACAAAATGATAAAAATAAAAATCCGGATCCATGAATACTGAATGGGTTTTGGAGTTTACTCAGCGGACTGTTGGTGCGTTGGTTAAATGGGTCAGCCTGAATTGGAATTATGAAGAGGAAATGAATGCTAAACTGTAGAATGAATAGGAATGAATGGACGGCAGCAGATGAATGGAAGATACTGAAAAGAGGAAGCGTTTGGCAAATTCTTCATCCATGAAATACATACAACACAAAATCTATTGATGGATTTCAATCCACCCAGACAATACGAACCTAAAGGTGGCAATGTCTCATGAAAAGGATAAATCTGGTATGAATTAAGAAAATAATGAGAAAATCAAATGACCTTTAATGATACAGAAACCAAAATTCTCTCTCTCAACCCCCTCCTCTCTCTCTCTCTCTCTCTCTCTCTCTCTCTCTCTCTCTCTCTCTCTGAATAAACGAGCAACAAAGTCAGTACACGTAAGTACCTCTAAACAACTAACACACAAGTAAATAAGTTACGAGAGTGAAAAGAAACCCTTCCCAACACCTTGTTGTTCAAGACCTTTAAATCTCTAGGATTAATTTCCAGGCACCATATATCTTCAGCCGGCAACGTTGCTCTTGTCGTACGCCCATATTGCTAGGCCATAAATCCCCCTCTGCCAAACGCATGAGCCATAGTCGGCAGCGTGTTTACATTTTCATTGTTGCCAGAACCGCGAGTCAATGCCTCGCTGGGCCCGGAAAGGGAAACTTTATATCCGTTATTTTTTTGTTATTTTCCTTGTTTCTTTCGTTTTATTGAGTAACTTTAATAATGATCAGAGTTTTATAAATCGTGCATTGTTAGATGATGTTAGCAGAGTCCTGACTTTACGTTCAAGTAATTTCTCTTCGTAATATCTTGGAAGACTTTCATATTTTTGGTCAGTCGGCTCCAGTCCACAGTGTGGGACGCTGAACTTCATATACCGCTTGAAAGCGCTTAGTTTTTAGCCCATTGAGCACGACGATACGATCCTTGAACATGGCAGCACCGTCCTTGAACACGTCAGTTGTGTCAAAGACCAGGCCTTCAAACTATCGCACTATCGTATTCAAGTATCGCACCGTCCTGCTCGAGGATCGTATCGTCCTGATCGAGGATAGTATCCCTCCTGCTCGAGGATCGTACCGTCCTGCTCGAGGATCGAACCCTTCTGCTCACGAGGTTAATTCAAAAATTTCCTCCTCCATGTTAAAGAAGAGTTGCTCTTCGCTTCACTTTTTTGTGGCTGCATCAGCACGACGCTTGAGCTGCCCAAGTCTGATTCTTTCCTTGTGAACCGGTACGCCAGGAGTTAGCTGCTGATAGCTTCTCTGGTTCGAGGGATTATTGTTCCTCGGGGGCAAAGTTATGGCTAGTCTCGTAATGGCAGAATCCTGGAAAGAGTACCACAGTGTCAGGGTTGTGAGAACATCTGCTGAATCGGATCGATTGCATACTTCACAGAGAGTTACAAGATTCCTCCAGTTTATGCTTTCCTCTCCTTTACTGAAAACATATCACTCCGAGCTGCATGGTGCAGGTACACGGAGCATTTACATGGTACCCTTGCACGGTACATGTGCATGGTACGCTTGTGGGGTACATTTGCAGGATCAAGATAACTATAAAACACACAGACGAAAGGTCAAGTATTGTGGGCTATACATGTAAGATGAACATGGAAGATCATGACTCGTACACCTCCCACCTGCAGGAAGATAGTTACCTTTATAACCTTCACTGGTCAGATACACTTGCATAGTGATGTAAGATCAAGACCACTAAACGTGAGCACAGTCAACACCATAACTCTACAGGGAGAACCATAACAATGATACGAAGAAAAGCAACAGAAATATATCAAAAAAATATCACAAATGTCGCCTTTACCAAGACCCAGGCTGCCGGAACTAATAGCCGAGAAGGCCGGCCCAGAACTCAACAGTAAACCTCCTCTTTCTTCTTTTAACACGTCCTGCATCCTTCTTCACCTCCTTATCCCCCATCTTCCTCGCACTACAACACCCTTTTACCCTTCCCATAACCCGTCTTTCACTCCCTTTAGCCCCACTAAACCCCTTGACCCTTGTTCGACAGACCACAATGTCCTGGAAACCCTCGACTGATGGATGGGTCTTTTGTGTGACCGTATAATGCCTGAGTGCCTTACGCAATGCTCTCAAGCCATATTATCAGGAGCACCTCAGTGCTCCCTGGAGGCCGAGAAAAGACTGGAGAACAAGAGAATAAGGTCACCCCTGACCACAACGCCTTCAGGTTAAACCTGAAGAGCTTGAGGGGTCAAATCACTCTAAGTGCTCACTTAAAGGTGATCAACGTGTGGATAAGAGCATACGAAAAGCTAAAGTAATATCATTACACCTCACCCTGCTTCTCTTTAGTTTTCTGGCGTCTAGAAAAAGTGAGCTAATCGTCAAGAAATGTTATCGCGTTTGAAAGAACATGAAAAAGAAAGCTTTCACTTTACACTCCAGGTCTTTCGAGTAGTGTACTTGTAAACGACACTCTCTCAAGGAATGTAGATGCCACTAGCTGATGTTACAGAAGAGATGAAGAATATATCATTTAGAAAGTTTGGCTTTATAAAGTGATTTGCTGTTTGATAAGTTATTAGACGTATGACAAATATTATGTATATGACAAATTACTGTGCTTGTATGCCTGGCTATTAGCTGTATAAGATCTAAGCAGGATCATACAACGAGGATCTGTGATGACAGTAATGCTGGTTAAGATGGTTGAGATACTGATAACTTTGAGGAATCTTTGATAGCCTTTCAACCCTCGTAGTGACCTTTCAATCCCCAGTGACGACTTCTGATCCCTGTGGTGACCTTTTGTCTTCCATTGTAACCTTCCTCCCTTCCACGTCCTTCCCTCTTTCCTCTTCGTTCATCTCATCAGACCTCCTTCTCCTTGTCCCTATCTCTTCCTTCTGTTCTTCCCCTGACCCCGTGTTAGGCACGACCAATATTGCCCGCAGAAATAATCTCCGGCTGAGAGAAAGAGAGATGGCTGCCTTTTGTGCCGCCTTATATAGCCTGATGTTTTCCGCGCTGCTGTTCAACCGCATTATCAGGGAGACCAAAGAGGGTCCACGGCGGCCAGGAATAAACACAGAGACCGAGAGAAAATCCCAGAAGGTCTACAGGAGCCAGGGAATAAACGAGGCCATCAGGGAAGGCCTCAAAGGGTTCCTGAAAGCCAAGAATAAACAGAAGCACCGGGAAAAGTCCAAGAAAATCCCCATTAACTAAAAATAAACACCCGGACCATTGAAGACCCCAGAAGGACCTCAGGAGCCTAGAATAAACGAGAGCAGGAAAGACCCCTTTGGTCAACGGTCAACCTCCTTCAGACCACATCTGAAGAACAAGAAACTCCTGTTTTTTAGGCAGAAATGGAGAGAAATCTCGTCACTTTATAGTACTTTCTTTGGCCTTTACGTGACTGGAGAGAAACAGCCGGTGGGTATGAAGTAATCTTGCAGATCTAAATATATAACAAAAGGACATTTCTCAGTAGACACTTGCGTTTGCGAGTCCAACACTTGTATGAGACACTCACCTGGAAGTGTTTAATTGCTCCCACTTCTTAAGGCGAAATAAATGAGGAACAAACCTTGCAAGATGGTTTGAATGATCGGATAAATGAATCATTAGATTATAAAAGTAAGATGAAAGAATGCAGGCGACAACAGCAACAATGATGATGATGATGACACTGGTTATCGTGAACATTTTGTAATCGCAGAAGAAGAGATGGTTAAGAACTCACTTAAAAGTAACTGACGCTATTGATAACTAAACCATATGAACATGGGTAAGTGAGATACCAACTTGGCTTCTCTAGGTTTATTCTCCCTTCTAATTTCTATTGTTTCGCTATTCTACTGGGAATTGATGAGGCAGTGGAGCTGTGAAGTTTATGAAACTTAACTTTGATTGGAGAAGTTATTTTCGTTTTACGAATAATCTCTCGAGTGTAAAGTAAATGATGGAGGACTGCTATGATTGCACGGTTATTGACTTTCGTGCACTGATGATGCCATGCAATGGATTCATCCCATGATGATGCCAGCGACCTACTCGTGTCTGTACTGCCATTAAGCAGATGCATCCATCAGGACGTCAGTCATTCATAAAAGTGAGAACACTCCAGGCATCCACCCTCTTGCCTCATGGCATGGTGACGGTGAAGGACTGAGGATTGGAAAGGAGTCCTTGGAAGTGCACAGCCTGACGATGGGATGCGACTCGTCAGCAGGTCAAGGTCGACTTTGTTGATCATGTTATGACTGACAAGGTTTAAATGTCTGCGTCTCTTTAGGTTGAGGTAGAGAGAGACTAGGGTGCTGGCTAGGCACCAAGTTGTGGAGGAAGTCCTCACATCACCAAGAGGATGAGAGTTTACAGAATTTCCAGTGTCTGTGTTAAGCCCAGTTGAACACAAAACGTTCAGAGAGACAAGCTGGGCAACGGGATGATGACGTTGTGTCGTAACTCATTGTTTCCCTGTGGGTCGGATGACTGAGGTATCGAGGAAACACGTGAAACGTGCGTGCGTGTGTGTGTGAGGTGGGGGGTGAGGAGGGATACTGTAGGACTTTACATCCAGACAGTCTACCTGCTCACTACCGACCCAAGGCAGCAGCTATGGGTTAAGACTTTCCTCGCTACACAGTCAAGAAGACAGGTAAAGGAGAGATAGTTGGGGAGGGATGCTGAAGGAAGAAGTCTGCTTTGACTAGCAAACACCAGGAGACGACAATGAGAGGAGGTCCACACCACAATTCAGCACCAGGCCTTGGACCACCACCTTACCCCAGTCTCCTCCTATACTCCAGTAAAGTAAAAGGAAAACACAGAAAAGGAAACTCTTAATGAACTGCACCAAAGCAAAGAAAAACGTGTGTGCAAAAATGTTTGGAAACTTCTACAATAAATAAGCGAACTCTATCTCAAACCTTACATGAAAAGAGAGAGAAAAATCGGCATAAAAAGAAATAAAGAAAGCTGAGGGAACATCGCCACACATGAGGAAAAAAGAGACAGAGAACGCCATCTGTCATAATAGGAAAGAAAATGACGGTCTCTCTTTCGGGAGATGCGAGCAATATGTAGCCAATTGTTGGGTAATCTTGCACTCCGAGCTCGGAGCCCAGAGGAGAGGAGCATTGTGTGGGCGTATAACTCCTCTGGTTGGTTCCTGATTGAGCTCATGAATAGTTCCCTGTTCTCTGGTCTCTTGGGTGGTCTCTGATATGGATCTGGTACGGATTCTAGCTGGTCTCTCTCTTATCTGTCAGGGGTATGGTCTTCATTGTCTCTTCGTTAGTCTGGATTTTAGTTTTCTCCACTTTTGTCATGTAAGGTTTTCTTGGTTTCCTGTTCTCTGCACGGTTTGACATCTTGCTTGTCCTTTATTTAATTCTGGTTTCTATTTAGCTGGTTTTTGGTACGATCTCCGGCAGGATATTTGTGTAGTTTTCTCTAGTGTTTGGCCGCTCCCTCCAGCGGTTCTGTACTGGATGTGGTTCATTCTTGGTCGCCGGCCCACCATCTCCACTCCACCACCTGTCCCTCGTCTGGTCCCTGGTTCCCTCGTGTCCCACGTCCCTTCCCTCACCTATTTCCTGGTTGACCACCGAACCTCAGCCTCCTGTTCCTTCACCCATACCCCTCCCTTCCCCTGGTCCCTGGTTCACCACATCAGCTCTGAACATTCCTCAGGCAAGGAAGTCTTTGAAGTAAAATGTTTTCATACAGAAAAGACGCAGAAGTGTGGAGACTACAGCATCAACATTCTTTGATAATGGAAGATTTATTGAATCTCTCCTCCAGTAGGAAAAAGCAAAGAAAGACTTTTTTATTCGTTTCTCTGGAAGTAATCTATGTGAGTAGAGAGCACTTGAGATGGCAAAAGGAAAATATTTTACCCATTCCATCGTATATGACAAATACACTTGATCATTCCACCTGAATGATGAAGAGCCAAAAGTGATTTGACAATAGGGAACTCAAAGAAGGAATGGTCAGATGTCAATAGGTTTCTCCCACTCTGTCTCAATCATTTCCTTCAGCAGAACATCATCCCCCTCACAGGGTGGCCAGACAGCCGGCGGCACCTGCACGTTGGCTACACCTCCTCAGACGTCGGCAGCTGCTCCTCCCTGCAGACTGGCCAGACCACAGACGAGCCCTCGGCTCTCCCCAACCCTCTCCTCCCTGTCTATGGTAAAAGAGATTTATGCTTTTGAATATTTTTCACATTTTCCCCTTCGGATCAGCGGCCCTGGCGGCGATCAGCCTCACTTCATATAGATTTATGGCTCCATAAGGACGGCCATCGTGCCCTCTCCATATACTTTTATGGCACCATTACCATAGACGGATCGTGAATTCATAATGAGTATAACTAAAGTATGTGACGTGAGTCAAGAAGCAGACGATGATAACCATAAATATCAGAACTTTATGGAAGAAGACAATTTCATTTTGTATGGACAATGATTTCGTGAATAATCACATATC
The DNA here is from genome assembly GCF_036320965.1 of Panulirus ornatus. Classification (NCBI taxonomy): domain Eukaryota; kingdom Metazoa; phylum Arthropoda; class Malacostraca; order Decapoda; family Palinuridae; genus Panulirus; species Panulirus ornatus. The sequence goes on along the minus strand of NC_092236.1, from coordinate 2,804,002 downwards.
TTCTAACTTGTTGCTCAGGTGATGTTCATCTGTTATTATCATTCTCTATCTTGCATACACAGACTAGTTACCAGACAAATTATCATCATATCGGAGCGATCTGCATACGTAATGACCTATTCGTCCTGCACAGGTAGTGAGATATGCAACAGTGAGGCCCCAACTCTTGTGTGATGACCATATCTCATTACTGTTTATGTGTTACGGGGAAAGGGTTTTGCTCGTGTTGCCCCGTGACTCAGCTTTGTATATAGGTACTAGGTCTTTACTCGTATGTGTATATACACACACGAGCCAGGTACCCATTTATCGACCAGCCCCAACGGGGAGGACGAACACCTGGGTAGAAGATAAGCCGACGGCAGCACCCACGATCTGAACCAACGTGGGCCCAACCCAGGTGGGACCGTGCTGACTCATGCTCAGTAAAGCTAACCACTACACCACGGAACCCCGTGTGTGTAACTATATAAACAAATGAATAACGGCTTATTGGATCTGGGCATTGTGTGTGTGTGTGTGTGTGTGTGTGTGTGTGTGTGTGTGTGTCCATTTCGTTATTTGGACATAATGAGTAAGCACCTTCAGAGGTTTATTAGGCCTAACATCCAGTTATGTATATTTACCAAACCCTAATGTCTCTGTTCCTCTAAGGAAGATGGTCAAACTATCAGTAAGGTTCATATCATCATCATTACGACCAGAACGATATTATCGAAACGAACATCTTTCACTGCAGCGGAAAATAAACGTATCCTTAGTCTGTCTATATTGGAAACAGCCTTTCAATGACAGGTGGTATTAGGATGAAAATTACATACCATGATAGCAAAGGGTTGCTGACGTCTTTCTATAGTCTGAGCTAGACAGGGAATATTCCTTACCTCAGTATTCCTCTCTTGTCCTGATATTTATATCTTCGATTTTGTTTTCTCTTGATGTACTGTAGAGGTGGGTACCCGGCGGCCATATTTTTTCCATGCAATTTTATGGAACCATAATAGAAAATAGACCCTTAAGTTAGAGGAAATTTATATCTGACTTGACTTAATTAGGTTTGTATAGGGAATATTCATTTAGGTTCATGAATAACGTTAGTGGTGAGGTATCTTATGAATGGGTAGATTGGTCATATTTCTTCACTCCCCATTTACCCTCTTCCTCCTCACTCTTCCATTAACCTCCAAAGAGGAGTCTGGGGGGACTACCCATCCCCCAGGACGAGTGAAGCGGTCCACAACACAAGCGATGGGTGTCCAACAAAGCGGTGGTCAACGGAGCAACACAGATGTATCCTCTTTTAACATGTCCTCGTCCAGGATTTTATGATTATCAATTACATTTTTTTCTATCTCGTGTTAACTGGCAGTTAAGGATAGACATGTATCATTTACAATCTTTTTTCTTCTTCCCAGTTTGGATAGTTTTCATCTATACGTATATACTTTGCGTACAACACAAATTTTGATATAAAATTTGCATGTGTGAAAGTGTAGATTGAATCTCTGCATCCCCAAAACTTTAAGGACGTGAGGTGTCCAAACATTGGAAAGAAAAGCATAGAAGACAACAGGATGTGTTTCTGAGCATGTTAAGTACTCAATTGCAAATCAATTTATGGTGACTCGTATCTCGGAGAGAGAGAGAGAGAGAGAGAGAGAGAGAGAGAGAGAGAGAGAGAGAGAGAGAGAGAGAGAGAGAGAGAGAGAGAGAGAGAGAGAGAGAGAGAGAGAGAGAGAGAGAGAGAGAGAGAGAGAGAGAGAGAGAGAGAGAGAGAGAGAGAGATGACCTACTCTTGATGTGAATGTGATATGAGATGAACGAAATGCCTCCATTACCTCACTCCGTTTCACTGAGTGAGAAACCTTGTGTGATTAACTTACCAAAAGGATGAAGAATTTGAAAATTAATGCGCTCCCTATCATCTAGCTTTCTTATCTTTTTCTCAATTCTCATCTCCTTGCTCTCTCTCTCTCTCTCTCTCTCTCTCTCTCTCTCTCTCTCTCTCTCTCTCTCTCTCTCTCTCTCTCTCTCTCTCTCTCTTGTAGCAACACCTACCATCTGTACAGTAGCAGCGGCAACATAGCACTATCATCAATAGTAGTAACAACAAAACCAAAGAAAGGGGCATCAACATCACTGAAGTCAACAGGAACATTAAGGAACGAAAACATCAAGTAGAAACAAGTGGATGTAAACAATATATATATATATATATATATATATATATATATATATATATATATATATATATATATATATATATATATATATATATATATATATATATATATATATATATATATATATATATATATATATATATATATATATATATATATATATATATATATATATATATATATATATGAGATTCTAGGCTTTACATGTGAGATATAAAGGAGAGTCATTTATCATCACAAATATGATATCTCCTCCCATGTTCTCCCCCTTGAAGGCATCCTATTCTCGTGCCGTCTTGGCACACTTGCCCGGTCCTCCGGTGACTGACGACAAAGTCCAGTCTTTTGTTAGCCCTTTATGTCCCTCCTCAAGCCTTTCATTCCCTATCTCGGCCACCACACCGCAGGCCACGCCATTAAAGCTTTTATTCCCCCTTTATCGTATTGTCATTTCCTCCCTAGCGAGTCCTGCAGCCGCTGGAGGGACAAACACAGGTATAAATTGGGTTTGTTTTGGGTGGCGGAGACGTGTTCCACCCTATTGTTTACACCCACCCACTCTCTCTCTCTCTCTCTCTCTCTCTCTCTCTCTCCTCGTTATATTCTTAGTGAGAGAGAGAGAGAGAGAGAGAGAGAGAGAGAGAGAGAGAGAGAGAGAGAGAGAGAGAGAGAGAGAGAGAGAGAGAGAGAGAGAGAGAGAGAGAGAGAGAGAGAGAGAGAGAGAGAGAGAGAGAGAGAGAGAGAGAGAGAGAGAGAGACCAATATAAGAAGCAAAATTGCCAGAACATACCTGCAGGTGGTGAACATGTGAACGTTCATGTTATTTAGTAATCATCAAAACTGATGGAATGTAAACCATGAAACAAGGGATAGTATTTAGGACGAAAAGAAAGAGAACATTGAGGTCAATTATAATAAAACTTCGTATTGTTCAGCATTTACCTTTGCACACGAGTTAACGATGATTACATAGTAATTTATTTCTTGCGTAGTTGCCGGCATAATTAATGTAAAATTAATGACTCTAATGAGGATGATTGCGTCATGTCCAATATCAAGGCCTCTTTCTGTGAGCGCATTGCATTATATTTAGATAGAACTTACTCCAAAGCATTGGTTTATAATGATAACTAATGAGAGAGGAGGTGTGGCATTGTCTACTGCAGGAGGAGGCTCTGGGGTTTACCATTGCCCTGACCTACCAGGGCCAGGTCAACAAGAGGTCAGCCAGCTTTCACTTAATTGTTTAGATACACACCATCGGATGATGTATAGGGTAGAGGGAGCACTGCTCACGTGCTCCCAGAGGCAAACGATGGACCAAAACAATGGCCATACCAGAGGCATCCTATTTCAATATTGTTAATATTTTGTAATTTCGATATACAAGACTAAAGTTTCTTCTATACAAAGATTTTACAAAACTATGAATTTTTATCGCTAAAGTTAGAATAAACTCCTGAGCAGGATTATGCAAATTCAGGTAAATAATATACAGGGTTTCAGGGATTAACGTTTCTGAATGTTATTTAGATTTTATTCTAACAACGTAAAAGAAATTACACTGCACACGGCTATATTTCCACCATCAGACTTACCACACTATATCAAGATTATATTCTTAGAAAGAAGGAAATCATTACCCACTTAATTTCTATAGATCTATACACAACTTCTACAATCAATCTTTATATTCTTAATAACTTGAAAAGAACCTTGCATATCGAGGAAGTTTGCGCCTTCAACATTTCTCTAGATCTTCAGTATTGCCTCCGCTACACACAGCCAAAATTAATATATCAGAGAAGAGGAGACGATACTTAAGTAGATTACAACGATGACGTATCTCCCTTACGTGCAGGAAATCCGGATTTAACCCTGTGTAAGAGGATTATATGTTGCCTTTTCAAGGCCTCTTCCATTAGCCAATTTACATGCAACGCGGAGCATAGCCTTAAATGATTATGTTTATATCATGAAAAATGTTGATGATTTTGTTGCACGTTACATTTTCACAAGTACAGAAAGCAATTCCGCAAATCCTTGAATTGAGTCGAGATTTGATACCGCATAGAACAACCGTTGTCATGTATGATGTACTGAGAACCTTAATTATTAACTCACTGCCGGTGCGTGGATGATGCCATCATTGTACTGACGTTATCTATTTCCTGCTCGTATCTTGGTCCCAGTTCTCTAGAGAGGAGGATCCTGGTAAGGATCCGGCCCATTACAGAGGTTGCTAAGCTTTATAGGCTTATACCTGTAAGGCCAACGGCTAAGTCGGGTCGCAGAACCCAATTACTTCCCCATAGACTACCAGAACATCGACCCATTACAACACTGATCCATCATCAGAGCAGTGACCCATCAAGACACGCACCCATCACAACACTGACCTATCAGTAGAGTGGCTCATCAGAACAGTGGCTTATCAGAGTAGTGGCTCATCAGTTTACCGAAAGATGGATATCAGAAAGTCATACAGATACAAACGATGTTTTTTTTTTACATTTATTGAATTAACGTGTAAGAAAATTAACTTTCAAATAGAGCGGAACATTGTTGAAAAATATTGACTTTCTTTCAGGAAATAAATAAAATGTTTCAAACTCTTTAAAGAAAAATGTTTGTTTAGAAAGAGAAAGACGAAAAGGTAACAGAAGATAACACAAGATATAGTAACCACAAGGTCTCTGAAAGGTTAATATGTGATGTATAGGTCAAGGTAATTAGAAACGGTTCGCGGCCAGACAATTAAACCCACTGACCCTAATTCCGTACTTAGGGGGAACTAAGGCTGTAAGGTTAATGTTCTCATTATCTACCAGGCTGAGGAGCTGAGTTGTGAGATGGGGGCGCGTTGAGAAGGCTGAATGTGAAGTGATGGAACTATGGTGATGGAGGACTGGTGCATGTGTATGGTGATGGAGGACTGCTGCATGTGTATAGTGATGGATGACTGGTGCAGGTGTATGGTGATGGAGGACTGATGTAGGGTAAGATGACTGGGAACTGTATAGAATACAGAGATGTTGGAATGATGTACAGGTATGATGATGGTAGCCATGTGTGATGGAGTAAAAACAGGTGTTTCGGTAACATGATAATGGGATGTAACACAAGCATGTGAGAATGAGGGTTTAGACACATGTATGGCGTTATAGGGGCTTAAACAAACATATGGGGATATGGAAGTTTAGATATATGTATGGGGATCTGGGTTTTTTAATCATGTGAGGGCTTGACATGGTGAAGGAGAATTGACAACATTGATTGAAGACACCTTCACTAACTGACTGAAGGAACCTTCATGACTGACTGAGGGAAACTTCGTCACTGACTGAAGGAACCTTCATCACTGGCTGAGGGAACCTTCATGATTGACTGAAGGAACCTTCATGACTGACTGAGGGAACCTTCGTCACTGACTGAAGGAACTTTCGTCACTGACTGAAGGAACCTTCGTCATTGACTGAAGGAACCATCATTACGAACTGAAAGAACCTTCTCCACTAACTGAAGGAATCTTCACTGACTGACTGAATGAACCAACGTCATAAATGGACTTAAAAAACGCAGATGGAGATTAGACTATCTTCTTAAAAATCCCAGAGAAGGATTTTGAGGAGCAAGAAGAGATTTATGATACGTTGGAGGATTACAAGCTTTGGAGAGACTGAGAACCGCTAAGACCAAGTGATGAAGGCAAGACATTAACGAAGAAAAATGGAAAGAAATGATGGTAAAGGACCGCATACCTGTATACTGCATAGCTGCATACCTGTATACTGCATACCTGTATACTGCATAGCTGCATACCTGTATACTTCATACCTGTATGCTGTATACCTGCATACCTGTATGCTACATACCTGCATAATGTATACTGCATAGCTGCATATTGCATATCTGGTTGGAGGGAAGGTAGGGAGCGGTCAAGGAGAGGGAAGTACATTTTTTTCCTTATAGATCAAGTTACTTATTGATCTTTATCATCGTTTATGGTCACTACTACTATTACTATTATCATATTTACTCATTTCTACATCATAGATGTTATTGATATCGTCATCAATATCACTCAATATAATCATCATCATAATCTTCACTATTGTTAAAATTTCATCGTTATTCCTCTAATTATGTTTTCTACCCTTATAATTGCTTCTACTGCTCTTATCATTAATCAGTATCATGATAATTGTTGTTCTTTTATATATATATATATATATATATATATATATATATATATATTTTTTTTTTTTTTTTTTTTTTTTTTTTTCATACTATTCGCTATATCCCGCGATAGCAAGGTAGCGTTAAGAACAGAGGACTGGGCCTTTGAGGGAATATCCTCACCTGGACCTCTTCTCTGTTCCTTCTCTTGGAAAATTAAAAAAAAAAAAAAAAAAAAAAAAAAAAAACGAGAGGGGAGGATTTCCAGCCCCCCGCTCCCTTCCCTTTTAGTCGCCTTCTACGACACGCAGGGAATACGTGGGAAGTATTCTTTCTCCCCTATCCCCAGGGAATATATATATATATATATATATATATATATATATATATATATATATATATATATATATATATATATATATATATATATATATATACATATATATATATATATATATATATATATATATATATATATATATATATATATATATATATATATATTATATATATATATATATATATATATATATATATATATATATATATATATATATATATATATATATATATATATATATATATATATATATATATATATATATATATATATATATATATATATATATATATATATATATATATATATATATATATATATACCATTTCATTATTTGGTGGGTGTGCCTGGAGAAAATTCTTGGTCTCATCTCTGCATTACACATCATTCAGGAGGCTGAGAAAAGAAAGCTCTCCTTCACAAAGCTATTTTAATAACTTAAATTCTCAAACTTCAATAAAGTGTAGTGCGTCAAGCCAGACAGACCTGACGTGGGTGCATGAGAGAGAGAGAGAGAGAGAGAGAGAGAGAGAGAGAGAGAGAGAGAGAGAGAGAGAGAGAGAGAGAGAGAGAGAGAGAGAGAGAGAGAGAGAGAGAGAGAGAGAGAGAGAGAGAGAGAGAGAGAGAGAGAGAGAGAGAGAGAGAGAGAGAGAGAGAGAGAGAGAGAGAGAGAGAGAGAGAACGAACATCCAGCTGTCCTCGCACGAGGCAACATCACTCTGGACTTGTCTTTTCCTGGAGCTTCCAGTATCACAGTAGACGACCCGCCTGCCCCTGCCTCCAGCACCGACTGGTACTTGGGTAAAATCATTCTCTCTCTCTCTCTCTCTCTCTCTCTCTCTCTCTCTCTCTCTCTCTCTCTCTCTCTCTCTCTCTCTCTGTAGCCATCAAAGTACCCGTCTCTCTATCCTCAGCCACCGTGGGAAGGCCTCAGAGGAGAGCTAGGAGACCTGTGCAAGGATACCACTATGGGGGCAGCTGCTCCCTCAGGGAATCTGCCTCTCGAGCCCTCCAAGCGCCGTGTCTCCTCCTCCGTGGGCGTCTGCCGCTCCTGCTGCCATTCTCTGCTTGCTGTCATAACCTGAAATTGGATCTTTCGAGTTCCAGATGTCATTTTTGGAATGTTTTTATTGCAGACGACGATTTATGTTTCATTGTAAAAGTTGGATGCCACCACTATCCTCTCTGAGAATGGAAAAACAAGAGGTTAACGCAATGATCTTGTGATGTATTCTAAACAGGTATTTTCTGTTCAAATTACAGCTCGTATTGTGTTCTTGTTTTCTTTCTTTGATGATGTAATGATGCATATGTATCCAAGTGTATCACTCAGTCATTCAGCTCATCTATCTATCTATCATCTATCTATCTATCTACCTATCTATCCATCATCTATATTTCCATCTATCCATTTCTCTATCTATCTATCTATCTATCTACCTGTCTATCCAACATCTATATTTCCATCTATCCATTTATCTATCTATCTGTCTATCTATTTATCTGTATCTATCTCTGTATCTATACATGTGTTTGTTTGTTTGTTTGTTTGTTTGTTTGTTTGTCTGTGTGTGTGTGTGTGTGTGTGTGTGTGTGTGTGTGTGTGTGTGTGTGTGTGTGTGTGTGTGTGTGTGTGTGTGTGTGTATTCATGCATATATTTGTTTTTATTTTGAGTTTTGGGTGACCGATAATTTTCCAGTAACATATTGTTATGTAGATATGTTCTACATTATTTTGTATTGTTGACAAAAGAGGAGATACCTCTAGAAGTCGCCTCCCGCTTGAAATCCCATTTTGAGAGACTTATATTCACACTGAGCTGCGCAAACTGTCCTGAACATTTTCTTGAAGCAACAGTCACTTACCTGCCCACTCCAGCTGCCACGAACGTGAGGTGTATTACACTAAGGAAATCAAGAACACGAGTGTGTTTACCCAACAATATATTCAGATCTCTCAAATTCTCCAGCTTTTATCTTTCTTTCGTTTCCTTCTCTGTATCTCTAGCGGGAATGAGATCAGAGATTGAGAGGACCATCGCAGCAGAGGCGACCTGATGCTGTGTGCAGGAAGACTGGATGGCAATACAGGCAGCCTGATGAATGGTTGTAATATGTTGTCTGTGTCGTGTATACCTCCTCTGAGATGTTCTCACATATTTATGGTGTAGTGCTGATGGCGGCCATGAATCACGTCTGAAATATGTGAGTCTGATGGGATGACGGGGAGGCACGCCAAGCACACCAGACGGCAGAGAATTACCTGTGATATATCTGGCTGGTGTGGTAGAGTGTAGAGTAGTGTGAGGAGGTGCAGAGCGATTCAAGGGCAGGGAGGATAAAGATGAAGAGAAGTGTTAATTGATGATTACAGTGATGGGTAAGCCAAAGAATGTAGTTATGAGTAAAGAGGGAGTTGAATAGAAAGGAGTTGAGCATGCAAAAATTGGTGAAACCATGAAATGAGTAGATTGGTAGAGCAGGCATGTGGTCATGTGCATCACAGACTTTATGACAACGCATCATGAGAATTATTGATCGTTCGTGTAGCATCCGTCATACAACCATCAAACACTCTGACATTTGCTAGTGTGATATCTTCCTTAGTATGACTCAGGGTGTTGTTAGGTTCCACTGTTCTTATAGTTAGGTTAATAAGGTCTCATATTTGTTTTTGGTCTTCGTCTTGCAATTTTCTGACCAACGATGGATTCTGAGCTTCTCATTAGTTCTGTCTGTGTTCCTCCTTGCCACTATTCACTGTTACCTCAGTTCGTATTACATCAAGGACCAGGACTGTAATCCTGTCAGAAATCTGCAGCTATTTTCAACTTTTAGATAATCCACATAAACGTCGAGATGTGTTTGAGTCTGAGTTCCCGATGATACCACAACCCTCAAAAGATTTTCTAATAGGAAGTTTTGTACTTCTCATGTTTTGATGATCATCTTAACATCCTTCTAAACACAGGACATAAAAGACATGACAGTCCTATACAGACAGATCACAGACCGATCATATATTAGACCGTAAGGAAATTTCACCTTCAGATGATCCACGTCAGTGGGTCTGTATTCTTCCCAGTCAGCACTTTATAATGAGCCTCTCAGCTTCAAGACCTTAGCTTTCAGGGCCCAGCATAGCGCCTCTCTCAGCGTTCTGAAGGCATCTCTCTCCTCCCGCGGCACCATCAGCTGAATCATACAGAATCTGTTAATTACTTCAGACAAGATGTTTATCACTGCCACACACTAGATTGGCTCGGCCACTTCTGAGTGCCTCCACTGACTCAGCCAGTCCTGAGTGCCTCCAGTAGCCCTTCCAGTCCTAGGTGCTTCCACTTACTTAGTCAGCCCTCTGAGCCTCTAGTGGTGTTATATGTTCAGTTATGATTATGATTATGATATATATATTTATATATATATATATATATATATATATATATATATATATATATATATATATATATATATATATATATATATATATATATATATGTATATATATATATATATATATATATATATATATATATATATATATATATATATATATATATATATATATATATATATATATATATATATATATATATATATATATATATATATATATATATATATATATATATATATATATATATATATATATATATATATATATATATATATATATATATATATATATATATATATATATATATATATATATATATATATATATATATATATATATATATATATATATATATATATATATATATATATATATATATATATATATATATATATATATATATATATATATATATATATATATATATATATATATATATATATATATATATATATATATATGTATAAAGTCAAAAGGAAATATAACAGAAAAGGGTAACAGGTGGGCTGGCCATTCAGCAGAGACGATTTGGTTTTTGTGTTTTGTTTTTCATTGCGTTGCCTGTGTCTTCTCTCCAAATGGTGTTGTTTGTGCTTGTATTTCTTCCATTATGTCCAGTATGTAGGTTGTGTGTCATGTATTGATTTCCTTTTCTTTTCTGTTTGGCTCGTGTCTAGCTGCTCCTGCCTCGCTGATGGGCTGGGGCTCTTCTGGTATTTTTGTCAGGGTTTTTGCCAGCAACTTGGAGTTCCTGGGTCTGTGTGTATTCCTAAGTTTGTTACACATAATATATTTCATGATGTCGAAGGTAGCAGATTTATCTTATGACTCCTAAGAATACATTTCATACATATCGACAATACATTTAGTTCATACAATGTTTTAAAGTCTGTAATTCAAGCAGATAAGGAGTAAGTAATAGGAAATTCTCGGTGTCCAATATTCATCCTTGATGGAGTTCTCTCCTGTTTTAGGCATAGCATGAAGCATTGTTTTCCTATACACGGTCAGGCTCACTGAGGCCGTCCGAACAAAGAAATGTCTGAATCTTTGGCAACAGCTGAGAGAAGAGGCCGGAGGAATGGGCAGACGCATTTCAGATGGAAAAAAACTGGCAACTTCGTATGAATGATTCTAAATAATGCATATGAAGTCGTAGTATTCAAATGATGCAGCAGGATGATGATGATGATGATGATGATGATGATGATGATGATGATGATGATGATGGCCGCACGTCAGGAGAAGAAAACCTGTGACGAAAAGTACCTTGTGATGTTCACACGGAACAGTGAACCTTCCAACTCAGGCGGTGCCACGGACATATCATAACCCGGTATTCCAAGTAAGCCTTTTGCATACTCCTCCTTAACCTCTTCAGTACGATGGTACGACCATTGATCACAAAGGGCATGAACCTTGGGCATGACGATCTTTCCTTTGACCTGACCTGTGCGAATCATTGTCAAACTCCATCTCATGAAAGGATCGTACCGTCATTCTCAAGGGAAGCAGCATCGTGCTCAAGTGATGAATTTCAGCACTACGTCAGAGTCCACGTAGATGAGATACACCATGATATATATGACCGCAATTAAGAGCAGAGCTATGTATAGTATTTGTAGTGTCCCAGTAGAGGTGGCGCTATGAGGTTAGGGTATTCTGTCACCAACGTGACTTGAAGCTGAGGAATAACTCTTACCTTCAGATGCTGCTAGCAAAACAGTTCTTCATTCTTGTTCGTCTTTCCTGTTACTTTTTTACGCGCGTGTGTGTGTGTGTGTGTGTGTGTGTGTGTGTGTGTGTGTGTGTGTGTGTGTGTGTGTGTGTGCGCGCGCGCGTGTGTGTGTGGCTGTACCCTTAGCAGTCATGATAAAAACCAAGCCATCATAATCGAGGGTTGTGCCGTCATGTTCCAGGGTTGTACCGTCGTTAAGGGTTGTACTGTCGTGCTCAAGGGTTTGCCGTTGTGCTAAAGAGTTGTACCGTCATGTTCAGGGGTTGTCCTGTTGTGTTCAAGGGTCGTACCGTTGTGCTAAAGGATTGAAACATTTCATGGAGTACTTGATCCTGTCCCACCACAGCACACAGTGGATACTAATATATTCCATCGTGCTATTCATGTGTCCACATATAATTTGATTTGTCATTAAAATTTACATATTTCAAATTCATGAATTCACATGTTTTGAATCATATATATATATATATATATATATATATATATATATATATATATATTCATTAGCTTTCCTTTGTATTACCTTTGTCTGTTTGTCGACTTGACTCTGTCTTCTTTACTCTATACGAACCTCCTGGTAAATGCTCCAGTATCATGGATATAAAGACTGACCAAATTAGATATCAAACACCAATGGATCTCATGAGACTTCTGTAATCAACTCCTACTAATATAGGACAAAATAAAACACCGAAAGTCATATTTGCCATTTAATGTTTTTTACATGAATACAGTAACCTTAGATTATGCTTACAATTACTGCTAAGAGGCTACTGAAAGTGTAGTCAGATATTAGAAGCGTTTGGACCCTTTCCGATATAGATTATGGAAAAAATAAACATATTTAGAAATGATATATTTATATATATATGTAACAAAAGACTTCTTGTGGAGAACGAAGAACCCATCCTTGTGCCGCCAGCAGTTGGTCTTCAACCCAAAGCTAACCCTTACGCCCAAAAGCTAACTCTGACGCCCCAAAGCTTACCCTGACGACCAAAAGCTAACACTGACGCCCCAAAGCTATCTCTAGGGCCCCAAAGCTAACTCTGAGACCCCAAAGCTTTCTCAGAGGCCCCAAAGCTAACCCTGACGCCAAAAGCTAACTCCGTTGTTTCAGTGCTAACTCTGACACCCCAAAAGCTATCTCTTACGCCGTAAAGCTACCTCTGACGCCCGAAAGCTAGATCTAACGCCCCAATGCTAACTCTGACGCCATACAGCTGACTGATATCCCAAAGCTAATTCTGGCTACCCAAACCTCATTCTGATACCCTAAAGCTAACTCTGACGCTCCCAAAGCTATCTCTGGTGCCCCAAGTCAATATTGACGCTTAAAGTTAATCCTGAAACCATTCAAACATTGATTTCTCTTGCGGAGCAAGACTGAACCAGCTATAACTCTTCATGTTATCACTAAGGCAAAACTGCATAAACCAAGCAACAGACGCAGTTCAAGGATGAGTCATTCGAGATATATTATAATTATTACTTTTATACAACTCACAATCATGGAAACATTTAACAAAAATCCTCTGACATACTTCAAAAATTCCACATTTTATTTTAAGCCTTTCATGTATTTATGTATATAATATTCACGATTTTCAAACATCAAATGTATCTCTGACAGACAATGATAACCAGCAATGCCCACAGAAGGGGAAATCCTTACGGTACACAGTGATGGAGAAGCCTAAACAGCAGTGTGTCTATGTCTCTCGCTCAGACTCTGGGACCTGGGTTACTGACTACAGGTGAAGCTGGGTTAACGCCATAACTTCCTGCTATATTTTGATAATGAAATTAACATTTCTATAATAATCTATATCTGGATTATATACAAAAAATAATGTTTTATTCTCACACGACAAATGATAGTTCTCACATATTGCCTTAATAGGGTTAGACAAGACTCTCTTTTGGTTCGTTTCTCTACTTCAACATCACGCTCGTTTCGTTCATATTAGCCAGTGTTGGAATGCACTATATGTTGGATAGCACGGTCTTAATCTTCCAGTGATTCCCAACTTGTCTTACAAGGTCATAGGAAGTGACGCCTGACGTTAATTATGCATAAACCTAATCTAGGCAGCTTGATTAAGACTGACTCCTGATTTGGAATATTTACTTTTTGCTTCTCATAATTCGCCTGAAATGATACAGAGTAATTTGATGGTAATAGATTGATGTCTACAAATCTTTTTTGGATTTGCCAGATCATAATAGAATGGGTGTATCACATTTGGTTCTCTGTATCTGGCATTTCTTAAAAACACCGACCCAGAATACTTTTGTAAATGTAGCAGTTATTCAGCACCTGACGCTGTTGTATGTTTTGTCAGGACCTAATCCGACCTGTTAACCACAGTAACAAATTATCGAAAGAAATACATTATTTGATACGGTAATGAGAGAGATCTCCCACTTGGAGTCATATTTTGCTCACATTCCACCAAGAAAGGAAACTTAACATACAATTCAGGTTAAGACATCAATGTCTTTGAATGTCATGAGTAGATATATATTTCATTAAACATACGCCAGTATCCATTTTCTTTTAACCAATCTAACATTTTCAACACAGAACGAGAGAACCCCGGCAGTAGGAACCATGGGTGCCAGGGGGCTTGAAGGGGAGGCCCTCTGGCAGTAGGGAGTTCTCCTCTGGGTGTGTGTTGCGTCAGCCCTTCAAAGTCATCTTGACTCGAGACAGATGGAAAGTAAACAATGTTGGAGAAATACTGTTCATAGATTGACCTGACATGATCAAGGGGATTTCAAATTTCGACAATAATCATGTATGTAAAGCTGGAATCGTTTGTATCAAGCAAATTCAAAGATTATCACATCCATGAAATCACTTGGGTCTGGATCAAGCAGTGTGGAGACTCGGTATTATTTTGTGATAAACTTGGGGATAAAAAAACTCTGAGATCCCCAGGAAACCCCAGCCAGACTTGTCAAGACCCAACAGAACCCAAAAATAAAACCCAAATGCATGAAATGCAATTCCTCCTCCAACCTGCTCCCTCACCTTTACTCCTTATGTTCTTCCGCCCTCGCCTGACCCCATGCCTAAAGGTCATCCTCCGAATGTTTTATCAAGTCCCACTTGATCCCTGAACTTCATGATAATGTTTCCCTCATATCATATTCTTATTTAGGGAATATTTTTCCCAGAGATCACTTTATAATCAAGTCGTTTTCTCTGTATTTTGCCAGAGGGTCTTATTTTTCCTCTAATACTTGGCAAGATACTACGATTATGATATTCTTTCTCTCCTTTACAGGCTATCAAATGCTCGTTACCATCCTCAAAATGCTTTCAGGATAAACAGATTTTAAAGTCTGCTCGCACCTCTTCACCGTCTCCTCTCCTTCCCTTTCTCCTCTTTCTCTCTCCTCTCATCCTTTCCTCTCAACCCCCCCTCTCTCTCTCTCCCTCTCTCTCTCTCTCTCTCTCTCTCTCTCTCTCTCTCTCTCTCTCTCTCTCTCTCTCTCTCTCTCTCTCTCTCTCTCTCTCTCTCTCTCTCTCTCTCTGATCGCTCTATTATAGATCAGAGAAGGCTGCTGAGAGGGTCCTCCGGGCTGGTCTCCTGCCATCCAACTCACTTCTCTATCTCCGACTCTTCCTCTGTCATAACGCACTTTCCACTCACTCCTCTCTCCCTCCCGATAACGCACTCACCATCGCTCCCTCCCTTGCCTCCAAACCTCACCTAACTTCTTAAACTTTCGCGCCCAACATCCCTCCTCCTACATCTTCATCCTCATTCCCTCACCACACTTGTAGTCTGCCTCCCTCACAGTTCCTCACACTCCTCCTCCTCCTCCGTCTTCGTTATCTCCTCCTTCCTCCCCCTCCCCACTGATCTATGCCTCCTGCACCCTCTGTGCTCGACGATCTGTCAACGCCCCACGGCCACGCTCGTCACGTGGATGTCAGCAACTCGGCGCCTTATCAGTTCCTCTTGTTTTTATCAGTGTGTTCCCCTCCGTCTTGTGTATCTGTCTTGCTCTATCTTACAGCAGTTTACCTTCCCACTATAACATCATTATTCTGTGATCTACATCCACATAAAAGATGAAAAATAGATATACACAATTTCTTCTCTTTTATTCTTCTTTTCGTTCGGTTGATGTCGAACAATCAACTCTGACAGGCTATAACGAACGAATTGAAAATTGTAATAGTACATCTAGAAGTCGTATCAGACATGAAGCCTCGAACCCACATTTTAGAGTCTGAAAGACGTTTGACAACCCTGTTTGCCACGACGTAGCAGACTGTGTACAAAAGAAGTCACATGGGAATATCTGTAGTTACATTCGCTCAGCTTTGTGAGATTTACACTGGTATGAAATGGTTCAGTCGTCAGAAACTTATCGTGTGCGTGTGTGTGTGTGTGTGTGTGTGTGTGTGTGTGCGTGTGTGTGTGCCTTTTATGACCCCTCTATCATCCACTTTCACCCCATTCTCATTATCCTTATACTGCCATCGCTATGCATCACGTATGCCGTTGAGTGACCTATAATCTTGAAAGTCGTACAGTCGTGCTCAAGGGTCGTACCGTCGTGCTTAACGATCGTACCATCGTGTCCAAAGGTCGTACTTTCAAGTTCAAGTGGCTTTAAACAGATCTAATGCCCTTCGTCACTAATGCAACAGTATCCAGAGTTATTTGTTTTTAGCTATTAGGCAACAGAATCCACAAAGAATGGGGGTCCATCCTGCGTCTATAGCCTCCCAGAAACGGGTTCCAGTGCCGACAAGGGGATTAGATGCCAGACAATGTTTGCGTAAAGGAATCTGAATTCGAATTACCGCTCGCTGTTGACTTTCAATTTGGGAGTCTGTGGAAGCTATAGTCCTGTATTTCTCAAAGGATATTACTTGGTTCCAGAGTTGGATTCAAGCTTTTCGGTGTTTCCTGCAAGTATGAAAATGGATTTCTAATGCATACATTGATATACATAATGCATACATTGATATACATAATGCATACATTGATATACATAATGCATACATTAATATACATAATGCATTTACGAAAAAATGCATCAGGACGTAAACATAATCTTTAATCGACAGACGTTTATATCTGTCAATTCAGATATTTAATTCAGCCGTGTATACGATGCGTTAATACATGAATACATACACATATACAGTACGTCATTCCATTATATGGATTCATACATATACTTACATCCATCCATGTAGTCATCCATGAATACATGCAGATATGGATTAATGCATACGAGCCTTGCATCAAGTTCTACATACATACATACATACATGCATACATACATAATCATACATACATACAGACAAACATACATACATTCTTACATACATACAAACATGTTTTAAAAATGTGATACATACATACATTGTGATACATGTAAACTATTGCTTTAAGTTCACATGACACACAGACGCAAATTTGTGTTTATGGAAATTCACTGAAGATTTGCCTCAGAATAACTGGCAGAGGAACCCATCCAAAGTGTCTCATATCTGGCCGTGCTCGAGCAGTCATTACTTTTGTTAATGTTCACCTCTGCTATGTGGGGCGGGGAGGACACCAGGTGTGGCGGATTATCTCCCATAAAAGGTATATTGCGGGTCTTCATACTTAAATCCACTCTCGTGGAAATAGAAATTATATTACTGAAAAATAGAAGGATAGAAGTTTGAGGTTATTGAGAATTGATAGATAGATACACATTCGTTCGTCCTCTTACTCTATCGTATGTATACAGGAAGCCACAGGTCTTCAGGTTAATAGAAGATTATGCATTCCTACATTATGTATTATACATTAGGTTCAAATGATAATAACCCATCCTATCACTCTCTTTCTCGCACACTTTGTCGCTACACCTTCAGTCACTCTTCGTCTTGCTCATCGTCTTCCCTTCCTCTCCCGCCCTCCTCCTTTCCTCTCCCTTCCTCCTCTTTGCCCCTCCCTCTCCCTCCCTCTGCCAAGGCCCCGCCGGTACCCTCGGTGTAGCCAGCAGCCAGGCTGGCCGGCCTGCGTCTCCCGGTTATCATGAAGCCAATTTTCTCTCTTTTATCTTCGTCCGTCTGCCACATGACCGGGGCCCGCCGGGGCCTAGGATGGTTGGGTGAGAACTTGGTGGGAGAGGGAAGGTTGGGGTGAGAGTATGTGGTAATTAAGAGAGAGGTATGGGGAGAGTCTGTGGTGAGAGAGGAAGAGGGTTGTGAAGGTGTTTGGTAAATGGGGGACAGGTATGATAAGAGTGTATGGTGAGAGGGGTAGCAGTTGTGGGAGTGTGTGATGAGAGCGGGGAGGGGGTGTGGTGAGAGCGGTGGTAGCCTCGGAAGTCGTGGAGAGAGGCACTAGGACACAGTGGGGAAGTGACGTAAGAGTAATGGTTCAGGATTAACAAGTCATGGTTATGTGTACGATGTGTAGCGGAGATGTTGTGAAGAGAATGTCATGGAAATGTAATGACGTGGGGGGGGGGAGATGTGAGGGAATATTGGAGTGGTCCAAGGAGGGGGTGGTCAAACGTATACACATGCATGTGTATGGGTTTGTAGTGTGACCATTGTCGTATTTTTTTGGTGTATATAGGTCGTGGTGTATTGAATATACATTAAAGGAAGAGGGTATATAGATTGACTTATTGTCTATAGAGCGAGACAATATTCACAATATGTGTGCGTATAAAAGGTATTCATGATGAACGATGTGCATACAACTTCATATGGTAATATTTCTTTATGTAGAAGCCAGGAAGGTGATAACAATTCTGAACTCGACCGTCTGCAGACTGTTCTGAACACGACCGCCTGTATACTTCTGAAAGCCTTTAACCTATTTTGAACGCTACTTTCTGCAAACTGTTGTGAACACGCCCGAGTCATGTTTACCCTTTACCATATCGTGAACACGACCGAGTGATTCCCTTTAACTCGGCGTCCTAATTCAGTAACACAGTACACCCACGACCCATTCATCACCACAACTTTGAGTCTATACTTTACGATGCTGTGGCCAGCAACGCCCTCCCTAACCCCTCGACACCATCACAAGGATGATGAAGTTCGTCGCGCTGGTCGCCACACAAGACTGTCTCTCACCGAGAACGATTGTTTTAATGTTCGATTTGTTCTTCCCGCTATGAATCAACACCACTTGAACAAAAGGCGAAAATACGTAATATCTCAGAAGATGAAGGTGGGTAAGCCTGGAAAGTCAGTGATTTATTTTCATTGCATTTTGCGAATCTGTTGATAGTAATGATAGATCGTGATTCGTGCAACTCACTCTGAGGAGCAGAACCTGTGTACAGTGTCCAGACATTCAACCACGTAAGAAATTGCATCGAAGGGAAAAAAAGAATCTTTTCTTCCCTAAGAGGCGACGGAGACGGAGAAATTCCCCCACCAGCTCCGTCCTCCGCCTGGCTATTGGCGGTACTTCCCCTATTGATCCGCTAAACTGAGGAGCGATTCCCGGCAGATCTGTTGGTAGGGAAAAAATAGGGAAAAACGCCAGGGGTGAGGGGACGTAAGCATGTGAAGTAATCGATGATTTTGAGCTCATACAGGGAATTTTTTTTTAATATCGACATTTTCCGTATTTCACCGCTATTTGTGTTACTTTCTCCCCTTCAAAGGTTTAAAATGAGTGATATGCAGGCTCTATTCATTCATAAATCTGCGAAAATAGGTTTATCCCAGAGCTACATGCTGGTGGAAACTGCTTGCCGCGAAGGATCATTTCATGAAATATTCTGAACCTTATCCAGGGTGATGCTAAGGCCTATAGACCCTTTGCCCTATAGCTTCAAAATTAGACTTTGTAGACCCTGGACATGAGCTCGAGATCAGCGATTTTCTTGTCGCAATTTTGGTGGATAAATAGAATAATAGCAGCAATGATAATAGTGGTAGCAGCAACAGCAATAGTAGTAGTAGTAGTAGTATTAGTAGTAGTAGTAGTAGTAGTAATAGTAGCAGGAGTAATAGTAGTAGTAGTAGTAGTAGTAGTAGTAGTAGTAGTAGTAGTAGTAGTAGTAGTAGTAATAGTAGCAGGAGTAATAGTAGTAGTAGTAGTAGTAGTAGTAGTAGTAGTAGTAGTAGTAGTAGTAGTAGTAGGAGTAATAGTAGTAGTAGTAGTAGTAGTAGTAGTAGTAGTAGTAGTAGTAGTAGTAGTAGTAGTAGTAGTAGTAGTAGTAGTAATAGTAGCAGGAGTAATAGTAGTAGTAGTAGTAGTAGTAGTAGTAGTAGTAGTAGTAGTAGTAGTAGTAGTAGTAGTAGTAGCAGGAGTAATAGTAGTAGTAGTAGTAGTAGTAGTAGTAGTAGTAGTAGTAGTAGTAGTAGTAGTAGTAGTAGAAGTAGTAATAGTAGTAGTAGCAGCAGCAGCAGCAGCAGCAGCAGCAGCAGCAGCAGCAGTAGTAGTAGTAGTAGTAGTAGTCGTAGTAGTAGTAGAAGGAGTAATAGTAATTACTGTTGTAGCAGGGATAGTAGTACTAGCAGTGCGGGTGATCGTGTAAAAGCAGTATATGTTTCCTGCTTTACTTATGTACATATGTGAGTTTTGCTATGTCTCCTAAAGACCTTTACATATATTCAAATATATATATATCTATAAATGTAGTTATATATGTAGAGATAAGAACGCGTAAACGCAGTCATAGATTGATTTCGTGACGAGTATGTTGCATTTGAAGCCAACAGACTCAGCAAGGGCTCAAATATTATCCTGTGTTCTCTGTCTCTGTCTGTCTCTCTCCCTCTTCCTCCCCCCGTCTCTCTCTTTTACCAATCTCTTATGAATAGGCAAATGATATCGAAGATATGAAGTAATCTATTTACGTATCTATATCTACTAAGTACGTTATACAAGTTGATGAATCTGAAAGATATTTACACTAAAACAAGTCAATATTACTAATACTGTACCGACAAACTTAAGCAGACGCCCATAATAGGGATGAAAAAGAGCGTACGAAAAGTCTACGGTGGTTGCAACCCACGTTTCATTACACGAGACGCAATTCTAGTGACTGGGACGCTAGAAATCGTTGCGAGTAGCGGGAGAATAGGGGAAGACGCACATACACTTGATATATACATACAGGGGTTTGTTAAGTAATGTATAGATTATAAATGAAGAGTTCATCCAAAAGAAATAACACTAATGTAGCTGAGTGTATCTGGATTTTGTGGTGAAATGAACGAGAAATTGATTGAGAAACTAATGATGTTGATTCGAGAACAAAAACATTTAAGGATGTTATCTCCAATGGATCGTTCTGAACAGTGTCGCCCTCGGTGAGTCATGAAGTTCATTGTTCATGGATGAACAAGTTGCTGCTTGGGAACAATGGTCCACTCGGAGCCTCGCCTTGCAAACTCAACAGAGGAAGCGAGGTGCCGCCATCTGAGACGCGTCTCGCCCCAGAATGAGGCAGTGTTGACTCGGCATTCTCAGTTGGTGGTGTGTATAGAGCGGGCAGGATCCTCCTTCCTTAGGCTCACCCCGGACCCACAAGGCTCCTCTTTGTGGCAGTTATAAACGAGTACCACCACGTAAACAATAGCACGTGTGGGACTGGATCTTTGTTGGCCAGATTCTTCTGAGTCTGTAGGCTAGATCAACGTGGTTTCACTTCTAGTAATGGAAACAAACTCGTGAGCAAAGGCGAGGCAAAATACCTTTTCCACCGACACAGTTGTTGGCATATGGGATGGCTCACCAATTAGAGTAATTGAAAGCAGCACTACACACGTGTTTCAAAATAAAAGACAGATACTTCGCTTAGTTCCACGACTGAAATTATTTGCACCTCTGTTTATATTGAGTTTACAGGTATTTCTCTTTATCTCTTTCCTTTTGTACTCATTCCATACGAAGTTCTGTGTTTCTGATCTCTCTCTATCACAAACAGCCTCGAAAGGACCTTGTTGTCTGTTGCTCTTTGCATTCTCATGTATTCCATTATCATTATGTTGTGCAGTCCAAGGCACCAGTGACTGAATGGCTTTCGGTGAATATCAGCTATATTCTACAGTTCACATAACCAAACCTCGGAGACAGAAATTATAAGAGAAAATACAGCAGTTCACAACATTCTCACTGATGGTCCAAGTTGAATAAGGGAGCGACATTGCCCGACCGAGCCAGGCGTGTGAGGTCGCTTCTTCCCTGGCGGCCAGCGCCTCCACAGGTCCTCCACGATATTGCCGTTGGAGGTAATACTGCGGAGGCCCCGTGTTGACTTAGGTCGGACCAGGAGGGAGGGTCTGGGGAGCTGGGGAGGCTCATATGACCCCCGCCAACTCGACCATTAGCGCCTCAACCCGGACATTTGATACAACCAGCCATTCGCCACGCGACACTCACTTCATTATATATATATATATATATATATATATATATATATATATATATATATATATATATATATATATATATATATATATATATATATATATATATATACACCACTGAATCATTATTTACATACCTTCAGAACTCTGGAATCATGAAATTTTCAGTTCCAAAAACTGAAATTGTTCTGATTCCGCTTTTCTCTCCTTACACATTGTATAATATTTCACTCACAATTGACAAAACCATTCCGTCCCTGAAGTAAAAAAAATCCTTCATATAAAGACTTCAGAAAACACCCTCGTTCTCTCTGCAAACGTCGTGGAACCAACACTTGGCTGGCGTAACCCTCGAAGAGCAGTGACTGAAATAGTTTACCTCGCCCAATGAGGATCTGATGTGTTTGTTATGTCCCGTCTTTGATTCCACAATGTTGACGTGTGGTCGAAGCAGAGAGGGAGGGACCATTGACCTGACGTTGGCGATGACGCAGAGTGTGGTGGTCTGTTGGGAGAGTGCGAGGAGAGAGAGGACAGGGGATGAAATGTATTGGGAGCATTTGGAGGATGGGTTGAAGAGAAGGATAGGAAGCAGAACATAATGAGTGTAAGGACAGAGAGATAAAACATGGGCGACAGAGGAAAGGTTGCAACATCAGGCAATGACAATGGGAAGGAAACCTAGTGACATCCTATAGAAGGAGTGGTCGTGGTCAGAACACTGAGGGCGTGGTGTGCCTAACGAAGGGAATCACACGACACCTGACTCTCTCATACTGGGATACCGTCACCGCTGCCCTCCACCACAGGTCACAGCAGCAGATGCTATGGTGATCTCTCGAAGCCAAAGTTACACATACATAGAGACAAAATGTACCTCCAGCGTACGCCCTTGCTTTTTCCCAAACGCTGGATCCCCAAAATACGTTGGAACCCAAAGATGCTGGAATCCACAGGGAAGTAGAACTCCCAGGGACACTGGAACCTCCAGGGACACTGGAACCTCCAGGAACCTAATGACAGACAGGACACACGGGATCTCCCTCTTGAAACTGAGGGAAAAATGTAGAAGTAAAGTAGAAATGATTCACTTCAGAGCAATTGCTTTTCATAAGTCGAGATTGGCGTCTCGTCTTGACTTTTAAACTGGTCTAAATTAAGACCCGGGCTCCATCCCTAATCACAGACTGAAATTAGCGTCAATCAGAGACTGGAACTGGCGGCCTGATGGGTCCCTGCAACTCATACGGGGGATCGTGCTCTGATGAAAATGGTCGCTGGTGAGATGTTGAGAGTTTTACTGAGAGATGTGCTGGAAGGGTTTGCTGCCATCAACCTGATTGGATCATTTGTCGGTCGTATTAGAAAACTCTGAAGTGAAAGTTGGTTGTATATCATCTAGCGAGTTTGGCTGTGATTATCAACGTATGACTTTCATAGAAAATTAGTCTCTAATAAACACAGATGACTTTCAATCTCTCTGTCTCTCTCTCTCTCTCTCTCTCTCTCTCTCTCTCTCTCTCTCTCTCTCTCTCTCTCTCTCGGCCACGACGGTTGTGGATTTCAACGGTATAAGCAAATTTCGTCACGTTCTCAGTTACTTATAATTTGTGACAACCCCAACTCAAACACTCCTCAGACTCCGTAGCCACTTCCATATCTCTCCCCAGCCTCTCTCCGAACTCCTCAACTCCCAAACCTTCATCTAAACTCCCCATCTATTTTCCAGCCCTACAAATCCTGAGGCCTCCACTCAGCGGTAGCATCTGGCAACACGTAAAAGGAAATTAGGAAACCTTTGGTACAAATATAAACTCGCACTACGTGGATGTTCATCGTACCTCTGGCAACCAAGAACATAATATTGCGTCAAGAATGTTTCTTATCTTTGGACTCTAATTACTTAGCAGCTCCTAATTACGTTTTTGTTGGGTATCAATTGGGTTATTATCCACGAAAGTAATTAGCTCGTTGATAGGGACATGTCTATCAATCATCGTGTTACTGGCGATCACAGTCACTAGAGATTGGTTTAAGAATCCCTCGTACCCTCGAAGCTGATTATTGTGATTATCCAGATCATCTCATTATTCTATATCAAACAAGAACATTTGTTCTGAAACTGATCATCACGGTGTTAGAGACGTCCTAAGCAAGCCACAATTATAGAGATTGATGAAAGAAATTTTCGTTCCTTGAGCCTTAGGTTAATGTACCAATCCCAAATTATGCCGTTAATAAACAATTACTTTGTCTCGAAACTAATTACTACACTGATACAGACATGTCTGTTAATCTTTAGAACGAATGGATGAGTTTTTCATTTTTTTTTTTTTAGCAATGTTTACTATCCCTCAGATCGCCACTCGTCTCCGTGATCGCTCATCATGTAGTTATAACATCACCAGGGAAGAAGGATAACCTCTCACTGATCAAAAATCTCGTTTGCGACAAAGAGAAAGAGATTCTGCGATTCTCCAGACGAGGCTTGACCACACGAGAGACAGTCTGGGGGTGTCCATACGAAACATGACCAAAAACATGAGCAAAAACACGACCAAAAATATATCTAAACTATTTCTCACACACTATCATCTGTCCTCGAAGGCAACATCCTGGAGAAGGTCTCAAACCTCTCCTGGGTAGGTTCCAAACTTCCAGGGTCTGGAAGTGTATATAATTTCGGAGTATCATCAGACCCGTGATTGCAGTGGGAGGAACAAGGGCACAAAGCAAATGGAAAGAAATCTTGACATGAAGAGAATAAAAGTTATAGAAAATAGAAATAGAACATTAAACACATTGATCGGACTTTACTTAATTAGCAGGACGAAAGCAAGAGCAGAAGAATGAGAAAGAAAACGTTTGGTGTGAAATAGAGAAGTTGAAACGTAAGGAAATGAAAGGATCATAGGAAATGTGATGGGGAACAGAAGAGTAAAGAGGGGAACAGAGGAAGAAGGAGGGAAACATATATATATATATATATATATATATATATATATATATATATATATATATATATATATATATATATATATATATATATATATACACGTGTCGTAGCAAGAGCTGTAAGAGTAGTGTACGTGAGAGAGGAAGGGGAATACACCAGGTAAAAACAGGTGGTTGTAAAGGAAACAGCCGAGAAAAGAAGCGAGAAAAACGAGAGGTTAGATAAAGTGCGAGTGAAGGAGAGGAGCAATATAGCGTCAGTCCTGAGGGCTGTGTTTGGGAAGGTGTGTGGGGAGTGTGTGAGAGAGTGAGGAGAGGTTTGGCAGTGAGGGAAAGTTCACTGTGTGGGAACCCAGGATAGAAGACATGAGAAAGAGAAAAAAGAGGTAAAGAGAGAGAGAGAGAGAGAGAGAGAGAGAGAGAGAGAGAGAGAGAGAGAGAGAGAGAGAGAGAGAGAGAGAGAGAGAGAGAGAGAGAGAGAGAGAGAGAGAGAGAGAGAGAGAGAGAGAGAGAGAGAGAGAGAGAGAGAGAGAGATGACACACTTATTCTTAGCGAGCAACATATCCACTAAGTTAACAGGTACAGCCAAGATGGCTTTCTACCCTCGAGGTTCCGCAACTCAGACAATATATGGATAAGTTAGGAATGTCTTCCTTACTTTCCTGTGAGCGAAAAGGATTCATCTGCTGAACACGGCTCACATAATTCGTCGGCTAGGTAGTAAGGTGTTCCTAGATTCTGCCTGTGTGAGGTTATACCGTAATGGAAAAGTCACCTTTGGTGAAGCTGTACCACTGAAAGAATAGTTACGTCAAATAGCTTGTCACTCAAAGGGACTCCATCATTTTCCTGGTACTGGGAATTAGGTAGGCTTGGAGCTGCTGTGGGGGCTCTTGGAATGAAGTCCTTTCTGAGAAAGGTTTGTGGGACAATTGTAAACAGACAAACTATGTCTTGGTATGTTAGGCATTTCTTTCTTACTCTTCTGTGATTAAGTAAGGACGAGTCTGTTCAGCTTAGCGTACGTAACTCACAAAACCACATCTGGATAGATTAAGAATATGATCTTTACTTTCCTATGAGCAGGAATTATCCAACGTCCAAATCATCATGTCATGGCTCTGCTCGCCGTGTAGGTCTTCTGGTGCCATTGTTCTTGTCTCATAATTGTCTCGTTAGAGAAGCTGCCTCATGAATTTCCGTCCTTCATGAGACAGATAGATTATTGAGCCTCGTCGACTCATATTAGAGACAGTCTCATAGATCTGTGTATCTCACATGAGTAATGAATAGCCTCCTAGGTTCTTGTACTTCACAAAAGACGCTGCCTCGTGCTTCTCTACCTCATGAGAGACATCCTTATTGATCTCTACAGCACAAGAGACACCGATTCATGGATCTCTGTGAATTCTATGACACAACCTCATAAATTTCCACATCCAGGGAGAAACTCTCATAAATTTCTGTAATTCATAAGAGACACAGTCTGAAAGATCTGCAGGTCGTGAAATACCGCTTCACTGATCACTTGATCTATCCAATATTTAGAAAGTCATAGCCTGGATCTATATTCTATCTTTTACAAGTCTTTTATAATGAATTCCCTCAGTTACCCTTAATCCATGAAATTTATTTTCACTTCGGAACTAAACCTTTTATCAGATTTGCGTCATTTGCACTTTTATTGCAATGAAAATATAGCACAGAACGGGATCATACAATCTCTGTCAACATTTTGTAACGCCAGAATTCTTTCAGTGCTTCGTGAATAGGGCGATCAAAATCCATATTACAATGGTAACTGATGCGTAAGGTTACTGTACACGTATTGTACTGTATATACGAAACGTCAATATTCGTTATAAGTGAAAAAAGTAACTGTTCTTTAAGTAAAGACGTGATAGTAATGATCAAGGAGCCGTCTCATCAGTACACGACGGACATGGTTACTGAAGTGTGAGACAAAGTTGTCTATCCTCAGTCCTAATCTATCTTGACCTACAACATGATTATAACTTACTATAAACGTTGTTGTTATTCCATTGTGATATATTCCACAACCTTATGAACATTGTCAAGATATACTGACGTGTTGGATCAGGAAAGGTAGCAACTGAGAAGAAAAAGATTATTTTATACCGTTAGTTTGAGGACAAATAAGAATATGGAGTGAGGAAGAATGGGAGGAAGTACGGAGCGTCTACGTCGAGGAAGTGAAGAAGGAGGAAGGAGTACGACAAAAGCTTTCGACTGTCATTCTGCATTAGACGTGGTCTGGCTAGCAACATGCCTTCCCTAGGGCTTCCAGCAGCGTGACCCAGCTCTCTCTCTTTAATGCGATGTACACTTGACAGCTCTCTCTCTCTTTCTTTCTTTCTTTTTTCTTTCTCTCTGGCGAGAACTCATCAAAATGAGATGAAAGGATGAGAAATAGAGGGTTGGTCTGGAGGAAATTGACCCACTAAGAGAGGTTACCCACTAACTGAGAGAGGGTACCACTAGCTATCGAAGGTTACCCATTCAAGAAGGGAGGGTGCCCACTGAATAAGGGAGGATATCCACTGACTAAAGGAAGGTATCCACTGACTAAAATAGGGCATCCTTTGACTAAGGGAGAATATCCAATGATCACGGGAGATTACCTACTAACTAAGGGTGGTTAACCAATGGCTAAGGGGGTAAAGGTGTCGCTAATGGATTGTTGGTTTTGTAGATTTCTAATTAAGTGGCAGGAGTTTGGCAATTATCGCGGATACTGACGGAGAAAGTCATCATAAGAGTACTTGGAAAGTGGATGGAAAGACCTTTTGAGTAAGATAGGATGTCGTAGGTATGATAACAAGTGATGAGGATAATAGCACCTAGCAAGTATGATAGCACGTCTTGAATGTTATAGAGCGTCTTGAGGATGATAGCATGTTTTCAATATGATAGGATTTCTTAAGTGAGAATGAAGGCATATATTAGTACGATTAGCATGTATTGAGGATGATAGCACGTTTTAGGGAATGATAGAACGTCTATAGGATGACAGCAAGTCGTTAGGTATCGTAGAGATGATAGCATCTCGTGACCATGATAGCATTTCGTAAGGATGGCAGCATCTAACGAGTACGATAGCACCTCGCAAGCATGATAACACGAATCAAGCATGAAAGCACCTCTCAAACATGAGAGCACCTCATGATAATGATAGCACATCGCAAACATGATATGACCTCGTGAACATGATAGCACACCACAAGCATGGTAGCACCTCATGAGTATGGTAGCACATCTCAAGCATGATAGCATATCGTGAGTTTGATAGCATACCCAAGGTATGATAGCACCTGGCGGAAATGATAGCAGCACACTCTAAGCATGATAACAACTCTTGAACATGATAACACGCGCTCAATTTCAGCCGCCATAGAGATAGACAAGGGAAGGCGCAGATATCAGAGGTTAGCCAGACGAAAGATATGATGATGATGTATGTTTACATTCATCATACATCGCTATACATTCAGTAAATGTTTCCAGGTATCTTCTGCTGATAATCTGTGTCTGATATAAAACTGTTTATCGATAAAGCAGTAACGTGTCGACAGGAAAATTTCCTCCTGTGTTCAACAGACATTTACTGAAAGAAATTATTTCAAGATCGGAATCATATGCATTATTTACCTTATCAATATAAGCTATGTATACATGGGAGATAATCACTGATATACCCTCTGTCATATTTTTCGAATATGCTGATATGTTAATTATCTTGACTTAACTGTTTATCTATACATGTCGCAGATATTCCATTATCCATTCATGGTTAATACTATATATATATATACATATATTGTGCATATCTACCAAACTCTCACAATCGAAGCATCAGTTGCCAGTTATCAATTTTTCATAGTGTTTTTTCGTCCATCCCTCAACCTACCTCACGCCTCACAAGCCTGTTGCCAGCAATTATGATTTTCAGAGTAAATCTTGCCTAACCTCACAACCTCACTGAGCCTTCCTACGTGAGGGATTTCCATAATTTTTAAAGGTTCGTCAGCCAGGAGGGATCACCCTACATCACTCCTTTGTTGACCTTGTTCTACACAGTGGGGGAAAGATCGAGGAATTCATCATCCAGATTCACTATGACATCACACAGTGTTTTCTCGTGACCAGTTGGTTGGATTTGTAACAATATAATCTCTTCCAAAATTGTTCAGGTTGTCCTACATTCCTCTAGTGAAGGAGAGAGTACAACTGGATCTTGAAGAAAATAATTCTTTAAGGAGATAAGTCAATGGGTCCAACGCTTTCTCTTTTCTCTTGGTTTATTCTGTTAAAACCAGTGTAGCTCTGTCACTAGATAAACCAGCGTGGCTCTGTCGCTGTATAAAACAGCGTAGCTCTGTCACTAGATAAACCAGCGTGGCTCTGTCGCTGTATAAAACAGCGTAGCTCTGTCACTAGATAAAACAAGTTCAATTCAACTTCCACCATTGTCAACCAAAGCATCCTACACTACCAGTGTTACCAGACACACCTGACCACCACACCATCATCGACCAAGCCACCAGTGTTACCAGACACACCTGACCACCCAGCTACTCAGGTTCAGCCTCTCTCTTTTTGTGACTACCTCACATGGACCTGACGACCTCTGCTCTCACCACACTCTTCCTCAAACGGACTCGTCAAGATCAGAGTGCGATGGGGAGGGGGAGGGAGGGGACTCGGTGAGAGATCAGAGTGTGTTGTGGAGGGAGGGAGGGAGGGAGATGGGGGAGGGAACACAGAGGGAGGGAGGTGAGGGAGGGAGGCAAGACGTCTGTCCTCTTTAAAACCTTGCGTCATGGCCGTCCTCGCGGCGAGGGAGATATACATGGCAGGCAGACTTCTTGTTAACCAAACACCACATCCGCCACTGTGGTGTGTGTGTGTGTGTGTGTGTGTGTGTGTGTGTGTGTGTGTGTGTGTGTGTGTGTGGTTTCTATGTCTGTGTATTTGTGTATTAGTTGTACATTACGAGGTTGTCCTACACTCGTGTGTGTGTGTGTGTGTGTGTGTGTGTGTGTGTGTGTGTGTGTATGTGTGTGTATGTACGCGCGTATGAGCGTCTGTGTGTACACACACGTGTGAATGGCTGGAAGTAATGTATGCTCGCCTTGCGTGCGTCTTGCAGCGACTTCAAAAGCAAATTACGCCATTAACAAGGACGGGGACACGAAAGCACCAAGTGTTAAAGATTATACAAGCAAAGTAACGTTTAACACGAAGAGATTACCAGCGAAGACATACATACTCAACCTTTAGTAGGTGGCACTGTACCAGAGCCCCTCCTCTCTCTGTTCTCTCTCTCACTCTGGTTGATAAAGAAGCAAATGGTCCAGCAGTACCTTCCCGTTGTCCCCACGACACGTGTACGGGAGAGAATGGATGGGATGGATTGTTGAGGGGCAGGAAGAAGCAGTCGTATGCAGGAGAGGACAAGAGGGTGGCTGGCTGTAGCAGTACCTGCCTCTCTCCCGGCACAACGCTACTCGGGGTTTCCCCCCGTCAGAAGGCCTCATTCCCTTTAACTGTACTAGGTCCCTTCTCCACCAGAGGCTTCCACAACTCGGGGGAGGAGGAGGAGGAGGCTTCACCATCCGGGGTTTCACTCTCTCTCTCTCTCTCTCTCTCTCTCTCTCTCTCTCTCTCTCTCTCTCTCTCTCTCTCTCTCTCTCTCTCTCTCTCTCTCTCTCTCTCTCTCTCCTTATGTATGTATGTATGTATATATATATATATATATATATATATATATATATATATATATATATATATATATATATATATATATATATATATATATATATATATATATATATCAATCTGTTTATCTATCTGTCTCCACAACCTCGCTATGTTCTTTCTTTTGTGATGGAGTTTAACTTGTAAACTGGCCTCAGTGCAGGGGAATGGCTGGATGTGTTGCTTAATGTATGTCACTGGCGGAGAGGATTACCCGGACGGGTTTGTTATGTTTTTGTTGGTTCGCTCACTTACTGTGTGTATGCTCCCCTGTTTCTGCTTTCTCCCCCCCCCCCCCTCTCTCTCTCTCTCTCTCTCTCTCTCTCTCTCTCTCTCTCTCTCTCTCTCTCTCTCTCTCTCTCTCTCTCTCTCCAACACACTGCCAGCTACCCGCCAGCGCAACACACCTTTACCCTTTGTTTGCAGCCTTCCCACTAGTGTCAAGGAAGGGAGTTGCATGTAAGACCCTCGTCACATTCTTCTCTCTCTCTCTCTCTCTCTCTCTCTCTCTCTCTCTCTCTCTCTCTCTCTCTCTCTCTCTCTCGATGATCTCCCGCTCGTCTTCCCTGATCTACGCCACGGTGCTCCCTGCCTTGTAATGGCCACCTGCACTCCACTGGCGTAATACCCCAAGGAACCGACCAACAACCAGCCGCTTGTCTACGCACAGATACATCTCTCTGTATCGTGCCTCACCCTCCGCGCTCCCTCCTACATTTCAGTTGCCACGTCCTCAGGAATCTACGCACAGATAGATCTCCCCGTATCGTTATCACGCCTTGCCCTACCCACCTTCCCTTCCCTCAGAACTACGAAAATTATTCAGTAAATGATTTTCTCCGTTGCCGGAGATGTAGCGCCTCTAGCTGTTGCTTCTATTTACGGTATTTTACTGAGTCCATTGAGTTTTGGCTGCACACTCAGGGTCTGCCGCGTTAATTGGGTGGCTGGCGAGGACCCGCCACAAGAGGTCTTTCTCCACTCTCCCTTGGCTCCCGCAGCTGGCGGGTTTGGCGCGTAACCCCGGATTTCTTGGCGACTATACCCGGCCAGTTTGGCGGTTTCACGCCATACGAAGTTATCAGGTGGGAAGGATTCTTTACCCTATATTGCCTTTACTGTTTCACCTATTTTCTTATAATCTGATAAGGAATATACATAACTAATCTTATCTCGTGATTACCGATATAACTACCACTCAAACAATAACACGGATGCAGTCCGAACGCATCGATGTTGTCATGCAAAATATTGCGTAGTTACCAGTGTGATTTTTTTTATCAGAGGTGTAGCAGTATAAAGTAGAAATCTAGGATGAACTACATTTCGCATAATCGATTCGCAAATGTGAGTCCAAGTGGAAAATGTCGCATCGTTATTACCAATAAATTATCTAAATAAGAACTGTATTAATGTACTTCAATAACTGGGTGCAGTGTTCTTAGTCCTCCAGCTGACCAGATGAAGCTGCTTCCTTGTCATATAATCAGTAATTTACGGATTAAATGGAAGTTTTGATATTACTAAAGCCACGCTGACTTCCTAATCAACTCGATCTCAACCATGTTCCATCAGGTGCTGAGTCAGTATACATAACCAGGTTATTCATGATGAAGAACTAACATACAAATACTTCGATCGCGAAGTTCTTTTATGATTCATATTTTTAATTTTTTCTTGGACAAAACATTATGTTTTCTAATGATTGGTTGAATGTGATTTTGAATCGTCCACATCTTGAGAAAACTGTTGACTTTAAAAGCTTGGCTTCGACACACTGATGACGATTCCAATATGAAATCTTTCTGTCATCCAAGACACACTGTACACTCTCACACTTATGTCACTTTAGTTCTGTTATCACTCTGGCCTCACGCCCAGTGCACCAACGTATCACTTGCGTTATGTACAAAGCAGACTCGCCCAGGGAGCCCAGTCTGTCTCCGGGGCTCCTCATAGGTCGGACAGACTCGTAACACGAGCCTATTAGACTGTCCTCAGGAACCTCTCCTAGGATGGGTGTCCTGCTCAGGATAAAACTGGGTTGTCTAACACCCTGCTGGTGTGAGGTGCAGGAACACCTCTCCTCCTGCTGCTGTGACCTACAGGGAGACTTATATATTCATATATATGATGAACAATAATGTGAATTATTCATTTGGACAACACGGCTGTGGGCCAAGAACGAGTTAAAAAATTGGTTTTATCGAATTTGATTCAGTTTAAGAAATCTCTCACAATTGTTGTTAAGTGATCATTTCATGAGATATGAACAGTACTAATGAGGGTTTTTTTTTTAGGTAGAGACTAATGACTTACTAATAGACAGTCAAGCGATGGATCAGATTCAAAGACTTAATGAGAGAACGATCGTATAGTGTCAAGCACTTGCATTAAGTGTAGAGGGGTCAGCTTGTCTGAGGTTGACTGACAACCTTTGACCAATCCAGAAGTCGAAAACCAGCGGGAGCGTTAGACAACCTAGTCTCAAACAAAGTACAGTTCCATTCCAAAGTAACAGACTACCAACTACAAAATATTGTACAAAGCTGCCAATTACAAGTTTCTCAGAGTAAACCTGGTCACAGATTTACAAGTCTACTTAAAATCTAAAATCACAAGTTTACTTATAATCCTAATACTGGTTCATTATGAACGCCAAAAGGTTGTGTGATTCCATTATACATAAATCTGACATTCCTAGAGAGGTGAAATTTGTCGAGAGAAATGAATGTATAAGTTGGTCTTCCTCTTTAAGGTGGGAGGAAGTCATTCCACAAAAGCTTTGAAAAGTCATGAATTTCCCTCAAAATACTTGTCTGGCAATACTTGGAAAATATGAAACGTTCAAGTGTGATATTTGGAAGTAAGTTCATTTAGACGTTTTAACTAAACTTCAAGGGAAAGTTTTATTATGCAAATACCAGTATCGTTGTCAGTGAAATATGTATTAGGATTAAAAGTATTGCATTTATATGTTTATGTGTATTTATATATATTCATATATTCACTGGAGAAGCTACAGTGTGTGACTGGATCCCTTTGCCTGTCAGAGGATGTCTTAAAGAACTGACTGAACTCTCTCTCTCTGACTGGGGAAGATACATTAGTCTGTTTACAATTATTCATATTAACTGTGGAGACGATTATCAGTGTAAATTTAATCTCATTCTTGTAATCAAAATGAATTGCCCTCACGTTAGTTTAATGCTAAACACAATATCAAATGTACAAAATATAGTAAAAATTCTACACCAGCGAATTTACAATCTCTGATGTAAAATATGAAACCAGTTTAGATTTATTCATCAAGTAAAAACATTGCTTCATCCTCAGTTAAGTTAGATATATTATACATTGGAAAATCTACCAGAAATGGTACAAAATTTCCATATCTGAAGCTAAGTGCAAAAATCATGTCAAGCATCCCACTGAAGAATTTCCATAATAAGAATACATGACGTTCATCAAACGAATAAGAGAATCGTTCGCTGGGGCGAATCAAACCTCAGTCAGGAAAGACATTATTGGTGGATTCCCAGTAAGATCTGCAGAACTCACTCTCGGCGGATTACCAAAATGAATTCAGATAACCCTCCTGCATTACCCCGGTGTCTTCCTTATTCAATTTTTCATAACTTTCGTTTAAGCAACAAGAACGTATGTACATCTGCTTGACTTTATGTAAATATGATAGGATCATCGTCTCCTTAACGATCACATTAATCCAGATTAACACAATGAAATCAAACTGAGATTGTTAAGCGATTGATCTCGCATGAAACAGCTAATCTAACATATCTGGTTCAGTAAGGTAACTATAACAGACAAAACTATTCCGTTGAAAAATCAATGATACAATTAAAGCATGAAATGAGAAACAAGTCATCGATCATTGCTACATATACTTGAGTGAACAGAGAGTAAAAAGCATTTTGTATCTATCGCACCACAGATAAAGCCAGCTAAACAGGGATTAAGGCAAAGTGATCTGCTCACACACTATAACTTTCCATACATAAGGTACCAAAGCGCTCAAAAACACAAGGAGAGAGATGCTTAGCTACGGCACCTATTGCAGCCCGCTCGAGTACCAGCTAGGACATTGCAACACAAAAGAGTACCACAGCTGGATACTCGAACAAGTACCTCAGCTGGCTACCCGAGCGAGTGCCACATGTGGCTACCCAAGGGCATGCCACAGCTGGCTACCCGAGCGAGCATGACCGCCGCTACTCGAACGGGCTCACCTTACAAGCTAGACGTGTGTGTGGTGGTCCGCTGAATTCAGCTAAGCTTCTTCGTTACCACAGCTTTAGCCTGGGCAAGGGTGCAATAAAAGGAATTATCTACAAGTGGTAATGTCATGGAAAGCCCATCTGTGGAGTGTAGCAGACGATTTGGTCAGTGTCGGAGACATTTCCATTAACAAAGAACTCTTGAATTTCAGTCACAATTTTCTTTTTACAAATGATGATTGAAAACCTCATTATTAACTTCATTTCAAGAAAAATACGTCTCTCGTGGCATCCCTATTTTGTCATAATGGGAAATTTTTTCCATGGTAATTCACACACTGAGGCAGAGGTGCATCACAAACAGGAGGAACCACAGTGTGGTCCCTTTAGGTCTACGAGTTCGAAGCTTCGTCAATCATTCCGACGGAGCGGGCGAGACACGTTGTAAGTTCGCGCTCGAGCCCCCACCGCCTCCCCGTTCTTGCCACTTCGAGTTGATCACGAGTATATAAGTTGTGGAAAAAAAATGTTCCTGAATGACCTGGTTTACTCAAGTATTGTGTTGCCTTACTCGCCTCCCACAATGGTTATTTTTCATTAAACTACTTCGGCGACGCCCTAGAACTGGGATATGTATCTGACGATATTTTGGATACCATGGTGCCATAGACATAGACTAGTCATGAGGTTAATTCCAGGATAATCATTAACATTTCAAATATCTCAATTGGGATAATCGTATCGAGGGATAGTCATCCGATCAGCGAGTGCCCGGGGGACGTGTCGCGCGTGGCGTATCCCTGCGGTGTGCACTGCCTGACGGGGGTGTTCTCGAGGTCTTTAGTCATGGAAGTTTGGAGGACGAGTTCTGGATCGGATATTCGGGAACACAGGGGGGTGTCTGGTGCTCCCTGAGTGGAACTTGAGGGAAGAGAACAACATACACATATGCAAATGAATTTGACATAAACACACATGCCTCTGGACAGCTATCTTTTGATTTATATATTTCTGTGAACGCTGTGGTACAGTGGAGGAGACGTGTACAACCGGAAAGAAACAGAACTTTTCCTACAAGGGCATCTCAAAGGCTGTGACTGGAGGGCTAAAATGTCTTCTCAATTTGTCAATTGGAAATAAGTCGAATTATCCATATTATGCAAACTGACAACCATGTAACACTATACTTTCAATACAAGATTGGCGTTGGCCATTGTACTTATTGAAAGCATGTTACTATTACTTAGTTGTTCATATACCGCGATCTGTTTTCTTTGCACTTTACTATTTGAATTCGTGGTCGTTTCATTATATATATTCATGCACAGACACACACCAGCATGACGATGAAAATTAATTTTCAAACCACATACTCAAAACACAATCATTATTGAAGATAAAATTATCTCTCAGCTGGTAAATAAAACCACATTGAATTCCCGTAAGGTATTAGAAACAATATCTTTGTCTACATTTTCAGAACGTATGTGTCCTTCCTATTAACCTCTTCTACAGAACTGATCACACGGGTAAATCATAGACAAAAGACTGTCTAAAGCCTTCGTGACAACATGATCAAATATCAGTCTAGATATAATTTTAAGCGATCATCACAGCGACTAGCACTCTCACTCACGCTTCGGTTGTTCCGGGTCTTTGCAATACAGGAGAGCAAATTTTTCTCTTGCTCTCGACTTGATT
This sequence comes from Panulirus ornatus, assembly GCF_036320965.1. Taxonomy (NCBI): domain Eukaryota; kingdom Metazoa; phylum Arthropoda; class Malacostraca; order Decapoda; family Palinuridae; genus Panulirus; species Panulirus ornatus. The sequence goes on along the minus strand of NC_092236.1, from coordinate 2,767,114 downwards.
TAGTAGTTCCAGCAGATGAATTTCTCTATTTACGTCAAGAGACAAGATGACGCATATCATAAACGGTCTCACTCGAGGATTATTTCATCACTTGATGAGTGCTGTTGGTATGAGAGGACGACACACGTGGTTGGCGGTGAGGCAAGACGACCACACGACTGATGATACAGGGGGTAGTCAGAAAAGTGACTTACTGACCGCGAAGAGTGGCCTCATACCGCTATCGGCCGTCTCCCCGACCCCCGCCTCCCATTATTCTCTCACCCAAACGAATTCGTTGTAGTGGTTCCATCGGTCTTCCTCGTTGTCCATACCTGGCTTCTTGTCCACCATGATGCCGCCTGCGGTGCTGGAGCCGCAGGAGCCGGAGCACTTGTAGCCAGCCATCACCAGCATGTCGAACGCCTGCTCCAGGAAGGTGTGCTTCAAAAAGAAGCGCGACGTGTAGCGGTCGACTGCTCCACGATCCGGATCACGCGATTCATTCAGCGTCTCACCGAAGACTTCGCGACACAGCGTCACTCGGCCGCTCACGAGGATGCGATTCAGCTTGCGGAACTTGACGTCAGCGAGTCCGTCACGCCCGAAGGCGAAAGTCCCGCGGTAGGAGACGGTGATGGTGCCCGAAGTGGGCCGCACTGTGAAAGATGAATCTAGCGGAGTCACCGACTTCGGCACCGTGAGTGAATCAACCATATCCTGCAACTGGAAGAAGTCCGCCTCCTTCTTGAGCCTCTCGCGCTCACTGAAGTTCTCAGGCAACACCAACTTCTGGTTTCTCAAGAAATCAAGGATGTACCTGAATAAGACGCCATCGCGATCTATGAAGAACTTGCCTTTCGAGTCTCGTAGCACCGGCGTCTTGGACTTGCCGCTGAACATCTGGCCGAGCAGGCTCTCCGTGTCTCGCTGGAGGGTCGTGAGCGCCGTGGTGTAGAAGACGCCGCCGACGTTCAGCTCCACGATGGGTGGGAAGACCTGCACGATGGAGTTCATGACCTGCCCTGGCTGCTGCTCCGTCGGAAGCTGCCCGCTGTTGGAGGAGGCGGAGGAGGAGGAACTGTTGGTGGTAGCGCCGTTGGTGGCCATGGCGGCGGCGGCGGCGGTGGTGGTGGTGGAGAGGGGAGGTGTGGTGTGGGAGGAGGCGGCCGCCAGAGTGAGGCTCCAGTCAATACCCGACACCACCACCCACCCCGCGCACACCTACACGCACACACACACACACACACGCACAGCTACACACGCACGCCTGCTCGACGCATATACAAACGCACATGCAGATGTAAACAGACACACACGTGACCACAGGTGTACATAACATCCCTCATCTCGTAGTAGAGGGGGCACATGACACCCCCGCATAATGTGCTCACATGACACATTATGTGAGGACACACGCATGGACGCACCATCACAGTTGGCAAGGCTATACCACAGTAGAGTCAGGGAGGAAAGACATACACATGATAGATTGAGGGGCACTTACGGTTAGAGATTGCCATCAGGCAGGACGAGCGCGTAACGCTCACCGCAGGAAAACCTAGTTAAGAATAGCAGATAACGTGAACTACGTGTTGTTAAGGTTGTGTGTGAGATGAAGAGCGTGCTTAAAGATTCAGTAAGGGAGAAAGCTTAGAATCACTCAGGTCAGCAACTTTAAGAAAAATCATCCAAAGATACCTACTTTTATATACATCATCGAAGGATGTATACCTACATACACATCAACGGAGGATGTGTACATACACACACACATCAATTGAGGATATGTGTCTACAAACATACGCACACACTCATCAACCGAAGAAAGAAATTATAAACTTTGATTCAATTTTTCACATATCTTTCTAAAGGGTCAAGTTAAGAATATTTCTTGTCGACTTGCATCATATCTGAATTAATTCAGACACTGAATATGATCTCTGCATTTATAGTCTCCAGCGTAGGCCAGACGCCACTGAGAGGTATGCTTTCACACATGTTGCTTAATCTCGCGCTTACATCAGCAACTACTAAACGTAAAACAACCCACAGAGGACATGGTGAATTTATACACCATGAAAATCATTACTACGGCTATGGAGATGAGAACTGTACACAAACTGATTTGAAATTATGTTAGAAAGCGAGAGATGCTGCCTTTAGTTCTAACCAAGAAAGTATTCGTTAAAAACACTCGAAAGTACAAACGGTACACAGGAGTAGACAAAGTCTCAGTTTTCCGGAGAAACTCTGTTTATCAAATTGACCAGAGCAGGAGGGATTCTATGTATGGGGAAGGCAAAGAGAACCTCTGTCGGTGGCAGGAGTCTGTTCTGATGCAATCAGGACAAGTTTCACAAGTAATGGGGTCTGGATAGGGTGTCCGAGTGAGATGAAAGGCGACGCTGATTAGATGAGGCGTGTCACCCCAGTGGTGTCATGCTCCCACCGATGGACCCGTGAGAGGACTCGTGGCCCCAAGTGAGGGCAGAGACGCTGAATGAAATAGGAAAAATAAGAGGGAGCACACAGTAGCGTTGTTGCATGTCCATGGTGGGTTTTCAGTGGCAACCAGAAGAGCAACTGCGGAAGGCGGTAATTGAGTTGGGTCGCGTAGGAACACAGAATTGAAAGTTGAAGCAAATAAAAGCATGGTTCTCATGCTATAGGTGCGAGTCAGGTGATCTTTCTGAATAATGGAAAAACTGAAAAAACTAACTTTCATGTATTTGGATAATACGTTTCGCAGAGATGGGAAAACAGACAGAATCGTTTGTGACAGGATGATGTATGCTAGAGGTTGTGGTGGGTGGGTGGGTGCGTTGAAGGTGTGTGGTGTAGGTGTGTGGTGACTCCAAGAATTCGAGCGGCATTGTAGGCAGGACCGAAAAGTACACCATCCATATGCCCGTGTGTGAGCAAACTCTCCTACTAGACCCTTCGCAGTCCTCCTGGCTGCCCCCCACCTCAGTACCTACATCACGGCTAGGAACTTTGTGTGGGTGTAGGTGTGTGGTGGGAAAGTGTGGTTTAGGTGTCATTTGTCTTCACCTCTTTTTTGGTCGTTGATAAGACAGACTCACTAACCCACCACCTGCAGCAACACCGTGGAGAGAATACTTGGTTACTTGCAAGGTGATAGACCCGAGAATCTATTACCCTGTCCTTTTTCTTCTATTTCCTGACCGTTCTTGTGATCACCCATCTCCCAGGAAACCTTCAACAACACTTTCCGAATTCTTGAGCTCCTAGAACCCCCGTCCCTCCAGTCAACACTACCATAATGCTCCAATAAATCCCTCCAAAAGCCTTCGGCCTCAAGAACCCGTCCGTTCAGTCAACGCAGCAGAAAGACACTCATAGCATTATCTCCAGCCACCTGGCCTGGCCATTTGATTTCTTTCGTCTGGCCTTCAAGGCCTTCAAGGCCTTCAAGGTATTCCTTACACAACTCCTTGAGTGGAGAAAGAGAATGTCTAAAGGAAAAGGATCTAAAAAAGTAGAAATACTGATTATATAGAATTTTCTGGGGCTTTATAATTAAAAGGGCTATTATAATTTTGTTTCATCATTGAAATCCTGCAAATTATGTATATCAACTAGGCAAATTGGTCACGTTGTTTGATGCATCTAATCTCCTGATCATTATGATCATAGGGTCAAACGTAATCAGTTTTAATCAGCATAATGTATTCTTCTGGCAATAGCTGGGTCAGTTGAATTAGAAGTGGAAACCTGAAAATAACAAATCAGTATATGAAGTCAGCAGCTCATTACAGTGTTGGCAGTAATACAATTCCTTCACAGTATTTACAGTAGGAAAACAATGGGTGACGTCTATATTTTCATAATTGAAAAACATTTCTATTTACTTTAGATATAATTCTCCATTTTTCAACTTGTTCTTCAAAATCAAAGACTATTGACGCTTATTCAAATTCTTTGTTGAGTTTTCATAGGACTCACCTTCTCCACCAGGAGCATAGCCTCTCCATCACAGACCAATCTTCTCCAACAGGGACATAGCTCCACCATCGGGGTCATATCTCCACATCGGGGACATAGCCCCTCCATCGTGGATATAGCCTCTCCAGCAAAACTAATTTCCTGCCCTGCGTATTACATACAAAGCCCTTTGAAATCACCAACATAGCTGGTAATATAATGTTTAGAAGACTGTAAAAAGCTATTTCAAGAAGGAAGTGTACTTATCCGTGCATAGTTAATGACCAAAACCTATATTTGAAACGACCAGGGATTTCAATCAAGATCTCATTTCATCAATTCCTGATCAAACAAAATTTATTTATGAATACAATTCTCGTTCAGTAAAGTTAAAGACAAAAAATTGCGGTGGACATCCCAATTTTCAGCGGACCATGCGTTAAATTGGCCAAACAAAATCTTTTCGAGCAAAGCCCAGCAGACAAAGGCAGTGTAGCCAGTGCGCGAACCACCCTTGGCCACAGGGTTACCAACACAAGAGAATCATGGAAAATAACCGGCCATTTTTCACCTCTGGATTTCACATCTTTGTGAACCGTGTGGAGCTGCTGCTGAAATTTAGTATTCAGATTTTGCATATTAGCAATTCAAAGTTCCTGATGCTGGTACATAATACTAGAAGACATGTATAAAGACCTGATAACACGCACACACACATACACACACACATACACACACACACACACACACACACACATCAATCCAGCTCACACCTTCCTGTCACCTTGAATAGACAAACGCGAATCACACTTTCCCGTCTATGTTCTGGAGATGACACATCCCTACATTACTGCCAGCAACGATGCAACACATCCCTCGACCCTTTACATAAGCACACCAAACAACTGCCGCTGAACACTGGGGAAGTAAACAAACCAGAGATTCTTTACCGAAAGAGAAAGTATTTTTTTCGGCTAAGTTTCATAGCAATACAGAGACCTTATCGCTCAAATGTACGGGCAGTATCCTCAAACCAGGACGGTCAAGTGTTATGTTCTTCCATAAGAATAAGTGAGAAATGACTTACTGATATGAGGTGTTTGAGTCATCTCTCCCAGTCAGTCAATATGGCCATTCACCAGATGTTCCAGGAATTGGTATTGCTCTTCACCAACACTGTTCCGGCTCAGACACTGCTGGTCAAAGCATTTCAGGAAGGAGACTCGATCTGGGATGAAATGGCTTATATTCAGTGAACGTTGGATTTCATGTGTGAATATATATATATATATATATATATATATATATATATATATATATATATATATATATATATATATATATATATATATTCGACACTTCTTAATCCCCCTCTTTTGGAATACGTAGGATCTTCTTACAATCCTCTTGGTGTTGCGAGTTCCGCCAACAATCTTACCTCCTTCGTGGCCCACCTCTGGTCCGCCTTACTTAAAACTTTTCTGCTTCTGTTCTCCGAAGCATAATTTCCTTTCCGGTTGATCCACCGCAGTAGTCCCTGACGGAGAGACTCCTCCATCTTACCCTGTCAACACTGGTGTCTTCAGCGTTCTCTTCTCTCGCCTCCACAATTACTTCTTTCCATGAGTTATCTTTCTTAATCTAATTATTCTTGCCTCGACGATTTCACTCTTCATACTTCAACTCACATTTCCTCCCTTCCTCATTGCGATACTCGTTCCCGCTCTCACACAATCTATTGTATCTCTGCCTCCAGACCAGTGCATCATCTGTGATTGGGCAAGCATTAACCTGCTTCAATTAGACAGTACAAACCCGCAATTAGAGGTTCAAATCTCAATTGTGCTTTTAACTTACGTATGATGTTTGTACTTTCCTCCAGAATGGCCATGTTTGGATATCGTAAATTAGAATAAACACCTTTATAAAAATGAATCGAGATCTTGCACCTCACATAAAGACGAGACATTCCAGTAACGAAAGTAAGAGATTCGTGTGTTGGGGCGGGGGGAAGAACATGGCTGGCAACAGCTGCTACTACTCCAAACTTCCCAAATTAATCAACAACTTGAACAATTCAGCGTGGCTCCTTCTTAGATTAATCTCTCGTCTGGTCTAGTCCTGTTCCGCTAACTTTGACTAATCCTTTGATTTTCCTGTTTAATTAAAGTTTATTAATTGGTTAAACTGATAATGGAAGCTATGAACATTAACCCTATGAGTCCATGAGATGACAGGAAATAAATACATATATTACCCATCAGTGTTTCCATCTGTTATGCTTGTAGTTGCGGTGTAACGATTCTATACACACACACACACACACACACACACACACACACACACACACATACGCGCGCACACACACACACACACACACACACACACACACACACACACACACACACACACACACACACACACACCTGTCTTAGACTGGATGTGTGTTTTTGTGTATTTGAACACACATGAGTAAAGACATGGTACACATATACAAGGTTCAGAGACGAGGCAATACGATTGAAAAGATCTCTCCTCGAAATACACAAACAGTAATGACAAATAGTAAACCTCACACACGTGAACTTGCGTTCACGTATTCTAAGCATTTGATTTTCTCGAATAAGATTTTTGTGTGTGTGTGTGTGTGCGTGTCTGTGTGTGTGTGTATGTGTGTGTTTGTGTATGTGTGTGTGTGTGTGTGTGTGTGTGTGTGTGTGTGTGTGTGTGTGTGTGTGTGTGTGTGTGTGTGTGTGTGTGTGTGTGTGTGTGTGTGTATAATTCTATGATAGCGTATTTTTACAGAGAGCGAGGGAGATACACACTGCTGAAACCCTATCATGCACCTTCTCTTTTTCAGCACAAATTTTTCGTTCTAGTTTTTTAATGTTCTTTGCATAAATTGTTTCTTCATTCAACTAGTTCAGCTCACTCACCACTCTGATGCTGTGTAAGTCTTCCTCCTCTTTTTTCCTGACTTACTTCTTTTCCAGTTGCTTGGTGTATCCTGGACTGATCTGCTTCAAGTGTGTTTCAGAAGTGACCAATAACGAAACTTTCTCTTCTTGTTTCTTCTTCTTTTTCTTGTCTTCTGACTTCGTTCATCCTGTGGCTGGTATTCTCTCCTCATAGCCTAATTTCCTGCCTCCAGGTGATTGACGTTGGTATAAATTTGATTCTAAGATTGAATCAAGTTCTCTGTCAAGACAAATCGCAGGAAACAAATGCCTTGTATTATTCTAAGTGAAGGCAACGCTCCGTCCTTTTCCTCCACGTCCAGCAACATTTTACAACTAGACTTATTTCCACCTGATATAGACGCGTGTCCGAGCGAGTGTCTGGAGACATTCACGCTTCTCACTCACTTTCCACCACCTGTCAGTTCGCTGTCCTGGAATTTGATTAAGTTTCTGATAAGGTTGATAAGGCCGGCACAGAGGCAAGTTTGTTTGGGTCATTGCTCGCCTCCGACAGAGAGGAAGGTTTCAGAACCACCTGGTGTGTCAGCCGGTGTGAGTGTGTGACGGTAGAGACTGCTAGAGTGCGTGAGTGTTGTTAGACACCATTAAAGTTCGTGCAAGTTGCCAGAGACCGCTAGAATAAGGGTGTTTTCCGAGAAAAGACCAGAGTGAGTGCATGTCGCTTGAAGCCAACAGAGAGAACGCCAGTAGTGAGGGACAGACAGAGTGTGTGCATGTTGTTCAAGGCCATATACGTGAGTGCGTGGGGCTAGATACCACCTCCGTTGTAGTGAATCGTCCGGTTGGTGTGACCAGAGTTGGATAGAAATTCTTGTGTCGAGAGATATTTCTAACACAGAGTCAGAGTATTTGCAGTAAACAGGCACGTCGTACGCTGTGCAAGACCAAGGAGAAACATTTGTGTTTACAGCAAACACTTGGGTTCCTGCGCCATGTGTGTGTGGACAAGGAAAAAGCGCATATGTTTGCAGTAAAAAACGCACTTTCCTATACGTCGTGTGTACAAGCAACATACAAGTTCTTGTTTGTAGCAAGCAAGCACTTTCCTCCACTGTGGACGCACGAACAAGGAAAAGACACTTGTGTTTGCTGTAAACAAGCACCGCCATACGCCCAGCGTGTACAAACAGGGAAAGATCATTGTTGAAACATCTTTTCTTACCAAATAAGACAGAATTACTTCAGTGATCACAAACTTCTGTTCACTTCGCTGAGAACAATATATCTTGCTGAAGAACAATGAAAATATCATTTTGATGTATCAGTAATCTATATATTATAGAAAATAATGTGCTATATATTTTCCCAACATGCTAAAGCTATTTGTTTTCGTTTCAGTATATCGTTGATGACATGAACAATATGTTCCTAGATTAGTGAGAATCTATAACGAGTTAGAAACCACTTATGGTAATGGGAGCCCCTAACATCGTAGACCATTAAAGGAATTAAACACCTCAACGTTCAGCACACCTTCCGTCACGGTTACGTCACGACAGCGAACGCGAACGTCAGTTAACTTGGATATTGTTGCAAGTCTGACGTCCAGAGCTGATGTAATTTGTTTCAGAAGCGACGGCTGTTACAACAGAATATATATATATATATATATATATATATATATATATATATATATATATATATATATATATATATATATATATATATATATATATATATATATATATGATTTTATAGGGTGTAACTAAAGAAGGTAATGACTTCTGTCTCGGAAACAACACTCCCCTTGTCTCTGTCTGTCTGTCTGTCTGTCTGTCTGTCTGTCTGTCTGTCTGTCTGTCTCTCTCTCTCTCTCTCTCTCTCTCTCTCTCTCTCTCTCTCTCTCTCTCTCTCTCTCTCATGTAACCAAGATTGCACGCTGTACTTATTACTGCATAATTACCTCTTGTGTAAAAAGCTCAGGATCAACAAGCAATATACAAATACACGGTAAATAAACACCAGCTTCCTTTTTCGTATTCCCGAGCCTTGGAATCGTAAACGTGTGTAAACAAGCTATACGATTTACATACATTTAAGTATTACCATCCTGAGTGCCTCTCCCAGCGGATACACTGCCTCGCCGGGGGTGCGTTGCCATCATAGATGTGGCTTAGAATTAGGAAAGGTGCGTTTCGGCTGGAGTGATTCGACTCGTAAAGTGTGTTCGTCTGAGGTCACCCGTCTCGTCAATTTCATTAAGGCGAGGGAATCCCAACCATAAAGTGCGTTCGGTTGAGGCAACCCGACACCTTAGGCTCTGCTGAGTAACACACTTGAATGCAAGGTTCACTTATGACTTTGGTATCAGTTAATGATAACCCCGGAACAGATGGTTCAAATTAGTATTGAAATTCATCGGGAGGAAAGACACTATGTTTCAGGTCGGGTGATGAATATCCCTAAGCTGAGCATCATAGTGCAGGGCAAACATGGAAGCACAGTCTGGGTGTGGACATGAGAGAGGTGAAATGTTGCGAGCATGGCGATGCAGGCAAGCCACCAGTGGCAGATCTATGCAAACAACGACCTAGCGAAAGAACAGATGGCAGAATGGGATGGTAAACAATAGAGCGAAAGCTGGGAAAGGCAAACAACCCCGCGCAAACATGGTAAGGGAAATAAGAAGGTGGAGGCATGGACAGATACATGCGGGAGTGGAAGAGGAGGAGGGAGAGAGAGGACGTAGCAAAGGTGGAGAGAACAGCGCCATCATCGCCTTCGTGGACAAGCACAGAGCGACGCAGGAGAGGAAGCTCAACACTGGCGGGAAAATATTTCAGCATCATTCATGAGTCTGGGAGGCCCAGCATCCTGTGTGCTGGTGACCCAGTCAGCTAATTAGTTCGGGGAGGATAATTTGTGAGGGTAATTAGGCAGGACTTCTGACCGGACGAGTGAGGTCAGCTAGGTCAAAGGTCAGCTGTCGACAGGGAAAGAAAGATATGTCAGAAAATATCATATATTGTCGTGATGACGATGGTTTGACCTTTGTGTATGATTCCGTGGCCCTCAGCTTGATTTTTAAGATTCATATCAAAGGGCAAGGCAACATGTCTGAGGGCCATGGTGTCGCTATGAAAGGTGGTCAGTTGTACCTCTGTATCCCCTCCTTAGGTTGTTCCTCCACCCTGTGGAACACTTCCTGCTCATATCAAACATTTAGATATCTTATGTCAAGTACAAACTATATAAACACAGTTCTTATGATATGAAATATTTGGCAAAAATCCTCTCCTTTCTTTTTCAGTTGTTTTCTGAAAATCATATTAATCATGATGGACTATAAATCCTTGATTAGGGTCAAAAGTTGATTTCCTAACCAGACATTACGAAAGAAAATATTGAAAGCGTTTTGCATGTCAAAATTTGAGAGAGAGAGAGAGAGAGAGAGAGAGAGAGAGAGAGAGAGAGAGAGAGAGAGAGAGAGAATCAAAAGATATTCTTTCGAATTAAAGCTAACAATATTCTTAGAGTGTTTTATACTATTAATTGTATAAATGAATATATACATTTATGTCTCCATGAAAAATAGTATTTTTTTTTTATCAGGAAATATACCTAAAATATTTGTGGGTCAAATACTAGGACACAGGGCCTAATTTGGCTCGTCCTGCCCCGTCAAGCAAAAAATGTTGAATTTAGAGAAAAAGTTCGTGGTCAAGTTGGAGGAATTTGTTTCAGGCCCGTGACCATCTCTCTTCCTGGAATCAGAAGTTCTGAAAACTTATTTGTAATTAACAACTGTTAAGGAATGGTGATCCATTTGTGAGGGTTGTCTCCCGTCTGAAGAAAACTGTTTCTGATTTGTACGTGACGAAAAGTTACTATATATGTGTCCACTTCAACTCCCCAATTAGAATATGACTTCAAACGACTTTAAGAAAAACATACATGGCTTGAGATATAAGATATACCCATGACTCGTGATCTTATGCAAAGCATGTGAGACAGACAATGATACAGAATGGGAGGCAGATGACACCTTTAAGTCTAATATTCTTTCCATTCATAGTTCTCAGAAACAGAGATTCCCTTCCCTTCCACTGTCTATTGTCTGTCTGCTTTAGAGGCATGGTTCTTTGAGTCTCGTATAGTTGATACGGTCGGCCGCACATATCCCACACAGCCGCCCACACATGTTCCACACAGCTGCCCACACATGCCCCACACAACGGCCCACACACCTCCCACACAGCCACCCTCACATAATGATACAGATATTCATACTAAACAAGAAAGTCTGATAGGCATTTTCTCAGTATCTTAGAAGGTATAAGAACTCTCCTTGGTACGTGTACCATTCTGTGCTTAAATGTGATACGAAACGCTTCGTTATCTTGCGAGATCGATCAATAAACTGCAGACGAGGAGGGGCTCGAAGTGATCACAGAGACACAGGATTTAAAGACATCTTGCTGATCTAGGTGATGATAGAGGCCAGGATGGAGGGTCAGGTCTCCCCTCAGCTTTAGACCCACTGGCCAACTGGATCTCCAGGATCTTCAGACCTAGAGCAGCCTCTCTCTCTCTCTCTCTCTCTCTCTCTCTCTCTCTCTCTCTCTCTCTCTCTCTCTCTCTCTCTCTCTCTCTCTCTCTCTCTCCCTCTCTCTTTCCGTCGGCTGGTGGTTGACGAGGATATGTTTAACTCTCATAAAAGTTTGGATTACGACACAAGGAGAGAAGCGACCATTCTATACGGGAAACTAATTTCTCAACGACCTTTAGTTATTCTAAAAGTCAGATTCTTAATAAGAGAGAAAATAATAAAACAGAACTTTCTTTTGTTATTCAAAAACAGCTAATTCAAAACTCTTATTCATTAACGAAATTCTGATTTGATGAGGAATCAAAACAAGAACTCTGAGAGAATTTGTTTTCAAAGATACTTAGAAAACTCACCCAAAATCCTGTAATTCATTTGATATATCATGATTCAATTACTTCATGCATGAAGACATAACTTTAATTAGGAATTACGATTTACACACAGCCATTTGATGTAATTTAAGAGAGTTTACCTAACCGCATGAGGAAGAAGCTTAGTGGATGGTTGCTATTTGGTGTTCAAAAGACAACTTATGGTAAGCTTGATTCAGTTGTTTGCAAAGCTTAATGTAAGTCATGAAAGCGAGGTATGTGTGCGAATAGTTCCACAACACATCAACCGCTTGCAAATTCATTCTAATTAAACATATACCCAACGTCATTACCCAGAGTGTCGCTTTGATGTATAGAAACACAGATTTTAGTTGATTGGATGGAGAGTCTGCGGGGGAAAAGGTAGATTTTGAAAGCCTCGCTAAGTGAAATGATAATTTGAGGCTTCATTCGAAAATGCGAAAAATAAAATGGTTGATGTAATGTTAAAGATTAATTGATGACGCTGATGAGTTATAGTGTTTAGTCCCCTCAATTCTCGCCATTTCATCTGGGGTAAAGAGTCCCACTGAACATACTCATCATATGACTCACATTCATCACATTCCATGCTAAACTCTGAGGATTTGTTTAAGGAAAGGAAGAGAGTGAAGTACCTTTTTGTACGCTCTGATTGCTCTATATCCAGATTTAAAGATTAAGGTGTCTTTAATACTTCTTAATTTGTTTACATAAGAACAAAAAGGTAACGTACTTACTTATTTGCTGACGTGAAGGGAAAAACTAGATTACCTTTACTGACCTTTTGAAATGTTTGCATTGATATCCCGTTGATTCATTCCCTCCTTGCTCTCCTCCAACCTTCCTGTTTCACCCGACATGATCATTCTCTTACCTTATGAACCTCCTCTCTTATTTTCCTTTTCATTTTTCCTCCCTTTTTACCACGCATTTCTCCCTAAAAAACTCCCCAGCTCTTCAAACCTTCCTCCCCCTCCCTGGGGCGATATCGATCGATTTACTTCGAGACTTTCGAAACTGTGTTGGTGAAGTGAACCACATGGGGCCCAGGAGGGCTACTGCTGACTAGGAGGCTAGGAGAAGAAAGAAAGATGAGGGCTGAAAATAAATGGGGTCTAGGCGAGGGCTAAGGGAGAGTTAGGGCTAGAAATGGATGAATGTTTGGGGCGGATGAAGGCTAGGGATGGGTCTGCCCTCGTGTAGTAATCAGGAAACACTGCAGCACATACCAATCACTAGCCATACCCACAAGACAGTCACACTTCCGTTACAAGCCACATATATTCACAGGTATGAATCAAGAGGGTGAGTGAGGACTGGTGGATGAGAAGGCTGAGTTAGGGCTGGTAGTGAGGAGGGTGAGTGAGAGCAGGTAGATAAGGAGAGTAAGTGAGAGCTAGTAGATGAGGAGGGTGAGTGAGGACTAATGGATATTCTTTCATTCTCTGTTGATCATTGGAACAATCACGCCAACAAGACGGGGAACTTCCTCTGTTGTCACGTTACCCAACGAGAGTTGATATAAGACGTCTCCTCCTCACTCATGACTTCATTTTCAGCCTCGCAAATCCTCCTCATGGTTCAGCCTCAAAGCCTTCACATTTAGTCTCCCTCCTCACCTTCACCAAGCCGTAAACAAACTTCGTACACCTTCATCGGTATCATAAACAATTTTTTTCCACACTCACCGTCCAGTAACCACTCTTCCTTCATCTTAACCGGCCACTAACTAACCATCCCTCTTCACCGGACCAGTAATCAACCTTCCCTCATCTTCACCGCTCCAGTACCAAACCTTCCTCTTCCCACATCTCTCACATTCTCTGTTCTCTTTCCCTTCCATCTGTTCCTTCGATACAAACTTGTTATCATTACTTAACTCCTTTGTTTACCATTCTTGCCGGGTCCCCTACACTGGCCTAACATTCTGATCTACAAATCGTTTTATGTTCTTTGAGGAACGCCGTCCTTCCCACCCCTCCGTGTGCAGCTGAACACAATGGCCCCCTGCCTCTGAGTGACCTCATTACCATTCCAAAGACGAGGAAGTTGATCAACACACCACACCCACCAAGGAACACAAAGGTCCTCTTGGCCAGTGTTGAGGAGAATTAGAACATAGAGAACCATTATGAGATAGGCCTCCGGTGGTAGTGTTTAAAACGTTCCATTCTTATGTCAAAGGTTCCATTGACGAACAAAGGTCGTAGTCGAGGCCAGGCCTTGAATGAATCGGTAAAAAGGTGAGCTAGAGAAATAGAGAAGTCAAGAGAAAAGAAGAAGAATGATGTGAGTGTTTTTGAAGTGATGCAAAACCTGCGTTTTGAAAAGGTTCAGGTTAGAGCCGCTAAGAGTAACATGCGAAGGTAAAGAGCTCTAAAGCTTAGCGGTGTAGCGAAAGAAAGACATATTTACGATAACCAGATGAAACAAGCTTTTTGTTATACCTCGGTTTCCCCCAGTACACGTCTTTCTACAAGTGATGCATTGGAAAATCCTTTACTGTGATATGAAGGATTGGAAGCTGCACGCAATATGTATATAAAAGTTCGATGGGAAAATAATGCTCAATCCTTCTGCTTCATTTTTGAATATATAGTGACCTACACGAGCTTTGCTTGACCCCTGATACCCAGCAGCAGCCAGGGGCTCGTCCCTAGCCAACCTGGGAGCTACGATCGTGGGTCGTGGGTCAGCAGCTACGACAGTAGATAAGGTCTCGACCTAAACTCGATTTGAGGTCAGAGATCAAGTGTCCTGGATCAGGAGGACAGTGGGAGTCTTGACCTCAGCTACGACAGAGGATTCTTGATCGTGACGATAATGGTCGCATGACTGACTAAAGAATGTAAGATCCAATAATCTAAGTTTTCTGCCAGACTTGACATACGATCACCAGTCTTGGTGACTCAGAATGTGTGAGGCCCTTAGTGACAGAGTAAGGGAAGGCCATCATGCCACTGTGTCAAGGGTAGGAAAGAACCGCCTCTTATTTTCGCGTCTGTAACTCGTCCTCACCTTCATGTCTGCAACGTCCTCATCATCAAGCCTGCAATACAACTTTCTCTTCACATTTGCAGCAGAACCTTCACCGATTTCTTCCTAAATCCACCAATAGCTCCCTGGCAGACGCCCATTCATCAACTACCGTCAACTTTAACAACCAGTAATGACTTCAAGAACCAACACAAAACTACTGAGGAAAAGTTTGGCTCTATTGTTTACCGAAGTATTGTAAAGCTGTTGTACCTTCAGCCTGGGTCCACACTCACAAAACTTTTCCCAGGTCATACACCGAACATATCTTTTTTTCCAGCGATGATGAGAGAAGAAGGAGGGATCCAATACAGGTGAGGAAATTCTCAGTCTTCCCTTCCTGGAAAAGAAGGAAAAAAAAAAGGTCTTGAGCCAGCAGGGAGCGTTGATTTGAAAGCCATCATCTGGCTGATTAATCACACAAGATCACATGATATACTTCTGGAAAACTAATCTCCAGTCTGACGTTTTTTTTTACATCACATAACGTATGTGTCTTGCTGAGATGAACACGGGACGGTCGCCCTGCTACATATCGTGCAGAAAAAAGAAAGGTTTCTCGATCCGATATTGACAGATTCAGACTTATCAAATCTCTCATGTCATCCTTGAGACTAGCAGGTCTACCCCGGGGGCTAGAGCGTCTCTGCCGTATGCTAGTGGACGGTGCTGGGGTTGGGGACCTCAGATCTGTGTGTGTGTGTGTGTGTGTTTGTGTGTGTTTGTGTGTGTGTGTGTGTGTGTGTGTGTGTGTGTGTTTGTGTGTGTGTGTGTGAGTGTGTTTAGAACCCTTTATGATTTCCTGATGAAATTCTCTTAACTACCAAAAACTACCTCGGAAGCAAACACAGTGAGGTAGTTGGGCGGAAAGAAAGCAATAACACTCTGGTAACAACAGCCTTTAGCGTGATCTTACATTCTCTGGCCTTCTGACTTGACGGTTATTATCGCTCTGGGTCTTGCTGGGACTCTGCCAGAATCTTTAGCTTGGCTGAGTAAATATAGCCATTCCAGCTACACTAGAGTCGTGGACCATTATAGCTCCTCTCGCCTGCGCGGAAATGACACGCTAATTAGAGCATTTATCTTTGTCAGTTCCCTAGTTATTCCTTATGGCCTCTCTCGCGTGGCTGCAGTTGATATGAGTGGCTCTTCTGTGTCGTCATAAGTGTGCTAATTATAGCTATTTTAGCTACACGACATGTGACATCATTTGCATTGCACCGTCTTGTTCCAAGGCATTGAATATTCCGGTACATACGTAAGGCCGTCCCACTCTCAGAGACTATACCCCGGTCATCTCACAAGATGTCTGGATTTCCTTCTTTTATGGTAACAGAGAAGGCCAGAGCAGCCGTGTACCCGAGTCATGGCCAGTTTAGATACGCTGTCTCTCTTTTTATGGTGTCTGTCTGTATGTACGTATACATATGCTATATACTTATATATTTGTGCGGGTTATCTTAAGAGTGTTCACGTTATTATATTTGTATGTATATGTTTGTGTCTGCAAGATTATAAGCTGAAGTTTTCTTTATCATACAGGTAGACTATACATTAACGAGAATTTCTGACATTATCAAGATATTTCATCAATTGTTTTGAATAATCTCATCATTATATTTTTGACAGCTAGCTGCAGATAACGGTAAGTGCTTATAAGATAACAGTAGATATCTAGACGATTGTGGTAGACAACATGCAGATGGTGGCACATGCCTCGTAGATGGTGATTGATAACTAACAAACAAAGTAGTAGATACTTGAGAGGTAGATTTAGCTACGACCTACTAGCAAGTGCGAGCTACGAGCAGGTCAGGGGCCTAAACTAGCGACCTGTTGCAAATAGTCGCAACCAAAATGTTGCTTCGGGAAAAAATATTCCATGATCCAGTTTGTTTTTTTCTCTCGAGCATCGCCCAAAGTTAAATTAAATTTCCAGTAAAGACCTCCTCTGGGTCCCCACCAGCACTTGGAGGGTGTTTGAATATTATAATAATGAGTTGCAAACTTATTCAACTTGTCGTTTTCTGAGCGTGCCATGTCGCTCGCCCACACCCGGGCGAGGAATGACACTTGAAAATTGTTTGGAATTAATCTTAAATGAAGCGGGTGGATACAGGGAAAACTTTCCGCGAGGGAAAATCTAAAGGAAAATATATAAACCAGGCTTTTATGTAAACCCAAATGAGATATGCGGAAAAAGAATAGCTGTAGAGAAACTTAAACTTGGTTTTAATGTGAAATACTGAAGATATTGGTGAAGGTGTCAAACATATGAGCAGGATGGGATGAATATCTACTTCTGTGCCATGTGTAGAACACCTCCACCTTCTGTGCCTTCTGTAGAGCATCCACATCTTTTGTGCCTTCTGTAGAACACCTGTTCGCCATCCAAAATTTTCGTCGACTTTCCCCACCTGGGACGATTGTGTAAGCAGTCCAGGAACTGCCTTGTACCTCTGCTTCTGGTTAGGTCACGAGGCATCCTGCAGGTCACCCATACATACTGCAGATACCGTCAGTGTTGGGAACTCAGGTTTGGGTCATTCGGAGTCTACTTCTTTACTTCCACAGTTAGACTGTAGAAGTCGGTACCTTCTCGTGTTTCATCTAAATCCTACAATGTCCTCCTTCACAACGAACACCAAAATGTTCTTATTTTTTCTTACAATTACTACATTCGTGTCCGTCACAATTTCCTCTGACGTTCGTGTCGGTCTATATCTTGTTTATTGGACTAAATGTACCTCTTAACACACGTGCTCTACTCTTGTATACACACACGTAACACACGTGCTCTGCTCTTGTATACACACACGTAACACACGTGCTCTACTCTTGTATACACACACGTAACACACGTGCTCTGCTCTTGTATACACACACGTATGTGGCTGTCTGTACCTCCATGTTTTCGCGGTCGCCTCTTCTGTTTGTGTTTTTTATAATTTGTTGGTGAGAGCTTATTTTGGCAGTATAACATAGGTACAGAGATATACGACGCTCTGTCGTATAACGTATATTTTCAATGCAAGATGTAAACAGAAATCCATGAGAAAGTTTTGTTGACTAAATCATTTATACAAGACTTTTCATATCACTTATGAATAATGAATTACTGTTATACTTAAGTCTAAACCTGACGGAAAATTCGTCCACATTTGAACCACCATAGAATTTCCTCGAGACGTTGAGTAAGGAACCTCAAGCGAGTTTTAAGAGCGGGAAAATGTTGTTCACTCAAAAATTGTGAGAAATAAGCGCAACTTGTGAAACTCTGGTAAAATTCTTTACGTTTCGAACGGACTTCCATGGTTTAATTGAAGCGAGGAATTCCTTTCAACGATTGCTGAATATTTCTAGGAGTAAAGGAGCTTTTGAATATTTGGATGAATATCCGAGATATTCATCCAGCAACAGGTATCAACGTGGACAATTGATGAAAGGAAAGGTAACAGTTTGAAGTGTATTCATACATACACACATACAGATACACAGACACACAGACACACACACACACACACACACACACACACATACAGATACACAGACACACACACACACACACACACACACACACACACATACAGATACACAGACACACACACACACACACACACACACACACACACATACAGATACACAGACACACACACACACACACACACACACACACACACACACACACACACACACACACACACACGTAATTCCGGTAAACTAACCATCGCTCTTTTGACAAATATAGATTTTTAAAGAGAATTCTTCTTTTTCTGCAAGTTCTCCAACACCATCCTCCCTGTTCCCCTTACACCCATATGGAACTTTTAGAACTTTCCAGGACTCATTAAAGCTTCCTTATGTATAGATTTCCAGATCGTTTATGATCTATTCCAGAAACTTGAAAATTCTCAACACTTCTTTAGAATTTTACGAACATTATCCTCTACACTTTGTCAAGTCCTGCTTACGATACAGTTGTGTTCCTCATCTATTCCTTCCTTTCATTCTTCAGCATCCTTATCCGTGAGCAGTCGACGTAACACGGGCAACACCATGGCCCAGTTCTGGCCATCTCGGGTGGAAGGTAAACAGACAGGTATGATGGAAAGGAATACAGGAAGGGTTAATCTTAGCTCTTCAGGTGGTTGTAGAATCCTGACTTTTACCGACAGAACGGTTAAATGAAGAGGGAAAGGCAAAACACGAGGAAAGAAGGTGTCATAACGTTCAGTCTTCGTGTGGTTGGTGTTCACACCGACGCTATGGGAAGCAGCAGCCAATCGCGTGCCGCGAGTCAGGTCATACGGCTGGTTCACATGCAGACATCTCACGAGAGTGGGTACGGAAATCATGCCTGTAAAACTAAAAGATAAACTTAAGAGCACGGCTGATGAAAGTGGATGATGTAATACTATTAATAGCAGGAGACATGACGAGGATAACAGAGTGGCGGAGGAGGAGTTACCTGAGATATGGGAAGCACACTCCATACTGGGACGATTCAGTCACCATTTCCTTACCTCCCTCCGTCATCATCCCTCGTCACCACCTCCTTCCCTCCAAAAACTCCCATCACCATGGAGTGTCAAAAAACGAATATCGGGGCAAGAAAGACATACGTTTTTATCTAACCCTGACTTAACTTTATTCACTCTCGTAAAGAAGAAAGCCAAAACAAAAGCTCACTTCTCTTATATTAGGAAGGAAAATAAGGTATCCATGATAGACCAAATTCCCCTGCCCGTGTCAGTAGCCTGAGCTTAGACGGCATAAGGACATGAAGTGAGACGGATGGGTTAACGGAGCTGAAGGAGACAAATGACAAGTCGGGGACCTAAAGGTGATGTAAGGAACGAGTGGGTCGGCTGGGTACACACGCATCCCGGGGGAATATGTAAATATACGAGTTATGTATACATAAACTACATACGTAAACTACATGTGCAGAAATGTAATCACACATAACACACGCAAATAAACACACCACACACAGACACACACGCACAGACACACACACACACACACACACACACACACACACACACACACACACACACACACACACACACACACGCACAGCTGGTGGTGGAAGCAATAAGCCAGTGCGGGAGTAAATATTATTCTGGTATCTGCCAGTGTTTGGTCAGGCCCAGCCACATGGCGCACCAGTTCCCTAGTGTTTTGGTGGCTTGATACTGCGTTCAACCCGAGAATTCCTACCTTAAAATCTTGAGTACAACGATAAGGCCATTGAGTACGAGTTACAGCCTTTGAGTACGATGATATTACCCTCAAACACGACTGTACGACCCTCGAGCACGTCGGTACGGCCCCTCGAGTAGGTACTATCCATGAACACGATGGTCTTACCCTTCAGCACCACCTAAAGACCCTTGAACACTAAGACTACCCTTGAACACAATGGCACGACCTTTGAGTATGACCTGCAACCCTGTAGTACAACCCTTGAGTATGATGGCATGATGAAAAGCTAAGCCATCACACTATCTTGAATTCTATCATGGTCGAATACCCTCCTACTAAGTTTCCTGCACGTCTCTATTTCCTTCCTCCTCCCTTTTCTCCTTCCCTCTCAGTGTCCGGACTCACGTACCTCCCCATCCGAGTGACAGGTGAAATGATGGGCAAGTGAACGGGCCAACATTTGAGCCGCCTCAGAGATGTGTGGCAGGCGTGAGTGATTCTAGTATGGCTCAACAGTGACTTGGGGTCAGCTGTTGGTAAAGGAGGATATTGGTCCACATTTTGAGACTATGGTGAACTGTTGGTGTCATAGTATGATCCTATAGTGAGAGTGTTGGGGTCATATTATGGTCTTATAGTGAGAGCGTTGGGGTTATATTATGGTCCTATAGTGAGAGTGTTGGGGCTATATTATGGTCCTATAGTAAGAGTGTTAGGGTCATATCATGGTTCTGTAGCGAGAGTGTAAGGTCACACTGTCTACCTACTGTACAAGTTATAAGTTTCATGATAACTCTATCATGAAGATGTTGACACACTTTGATTCCTTTGTTTGTTTCGGGGTCTCGGAGCCACAGTATGGCATTTCAAGGTCAGTGCCAGGGGGTCAGAGTATTTTATTGGAGCGAGTGATTAAGGCACAAATGTTCTCCCTAACTGAAACACTGTAAGAGAACATCTGAATCAGTACAAACGCTCACGCAGACAGACGGAGACAAATAGACATGTTCGAAGCAGAGTGGATACTCGTGTCGGTGCTGTGTGCCGTGGGAACCAGGAACGGCTGTGGAGGATATATTGTACGATTGTAAACACCTATGTTGGACAGTAGGAGTGGCAGTGCCTGGGAACGCGCGGGGGAATAAGACAAGAAACGGAGACCTGATGGTCTGTGGTGGGTTTATTTATTAGGTGACAGTAATGGTATCCTACACTCCTCTACCCTATAGATGGTGACACGATAGTAAAGCAAAATGCTCCAGTGTGTTATGCCCTGCAAAGGAAATGATCTCGAGGGAAGAGTAAGTGGAGGAAAAGGGTGAGAGAGTTGGTAAAATAAGGAAAAGAAAGCAGAAAAGTAAGTATATTGTACACCGATGACGACGGCTGGGTGGATATATTAGGTCGAGAGGGGATTGGTGTGTAGAACATAGAGAGAAAGGAGCTACCTAAAGAGGTCAGATATCGAGTATCGAGTGTATGAATGTATTAGGAGGTGGGATCATGTGAAAATGGAGAGAGAAGAGAGGAGAAATATGACTGAGAAATAAGAGGTCGGAATGCATGAGGCATAAGCAGACCACCAACGCCAGTGGCCAGGGATGTAGGGGAATATAAGAGGGATCGACAAGAGGAAGGAAGTCTTCAGAAAGCTGTGGAAAGGGAGGGAATGTGACTCAGATCATCGTTCGTCCTTGCGACAATAGAACTTTGAAGGACCTCGAAGGAGGAGGGGGAGGAGGAGGAGGGGGAGGAGGAGAAGGAGGAGGAGGAGGAGGAAGAAGAGGAGGAGGAAAGTTGATGCTGATGATTCACATCACATGAAGAAGGAGGCTCAGAGGAGCACGAGTGATATAACACAGACCTTAAAGGCTCAAAAGATCCGGAAAGATATGGAGTTAAATGATCCTCAGTAGGTGATGTGTGTGTGTGTGTGTGTGTGTGTGTGTGTGTGTGTGTGGAGGAGGGTGGGGGGGGGGAGAGTGGATCTCTTGGGTCGATAAAGAATTACACTACTGGTTGATTGGTACATGAAGTCTGGTATATCTTTTTTAAGGAGGAGGAAGGGGAGCTGGAGCGTCAGGACCTGAGTGATATGGGTTTTCTTTAGGCCTAGTTACCATAGCGTTAGACGAGGAGGGCATGTGACAGGGAAGGTCGAGTAAAGGTCAAAGGTTCATAGTTCAATCCCAGATAAAGTTCTTCCTGTCACGTCAGATGCTAACAATGGTCATAATCCAGGGAGCCCAGACACGGCGTAATGCTCATCATCAACCATCAGAACTCATCACTCACTCCACAACCACTGACAATAGCACTCAGATTCTCGGCTGGTATTTTCTCCTACATCAGAAGATGACGCTGGAAGACGTCCCAAGACTGAGAAGGAAGACTGATGAAAAGGGTGTGTGAAAGGAGAGGAGGGTTCGACGCGCAGGTGTAAGAAAGTAAGAGATATTAAGGAGAGGTGAGAGGGCTTGGTCGGGGATTACGAGAAGACATATTGCAAAAAGAAAAGGAGGGTGACGGAGATCAAGAAGGGAAGATGAGGAGAGAAGATGATAAGTAAGCAGGAAGGAGAAGCAGTGACGGCCGCTTGAGGGAAAGAGAGAAGGGGAGAGGATAAAAATACTCTCCCTAAAGGGATAAAGAGAGGGTGAGTGTGAACCGGAGGGAGAAGGGGACATTCTCCCACCGTATCACAGAGGTGAACGAGAGGGCGAAACGAAAGTCAATAGAAAAAAGTAATGACGAGGATTAGTGTTAAAGGAAGCAGAAGAATGGCACAGCAGGCACCAAGAGTGTTTGATTAGAGGATCTGCAGCAGACTAAAGGAGGATCTGAATCCGTGTCGGGGTTGATCTGGGGATTAAGGAAGAGTCAGTAGACGAGTTGTCGAGGATTGAGAGTCAGAGGGATGGTTGGTTGTAGCGGACGAGCCCGGGAAAGCGTAGAGAGTGAGAAAGATGAAGAAGTGGTGAAAAATAAGCCAAGTGAAAAATGGTTTGAGTAAGAAATGGGTAAAGTGAGCAATGGGTAAGGGATGTATAAGGTAAGGAATAGGTTGTGAGGGAGGCTGCGTAGAATCTGGGCAAGGCTAAGGATGAAAAGAAAAGTGACTGAATCGAGGGTGAAGTGCTTATGAGGTTTATCAATGACCTCAGTAGGTCACAGGACTGACACAAAGGTTGACCTCAAGTTACTCTCCTTACGTGACGCTCCTTCCCTCCTACCCCCGACACCATGACCTCCCTGCTAATCCCAAGACGATCACCACACTGAGTGACTTTCCCATAACGTCTCGAAGGATTCTGCATCAGTACTGCCCAATTACTGAAGAAGACGAAACGGGAATATGGTTACCTGGTGCGCAAAGCACAGGCCGCAACTCTCTCTCTCTCTCTCTCTCTCTCTCTCTCTCTCTCTCTCTCTCTCTCTCTCTCTCTCTCTCTCTCTCTCTCTCTCTCTCTCTCTCTCTCCCCAGGACAGGAAGAGCCTGCATGATATTGACTGCAGCTTCCCGGGGCAGGATGTGCTTGCATGTATAATTTCCATGACGTGTGGACCATTATGGTAATAATAACGGAGTCTAATAAGCTCGAAATGAGTGGTTGATGTCGCTTTTCGTTGTCATGAATATAGTGTGAGTGTGTGTGTGTGTGTGTGTGTGTGTGTGTGTGTGTGTAGTTCACGTTATTGAAATTGGAGTTATTCTTTTATATATATATATATATATGGGTAATAACACACACACACACACACACACACACACACACACACACACACGTACCTCCACCTGTATCTCATTCTGCTGGAAAAACAGATCTACCACGAAATCTCCTACTCAATCCACCGCCACAATCACAAAGTCCAATTTCCTGGAGACAATTTCCTTGGAGGCCTGTCTCCCTGTGTACCTCCTACGGTAGTCTTGGAGGCCTCTCTCCCTCCCACGGTCGCCTTTCATCCTGATTCCTCCAACGCTCTATCTCTGATACGTTATCTCTAGCTTGGTCGAAAGTACAGCATCTGTGGCACTTTATCTCCAGGGGGAAGTCCTGATATCGTATCTCTAGCACGGCCGAAGCTGCCGCATCTCCAATACACCATCACCAGAACGCTATCTCCAACACATCTCCGTCGCAAAACCTTCTACAACCTCAAAGATTGTCATGACACCTCCAACACGTCTCCATCACTCATCTCCAGCAGGCTGTACGCTTCACCAACACAACAAACATAGCATATTTCTATTCTTATCTTGGTTTCCTACTGTTGCCAACACCGTGGGTTACTTCATTACACTGTTGCCAGCACAGAGGGCTACCTCGCTACACTGATGGCAGCATTGCCGGCTACCTCGTAACACTATTACCAGCAACGCCAGATACATCATTACACTGTTGCCAACGGCGGGGCATTCCTTGCCACGGGTTGTTGTCAATGTTGCACAAAAAAGCATTTTCAGGCAGGACTCCTGTGGCAGAGCTGAGGGTGGTGAGGACGCCGGGGGAGGCCACGCTGCTGCTGGTGCTGGTGGCAGGGATGGTGTTGGTGTTCCTGACGCTACCTCGGTAAACCAGGAGACGGAAAACGTATGAAAGAAAAGAAGGAAATGATTGATCTAATATATGGGACTTCCCGCGTTACTATCACAGTCAGTAATAATACTGTCACTATCACATCACTATCACACCGGCAGGTCATCACAACCTGCCAGTGTCACCATTACTGTTACTATCACATCACTATCACTCCGGCAGGTCATCACAGCCTGCCAGTGTCACCATTACTGTCACTATCACTCAGGAGCTACATGCCAATGGCTGAATTTCTTTACTATCTTCACGTCGATTTTCATAGGAAAAAATGCTTCCCTTCTCTGACTAATGTATAGCTGTTACTGATGGTGTAGGTCGTGCATGATAAGCAGATAAGATAATCAGATTAAGAACAAGTGAGATGAAGAGGTGAGCTTGTGAAATCCTGTGTTGTAATTAGACAGTAATATTCGTTTATGAGGTAATCTTTATAAGGGCGTTGGACGAAGCCTGTAGGGGTGTAAGAAGAAGGAGGGGTTGAGATTAGCAGGAGTACAGTGCTAGTGTTGGAGACGAGGCGGTAGAAATATGAGAGCCGTGTCTCTGTATGCTGATGGGGCGGAGGAAACAGTAATGTGGTTGGTTGGTTGTTTGGGCTTTAGGCCTATCAGCCGCCAGGGTCATTAAGGTCGTCAGCGTAAGTTACATCCACCAACCGAAACACCTTTACCGTCTTCTTCAGGTGTTAAGGATAATTGTAAGTCAACATACATGTTTCACTACGTGGCCAGCGCCAAGTAACTTGGAAGAATGTAAGAAAAATAAGTTCGAATTTAACAGGATCAAAGTGATGGCATTGGATGTAAGGCAATAATAGTGAAAGATAAAGTTACAGAAAGAGAGGCTAGTGAATGGAGAGAGGATTCAGGGGTCTGAGCGACTGTATTTTGTGTGCGTAGGGGGATGGATGGCGAGGTCTTGGGGTGGTGACAGGAGACACGAGTGGCTGGAACTCTGGAAAAAGTTATGAGGGGAGAGAATATGAGTTTCCAGGCCTGGCGGATGTCTCGGGTGTGGTGGTGATTTATTAAAAGTGTCGAGAGAGTACAAACGCTGGAGAGGGATCTCTGTTGTGAAGTCTTGACGCACACCGGGAGATCGAGTGGACGGAGAAAACAC
Organism: Panulirus ornatus; assembly: GCF_036320965.1. Classification (NCBI taxonomy): domain Eukaryota; kingdom Metazoa; phylum Arthropoda; class Malacostraca; order Decapoda; family Palinuridae; genus Panulirus; species Panulirus ornatus. The sequence goes on along the minus strand of NC_092236.1, from coordinate 2,741,337 downwards.
AAGAGTGTGGAGGAAAGACGCAGAATGATGATTATGTTATTTCCCAGTGCTTTCATGTTCTTCACTTGACGAATGAACCCCGGGGAGTAGTGGCATCACACTTGCTGACCATCTTCAATAACGTATCGAGGTGAAAGATCATGATATTGATGTGAGATTAACGAAGAGTCAGTGGGGAACAATACCACTGGAGTTACAGTGGTACATCTATCAGATGTGCGTCAGGTTGGCTCTGGTTATCTAGGGGTTAGGTGGAAAGTTTCACGCCGAAGGTGGGAGTGTTGCCAGAGAAGTTGCCCGAAACTAATTAATGTTGGCAAGAAGTGAGGGGGAGCTGTGGGGTGGCCGTGGAGCGGGTGGGGGTCCATCTAAAGGGGGTGGGGGTTGTTGGTTCATCAGGGAGGGTAGTGGTCCAACCACAGGGGACGAGGTAGTGGCCATCCATCAACCTGGGGGAGCTGAGGGTGAGAACTATATCCCTCCCCAACACTCGTTTTCTGTATGTCTTTTTTCCCTCGTAATTGTTTTCTCCTCAACTTTTCTTTCTCTCGTCTCCTCACTTTCTGGTTCTTCGTAGTGCAATGTTCCTCACGTCTGCTTACATCTGCATTATTCCTACTGTGTGTCACTCCTTTTCCTCCATTATCTATCATCATCTAACTTTCCCATGAAGCTATTTCTCTCACTCTTTTATCCTCTCTCAGTCTTCACCATCTTCATTCCTCTCTATCGATTTCTTTGTCTATTTTCTTGTCTCCCTTTCTTTCCCATAATGATTTCAACCTGTGAGCTTTGACCAGGCCTCACATCACACCAGTGACCTATCACTTCATGACCTAGTGCCGTGATGTGACCTATAACCTACACCCATAACCTACATCCAGAAAAAATAAGAGAGAAAAGAATGACGAAGGGGAAAGATTAATTTTTTAAATGTAACCAAAGTGATACGAAAACTTCCATTTTGGTCTTCAAAAACTCCCTAAACTTTAGCTTCTAACCTCTGATGACGACTGACATTCTAAATCTAATAGAAATCTATAGAATTATTAGATCAAGTGATCGACAGAGGGGAAGTAATGGTTCCTGATCACATGTCAAGAAGCATGACATTTGACAACAAAATACCATTAACACCCTCTGAAGGGAAGGAAATTGGACAGAATATTTCTAAACCAGAGGGAATCATCACTTCCCTAGCAACAGGATATTGTTATTATGAATAGGAGACGGAAGGATACAGTCAGAAGATATTGCTGTTGCATTTCTTATACAATAAACTGTACGTGTTTATATGTCTCTTTATATTCTTTACATGTGTATTTATATGTGTTTATATGTGTTTAGGGGCGTTACCGGATTCCGCCAGCTTTATGGTTACACAGAGGTAAAATGAATCTTCGATGAGGCTGTGTCTTCGTCAATAGATGAAAAGAAGTACAATCTCGTCAAGGAACCTCTCATCCCAAAGGATTCCATCATTTCCTTGTTACACGTTGTAGCGCAGGATTGAAGCTGAAGAGCCTCATAGAAGGAGTCTTGAGTCTATGTGATTATGTGCATGAGTTTGTATACGTCTATGACTTTATGCTTACATTTTTTTTCTTATGTTGGAGTCTCCAATCACGTACAAAAGTGCACATCAAGGCCGGGCCTTAATGGATATATAGCAGGGTTAATGCAAGGGAAAAACAAAGACAAGGGAAAGTAATTACAAATTTTGGAGGGAGTGAACAACGTGTATCTTAAAATGTACCACGCTATTCATGTGCATATTTTTCTATATATATGAGCGCTTATGTGAGCACATATACATAGGTGTGTGTGTGTGTGTGTGTGTGTGTGTGTGTGTGTGTGTGTACGGCAACAAACTAGACAAAATACACTTTCACTTCTTTCCGAATATATCTTGATGACTTGGGCGGAAAGTTTAATGCAACACATACTTATGCACAGAGACGAGAAGCCTATACCTTTACGAAGATGGAGTGGACCTTAGCTCATTATGCTAAAGAGCTTTCTTGCCTGCCTACCTGATTAAGAGAAGGTAACTGATGATATTGATTACCTTGCTGGCTTCTCAGACGCTAAGGCTATCACACACCTACTTCTTTACACACACACACACACACACACACACACGACCTACCAGCAGGTGGGACAACACTTCATGACCAAGATGGATCAAGCTCAGGTCACACTCGCCAGCACGAATCTTCCAGGGGTAATTGCATCGTAAGAGAAGATCCTCACGAGGATATTGCAAGCTTTTCCCAGTCACGGTTGACAAGTGAGGTCACAGTACCAGCTTTATTGGAGGTCGTCCCGCCTTTACGGCGAGGTCATTAACGGTTGATGTATATCATCATCGTTCTTACATCCTTGTTGTTGTTGTTGTTGTTGTTGTTGTAGATGGTTGTGGTTCGTGAGGATGCAACAACTGATGATTCATGACTGGATGTTTGGCGCGTGTGTGTTCGTAGCTCCTGCAGATGCTGCTGAAGGGATGGGTCGGAGTTGAAGCTAAGTATGGGAAAGCTGGCCTACAGATTGCGTGGGTTAGGTTGCTTGTAGCCAAAGTGTTGGTCTCAAACAGTTTGATTTATGTTGCTTGAAAGGAGATGCTGGTCTGGAACACTGAATTCTGTTGCACGACGACAAAGCAAAGTGCTGGTCTGAAATACTGTAATTTCTGTTGTGTAATGGTGAGGGGTAGATCTGAAAAACTTGTTTGTGTTGCGTAAAGGCAAGTTGTTGCCCTCACACACAGTAATTTATGTCACACATACACACACACACACACACACACACACACACACACACACACACACACACACACACACACACACGACAATAATCATTGAAAAGCTGAGGTTAATCATCTATTACTCTAGGAAATTATAAGGGAATTTTGACAAAAATGCTAAACGGTAATCAAAAGTCTAAGATCATTTTTGCTTCAAAATACCTGATCCAATACAGCTGTATACATCATGCCATCTACAGTCTCTTAAAACATTAAGATTATCGTAAATATATATAACAATAACCAACCTGAATCTTTTAGTGGAGGCTTTGCTCTGGTCCAGGAATGATTGCTTTCACCATGTTCTCGCAGGAGGATGATCGCTGGTGATAATCTTTCCATTACGGCTCTTTACAAGACAGAGGAGGCGCCTGCAGCAGACACTCCGCCAGGAATGTTCCAATGGAGGATATATGTATGAATAAAGAGCTGTTGTCTCCAGATAAAGAGAGACATGTCTGCGAAAAATGTCGAATATATTTCGCTTTAAAAGCCAGAGATCTGAAGTTGAAAGCCAATTGATCATGTGTCCATAAAAGGCTCAGTGGAAGGTGTTTGCATCTTGCAGGAAATGGATCTCCATATAAATATATATATATATATATATATATATATATATATATTTCTCTTTATTTACCTATACATTTATCTCTTTCTCCTTCATTCTCGGTCATAGTCTCTCCCCCTCGTTGCCTCTGTCTGCCACACATCCTTTCATCAACTTCACACACTCAACTTCAACAACTCACGAAAAATGTTTATCAAATTTTTGTGTTCAGTAATTCCCCAGAAGTCCTTCCCTGACATGAATAATTCATTTTGTCTTCACACAAAGGAATCCTCTCTCAGGCAGTCATCGCATCGGCCTCCTTCTGCATGAATTTCTTCGGCAAAGGAATAAATTAGAAGTGAGTCAGAAATATCATAAGTTCACTATAGAAAATGTCTCACAGGTTTGCCATTTTTGTAAGGCGCAACGGTTACAAATCTCAGAGTCTTGAACTGGCAAGAACAGTAGATAAATTAATTACCGAAAAACTTAATTCCCTAAAATAAACAAACAAAGAAGAATAAATCTTAACATTATCAACTGAATCACAGATATTTCTTAAAGCCGCAGACCCACACCATAGCTGTGTACACTATAAAAGACTGAACATAAAAATGGATTCAGAGTCGTTCATGCAGCTCAGGTCTTGGAATATGGAAAGGTTAATGTAACTCCGAATTAAAGTAGAAGGATTGAGTCGTCCTGTGATGGTGTTAATCAGGTGTCTGCAGGTGAGGATGAGAGGAAACTGCAAAACGGGAACAGATTCTCACATACAGTGACTCAAGGTATCACAATCTCCCGGAAAATACCCTGAACTGTTACCTGCATTTTTTGTCAGTTTACTTCGGAAATTAGATTTGCTTGAAGATCTCTGTAGAGGTCGTATGTTTCATGTTGAATAAGAGTCTCGGGTCAGAATTATGGTTGGTACGTTCAGTAATGATTGTTGGAAATGATTACGTTTGATACATTACATGATTATTTCTTTCAAAATTATTCGTTATCTGTTGGACCAAGGAAGGATAACACACTATTTTTCACTGGTAAATCACGTCAAGAAGCCTTCCTAGATGATATGTTCTAACTTTGAAACAAAAAGTCTGTAGTCTGAAGAAATATCCTTAACTATTTCTTGTATGTCTTGTTATTCTATTTCAGAGAATAGATACGTCTCATAGCAACAGACCTGAGCCTATTTGTTATGTGGAATATGATCGTGGGGATGAAATGTTGCTTTGCGGCCAATGAGTCATTGAAATGATTACGTTAAAGATATATTTTCAGCATTTGCTATCCGTTGGTCGAAGAAATAATTGTAGAATATCTATCATCATTTCAAGCATAGACTCTTTTTCTGGTATGCTCCACTGGTGAATTCCTTTTTTATTTGGTTGAAATCTACCCTTAATCATCACGCACAGGTCTTGTCACTTCCCTCGGACAATACTTTATCTGACAGAGATCACAACTGAGCATATTGCTCGTGAGGATTTGGGTTCCATGAGTGACAGTTTGTTTTCTGGCCACTGAATCCCGTAACTGAGCATTTGAAATCATGACAAGCTTTGTATGTTATCTGAGTCTTCGCTTTATAGTTTCTTTTGGGTATGTATTTGCCGAAGGCCACATTAAAGACTACTACTTCACTTTATCATTACAAGTATAGAGTCCTTTTTTATAACATATTCCAATTTCGAAACGTGAAAATTTGTTTTTCCTGAAATACATCCTGTCTTTCAACACATTAAAGGATGTCTTTTCAACACCAGATAATGATCCTCCTTCCCTACAGGAGCTTCAGTCCTTAATTTCCCCGGGGCATCCTAGCCGAGGTCACCATGACTCACTATATTCCTATCATCAACGTGGAGCAACTTCTCAAGTAACTTCCTCATCATCATCATCTCACGTTACAGTCTTAACCATATCGGAATTTCTGTTTCCCAAGATGCCTCTGTCTTCTCTAACATGTAGGTTCACCTTCTCCTCTGCTTTCACATCCAGCCTTGACATGAGCCATTATCCTGCTTGACTTGGATTCCTTTGCACTCCTTCACTCGTTTTAAACATGCTTAGATTATAGCATTAGGAAGCTATGAAGCAGAGATTATAGCATTAGGAAGCTATGAAGCAGAGATTAATGATTGATGATATGCAAGAATCTTTCCCTTAACTTTAAATGAAGTTAAGATTATCTTGTTAAAGGTAATTGGATCGGGACGAGCAACTATATATAGCTTATCGGCGGCGATGGTAGACCACATAGAGGCGATGGTAGACCACATAGAGGCGGTGGTAGACCACATAGAGGCGGTGGTAGACCACATAAAGGCGGTGGTAGACCACATAGAGGCGGTGGTAGACCACATACAGGCGATGGTAGACCACATAGAGGCGATGGTAGACCACATAGAGGCGATGGTAGACCACATAGAGGCGGTGGTAGACCACATAGAGGCGGTGGTAGACCACATAGAGGCGATGGTAGACCACATAAAGGCGATGGTAGACCACATAAAGGCGGTGGTGGACCACATAGAGGCGGTGGTAGACCACATAGAAACTGAATCATGAGTCCAGCCTCATCAATTTGGAGTTCTAAAACATATTAGTTCCAGAAAAGTTGGGGAAATACACCCACGTCTGCTGACGTTACATGTCTGCCTACGTCCTGTATGGGGGAACCCAGGCGTGAACTCCATCAGAGACAGACGAAAATATAGACACACACTCACACACACACACACACACACACACACACACACACACACACACACACACATACGCATATGTAACTAGAATCTGTAAATATAAAACAGGCGTGAATTATTGAAATTCCAAATCTCTCTCTCTCTCTCTCTCTCTCTCTCTCTCTCTCTCTCTCTCTCTCTCTCTCTCTCTCTCTCTCTCTCTCTCTCTCTCTCTCTCTCTCTCTCTCTCTCTCTCTCTCTCTCTCTCTCTCTCTCTCTCTCTCTCTCTCTGGCTTAAGTAAGACAGTGAAAAAGCTCCTGCGAACACAAATGTCAAATAAGATAATGACATTGTGAGATAAAATCATGTAAGCTGACCACAAGAGGAAAGGGCCGGGAAATCTGTGAAGGTGGCGTAGCAGCTTGTGGCTGGTGAGGAGGTAAGGACCCTGCGGAGGGAAACACGTAAGATGTCAGGAATGAGATACAGGATATAAAAGGTGAAGTGTAAGATATCAGGGGAGAGGTGTAAGATATCAGGGGAGAGGCGTAAGATATCAGGGGAGAGGCGTAAGAACCACGAGAGTTATCAAATGAATAAGATACCAAGAAAAACCCCAGAGAGCAATAATGGTAAAATAGCAGAAGAAAGAGAAAGTTGGACCATCGCTGGGTAGGTATATGGCTCCAAGAAAGTTTATGATGAAGTGTAAATAGAAGGAAGGAAAGTTAGAATTAGCGGTTGCTTGAGATTACATAGATATGATTTAAGAATAGCAAGATAGACATGGCACAGAGGTGGAAAGTGATAAGAAATGATAATAAAGTCAGTGAGGAAGAGTGAGGAAGGGAGGGATAGTTGAAAAAACAGATAGCAAGCTAAAGGAGAAGCTGTGAGTCTCTGATGTACCGACTAGTATCGATAATAATGATGATAATGATAATGATAATGATAGTTATATTATCCATTACATAGTCACACCCACGTCCTTCCTCATACGGTTATCTGCACCATCTCCTGCAGCCACAGGACGCCACCCCCATCTCCTGCCTCAGGAACCTTCTCAAATATATCAAGTTTTTCTCGTTTTAATCCTGACCTTCCCGTCCAATTTTTCGTAGCCAAGAGTAAGAAGTGAATTATATGGATGAATTGCCTGGGTGAGGCTCGTGGTAAGAAGGTGGTATATAAAATGTTGAGATCTTAAGACTCTCACTTTTTCCACTCTCACCTCTCACATAAACATCTGCGAGGTATGGCTATCTCCAAGTCTTTTCTTCCTCCCCACCTGGTGTGTCTACCAGAGCCTGCTCCCCATCTCATCCCCAACAACAAGTAGGGGATGTGAGTCCCTTGCACTCCCTATTAACGTCTCCATGTTGGCTTCGTCCCAAACTTTTATCGTGTTCTTAACTCAGGACTCCTCTGGTCTTCCTTCTCTGTTGTCTTGGTGTGAGTCCTGAGACTTCTCAGCCCCATCTCCCACCACCGCCTGTTGTGGTGAGTGAAGGATATGACTGGCATCCTTCAGCAGTGGCTCCTACTCGTCACACCTCAGTCTGGGGTTCCCAGAACCATCTGTGGGTTCCTCCGCAGTTCTGTTCTCCTCACATAGAGATGCTCCTGTTGTTTACTTAGATAAAGCACAGGACAAAGTTTCTTAATGCACGTAGGATAATGGTTAATATCTATCTATGATGAAAAGGTGAAAATATATGTATTATCTGTTTTATAAGTACATTCAATGATAGTGACTCACTTTACACAGAAAATAACCACTCTTTAGTTGCTATTATCCCTCATCTATATATTGTCGCCTTTCAGTTCAGAGAAACAGAGTGGACAGTGGGAGGCGTTCCGTGAAGCAGAACTCTACTGTACTTCTCATTTACATTTCCCAGCTCAATTAAAACTCAGAGCGGCCACTGACAGCCTGAGACCGCGAGAATAACAAAAGTGACAAGGAAATCCAACGTATTTTGACCCAGCATTTTTTGAAACTTGTTGACACATTCACATGAGGAGAGGATAAACACTTTTACGTGGAAGAGGAGAAAAATTACATGTCCGTCAAAACCGAGTATTTTGCACTTGGGAAACGATGAATTATTCATAATGATGATTTCGTATAGCTCTTTTTACGGGACGATTCAAGGAAAAATACATCTGTGAGAGCTTGAGCAAACTGAAGCATAAAGTATTTATGTTTCAACAAGACATTCAGTCGGTGAAAACATTTCAGACTTGAGATTTGCCAGGCGGGTAAAATGTTATTGGAGTTTGGAGAGGTTGGCTTCAACCTCCCGAGGCTGAGAAGAGGTTGGCCTCAACCTCCTGAGACTGACAAGGGGTGGGGAGAGAGAGAGAGAGAGAGAGAGAGAGAGAGAGAGAGAGAGAGAGAGAGAGAGAGAGAGAGAGAGAGAGAGAGAGAGAGAGAGAGAGAGAGAGAGAGAGAGAGTAAGAATTGATGTCTGAAAGACATTAGATGAAAGTGAGGAAACAAATGTATAGATAAATTTACAGAAAGTTCAATAGACAGACGGACGGACAGACAGATCGATAGATAGATAGAGAGATAGGTAGACAGACAGATAGATAGATAGATAGATAGATAGATAGATAGATAGGTAGATAGATAGATAGACAGATAGATAGAAAGATAGAGAGATCTCTCCCACCCACTCAGGCACCCTTGCCTTCATCTCAGGCCAGAAGTTTGCCGCCAAGTTACGACGGAATTAGCCACGAAAAAATAAAGTATCATAAATCTGAATAAGAAACTCCTGCTGGCCGAAAATTTCTCACAAAAATTATGGAACTCAAAATTAGTTTCGAAAGAAAATAAAAACTGACGGAGGGACTGTATTCAACCTATTCAATTACTTTGAAACAAAAACAACGTGTAATGAAATATACAGGACAATTTGCGATGGATACAATGCATAATTTCTCTCTCTCTCTCTCTCTCTCTCTCTCTCTCTCTCTCTCTCTCTCTCTCTCTCTCTCTCTCTCTCTCTGATTATATATATCTTTTTTCAGTCGATGTTTTAAGGATGGGTCAGGTGGGCACCAGGGTGGGGTGGGTCAGGTGACGGAGGGCATTATCCCAGCCAGGCTGGCTGTAACGCGCCAAACACCTGGTCTGATGTTATTATAGAGCGCGGGAGATCAAAGGGCAGGTGCCTCTCCGGGAGGGAACGTAGCCAGGAGGGGGAGATGAAATGGGAGAGGGAAATGGGATGGTTTGGGGTAGGAAGAGGAATTACTTAGAGAATATGTAAGATGAAAATACGATGATGTATACACCATGCTTGCACTCCTGTACACACACACACACACACACACACACACACACACACACACACACACACACACATGCAGTGTAGGAACCCGGGCTTGCCCGTCTGTGAGTAATGGTCAGCAATGATAACCATTATGCCATGGAAGCCCGTGTGTTTGTGCTTGTATGTCTTAGGAGTGCTATGTAATCAGAGACTGAGTTATGCTTCTACTCTTAACTGAAGCCTTATCTTCATTACTGCTTTTTTCTGTTTTCATTACTAATCACTAAAAGACACAAGCCTAAACATTTTACAAGTTCATGTACTTCACATACTGATTGAAAGGAAATGATATATCAGTAATGAGGCACTCTCTCTCTCTCTCTCTCTCTCTCTCTCTCTCTCTCTCTCTCTCTCTCTCTCTCTCTCTCTCTCTCTCTCTCTCTCTCTCTCTCTCTCTCCGCATCCCTCGATGCAGCTTCCCTCCCTCGTTGCCACCAATTTCCTTACCCACTTCGTTTCCCATTCCATTTCCCGTCCCCTCCAGTTCCTTCCCACGCCTGACCTCCTTACTTGCCTCCACTGGGACAGATCACCAACGACAAACCACAAACAAAACTGCCAAAGTAACCCTTCAGCTTGATATCTACATAGATGTTGTTAGATTACATGTGAGGCAAAAGAACTCTTTGATGAGGTCACAGAACAGTTTGTTGATAAAAAAAAAGGTTTTAGAATGACAGATAAGGGTAGAGGTTGCCAAACAAACTGTAAAGGTCATAACGGGTTCTTATAGTAAGGTCCTATGAGCTCAGATGCATAGTAAAGTCATACAAGGTCAGACAGTTACAACATATAAGGTTATATATCATGGTCATATACGTTCAGATGGTGAAGTTATAGAAGGTCGGATTGTACAGGCATAAAGGGTCATATAATAAGATTATATAAGGCTATATGAGGTCAATTAGTAAGGTCATACAAGATCAAATAGTAGAGACAACTGATGTCAAATAATAAGGTCATTAAAGTTTGGATAGTAAGTTCATACCTGGTCAGATGATAAGGTCATAAAAGGTCAGACAGTAAGTTGATATAACATTAGGTTAGAGGGACCTAAAAGGTCAGGTGATAAAGTCATAGCAAGTTTGGCAGTAAAGTCACGTATATGGTCAGAGTCGTAAAATCAAATAAGGTCATATAAGATCTGGCGGGCTCAAAAGCAGACCATGGGTCAAGGTCAAGACGTAAGGTCGAGCAAGGCCAGAGGCAGATCATGGGTCAAGGTCAAGTCGTAAGGTCGAGCAAGGTCAGAGGTAGACAATGGGTCAAGGGCGTTTCCCAATTCTGAGAGGTGAATGTTGACCGTGGGGCGAGGAGATTGGTGCATTGGCCTCAGGGCCTGTGGGAAGTGCGGCCTGGGGGAGAATAATGAATGAGAGGTGGGGAGAGGAAGGGAGAAGTGAGGAGAGATGGAGGATGAAGAAGGAGAGGGAAAAGTGAGAGAAGAAGGAAGAGATGCGAGAGAAAAGGCTAGGTGAAGAGGAGAAAACAGAAAGGAACGGGTGAAGGGGAGTTGGGAGATGGTAGTGGAGATGAGAGAGAGAGAGAGAGAGAGAGAGAGAGAGAGAGAGAGAGAGAGAGAGAGAGAGAGAGAGAGAGAGAGAGAGAGAGAGAGAGAGAGAGAGAGAGAGAGAGAGAGAGAGAGAGAGAGAGAGAGAGAGAGAGAGAGAGAGAGAGAGAGAGAGACCGTGTTTCATGAAGTATAAAAGTGCAGTTAAGCGAGTCTTGAATCAGTGTTACGCTTGAGTCTGAGGCGAGCTTGGTACTGTAGTCCTTGTGGAAGGAGTCCACAGACGTCAGGACGAGGAAACACTGATATGTGGGCAAGATAATAGTATCCCAAAACGCAATTGCCCCTGGGAAAGATAATCTTTTGAACACATGTCTGTAAAATGATAATGATATACAAGAAGAGATATGTATATGAGTGTAGATAAATTTTGCAAAACACAAGAGAAAGAGGAATTAAACACACGAATGTAGTACGACTTACTTCCATGGGAAAGGAATTTAAGTGTAGTAGAGAATATGTGGACTTGTTTCAGATAACTAAACAGCTAAGAGGACTGAAGGAGACGACGACTGTGATAACAGGGGTTGTTCAGGTAGTGAGAGGGTCACCACGCTCTCAATAGCACGTTGCTAAGACGCAAGTTGCTGATAAACAATACGGAAAGTTTACAGTTCCCTTTGGACGAGGTTATTCAAAAGCGCTGGACGCAGCTACGATATATCTATTGCGAAATGTTTATGCGAGTAGTGCTCATAGCTAAAGAAATGGTGGGCATACAGAAGAGTGAAGACTGCTGCGAAGGTAAAACAAAAAGTCAAAAGAAACATAGGCTCTTGAGTAGAGAGGAAAGGAGACGAGTTTAAATAAATGGAAAGAACTAGCGATAAAATGACTTCTGTCCGGAGAGAGACTTATTAAATGAAAGTTCCAGGGACAAGATTTTGAACCAAAGCATCCCGTAGAGGTTCCAGGGGTAAGAAAATAAAGGCAATGTTCCAGTTAAGGTTCCAGGGACAAGAAGATAAAGAAAAGGTTTCTATGGAAGGTTCCAGGACTAAGAAGACGGTGGCAAGGATACAACGGAGCTTCCAGGAGCAAGAATATAAAAGTAAGAATCCAAAAAAGTTCCCAGTAACAAGAATATGAAAGCATAGTTCCAATGGAGGTTCCACTTACAAGTCAATGAAAGTAAGAATCCAAGGGAAGTTCCAAGAGCAAGAGGATGAAGTTAGAATTCCGTTGGAAGTTCCAAGGACAAGAAGATAAAGGCGAGAATCTAAAAGATGTTCCAGGAAGAAGAGGATGAAAGCAAGGTTGTAACGGAGGCTCCATCAACTAGAACATATAGACAAAGTCTACACAGATGTATCAGGAACAAGAAGATGAAGGTAAGGTTCCGAAGCAGGTTCAGTGCTGAGCCCAGTGGAAACACCCGTACATGAGAGGCAACAACGAATACGAAAATAATGGAACCAATGCCAATGACGATATGATCATTCGTGACAACCAATACTCGGATGATGAACGTTAACAACTGCCACCTCATCGTCCAGTTTCTGCCACCCATACAGAAGAAAGAGCAATTTATATTGAGTTTTTGTCAGATATAATCGTCAGGATGGAAATTTACAGGGTAATTCTAGGGACATAATATCACAGGAGAATTGCCTCGTCCCGTAGAAGACCCGAAATATGAGGGCTGGTTAAGAGGGGAATGATGATAATAATCAACAAGAGGCAAGAGCATAATTCTGGAACGCACGAGGGGGAGTTATCCAGAGCTCTGGAATATATGACAGTGTTATACGATAGTTCTGGAATATATAAGGGAGGAGATATCCAGGACCCTGGAATGTACGACGATGTTGTAAGAGTGTACGGAATATATAGGGTAAATATTCAGAACCCTTGATTATATGACATTGTTATGAAACAGTTATGGAATATATGAGGGGGAGATATCATCCAGAACCCTAGAACAGGTAACAATGTTATACGATGGTTCTGGAAAATGTGTGGAGAGATATCCAGGGCTCTGGAATATATGAGGGCTTTATACGATGATTCTGGAATATATGAGGGGAGACAACCAGAACCTGGAGTTATGGAACGGTAATGGTCCATGATTCTGGAATATATGAGAGGGAGATATTCATAATCCTGGGATATATGACACGGTGCTGGATCATGATTGTGGACACCATAAAAGCAAGATGGCCCATGTCATCTAGCATGATCGCACTGAGATATGACTTTAGAGCCCAACGGAAAGGGCGGTGGTCATGATCCTGGGAAACCTGGCCAAGTATGCGGTCAGGATCCTGAGATACAAAGAAGCAAGTGGGTCGTGATACTGCAAGATATTCTAAATCCAGAAGTGCATGACTGGCCGGTTGGCCAGCATCCCAGAATACATGAATGTAAAACTGGTTAAAATCCACAAAGACAAGGGGAGGAGAGTGACCAGCATCCTGGAAAACATCACGGGCTAGTGAATCTCTTTCCAGGAAGAATGCTGGACACTGCGGACCATGAGTGAGCCAGGCCAGGGCATGTCAGGCCATACTGGAGCACTTTATACAACACAGACAAGCTCTGACGCAACTCAGGCCTCGCTGGACCACTTTTTGTAAGCTGCAGTATCAAAGCAATTTAGACAACTCGTCGCCAGACCAGTCAGACTGTGTAGTTAGAAACCATAGGAGTGTCTCTGATTATATCTTACAACAGTGACTAAAAAAGAGCTTTATAAATGATCAGTTAACATTTATTTTTCATATCATATTAACTACAGTCCACTAACAGAGCCACTAAAGCCATGTTAAAGTTATTCAAATGGAACATTGATCTTGAAGAATAATTAACTCCTCTGACGTCAGGCTATCATGAATATCAAGGCATCATCAAAGACACCATTCTAAGCCAGTGTCGTAAGTCAATGCCAAGACTTAGGTTACCAGCAGTGTCAAAGCCCTTCATTCAAGACACTCCTCCAGACCATCTTGGGCTTACTTAACGTAATACTGAATGAACCAACTTAGTGAATGTCAACATACATGGTATGGCTGATCATATCGTCAGGGCCGGGAGTGCAGGAGGACGCCCCGTGCCTCTCCTCTCTCTCTCTCGTCTCATCATTCTACCACGCTCGTGTTCGTTTGCCTGTTGTTGTCCGAAGTGCCTTATAAGCTAGGCTGAGTTGTGTTAGGAATGTGTCAGAAGTTTTATCAATAAGAGCGCAAGTTTTTCCTGATCCGAGTTGTCTTGAGCTGTTGTATTTCATGGGTCGAGGTGTCCTGGACCGTCTTTCCTGGGTCGATTTGTCCTGCAGGATGTTGTCCTTCACCGAGCCGTCCTCTTCAGCTCCAGTGTTTCTGGCGGTATAGCAGATCAGATGTCCGAGACGCGAGCCGGCGAAGATGGCGCTGGAACAAGAGAACATTTCTATATTTCCTAAACTAAAGAAAGGAAAACTTGTCAGATCAGAACAACAAGAAGCGCCAGCCTGGGACACCGGAAGAGACGAGACTGAGACTAATGAGCCAGAAAACATACATTTGCCTCCAAGACTAAACATACCAAAACACAATTGACACTGACGACTCGAGAATACAAGGATCTTCGCTTAACCTAAGAACCTTTGGAACATTACCAAATTATGCAACTTTGTGGATGTCTAGAACAGTTCTGTGTCTCATATCTTTGAATTACACAGACTGTATATATGAACTGCTTTCGTTTAGTTGAAATGGAAGAGAAATCTTTCTCAAACTCTTGCAAAGCGATTTCCACAGATCTAAAAAACTCTAGAAATCTTAACAAAAGCTTCATTAATAAGTCAAACATTATTCCATCTCAAGTTCTATTTCTGGGGAAACCAAATGCATTTCTCGTGAATGTTGCAGAGTTTTCCAAAAAACAAGATTGATTATGTCGCATCAGCCAATGGCAATTTGGGAAGAATTACATGAAATTAACAGAAGCCAGAGCCATGTTTAGCGTGTCAGTAAATCCTGGGAATAAACGAGGCAGATCTTGCCTGGCTAATGCACTTTCCAACTACAGGAGGAACTTCTTATAGTTGACGTTCATCCTGGGTCGGGAAAGGGAAGTAATGGATGATACCTCCTTAAAAGGTTTTTAAAACCTCTATTTCCTTATTTTTTGTGTGTATGTGTGTGTGTTGTGTGTGTGTGTGTGTGTGTGTGTGTGTGCGTGTGTGTGTGCGTGTGTGTGTGTGTGTGTGTGCGTGTGTGTGTGTGTGTGTGTGTGTTGTTCGTCCTGCAGCATCGTCCGGTAATTGAATTCCAGGATAATCGTACATGGTTGTTTATTATAATTGCTTGTTGTTCGTTCTCTCCAATTTCGGATCTTGTGTGTGTGTGTGTGTGTGTATATATATATATATATATATATATATATATATATATATATATATATATATATATTTCATTAGTGTGTGAAGAGAAGAGAGGAGGGAGACAGTGTTGCCAGTACAAGTCTCGCTATACACAACACCAGTTCTTGGTGTCTTCCCGCCCTGCACAGGGAGCTTCCTCATCTTGCTGAGCCTGTCATCACCAGGGCCGGGCGCTCCCTACGGCCCACACCAACAATCAGGAGCAGAATGAAAATTCCGGACTCTAGTTAAAATCTTCCAGACCTGCCAATTATCTCCGTCGTTTCCATAATTCGGGAGGATATTTTCCCGGCTGGAGTGTTGGGTTAGCTCGGTGAATAAGAGAGGGGACGCCAGCCCCAAACTGGAATGAATATTAGTGGAGAGTTCGCACCCTCGGACGAAGACAGTGATTACAGTGATAGACGCTGGAAGGTAAAAGGAGGAGGGAGGAATGGTGAGGACCTGAGACTAATCTTAATTTATCTTTGATGTTGAGGAATGAGGAATGTTGGTATTGCTGGTGTGTCCCTCTGTACCTTTTAACAATGTTGTCATTTCTTTTGTGTTTTTTCTTTTGTTGCATTTTTTCCTCTCGCTGGAGCGAGTGGCATAACAGTAGTCAACCACAGGGACAGAGTTATGTAGTTCATCTACACATGGGTCGTAAAGTGGTGATCAATGGTCGTATCGTCACACTCACTAGCCAAAGATCATACCGTCGTGCTCATTAGCTATCTATCTAGTTTTCTTATTTCATTATTTCATCTGTCTTCACCATCAGGTACTCTCTCTCTCTCTCTCTCTCTCTCTCTCTCTCTCTCTCTCTCTCTCTCTCTCTCTCTCTCTCTCTCTCTCTCTCTCTCTCTCTCTCTCTCTCTCTCTCTCCAGCCACCCACGTCATCCCTCCACACACTCAGTAAGATCCACGACCCAGGAAGGTGCCTGGCCTGGGTCTCGACAATTAGCCGGGGGCCATAACTCACTCTGTCTCTTGAACTGCTAATTCTCCAGCCTCGGGTTGGCCTGACTGACGGTGGCGGAGGCCAAGGTGCCGAAGGAGTGGGGAGGGGGGGGGAACTCTTGTTGGAGAAGTGTTGGAGCTTGTGTATCTATGTGCTTACGTTGTTGGTGAAGTGCTGGGGCTTTATACTTATGTGTTAATATTGTTGGTGTTGTGTTTACATACTTAAGGACTTATGGTGTTGGCAATGTGTTGTGGCTATCACACTCAGGGGCACATTGTTGAAGGAGCTTGTGCTTGTATACTTACGAGTTCATGTTGTTGGAGAAGTGTTAGGGCTTGTACACTTCTGGGCTCAAAATCTTTGAGAAATGTTGGGCTTTGTAGACTGATGGACCAGTATTGGTGTAGGAGGGTTGGTGCTTGGATACTTATATACTTGTACCTTCATCCTATTGAAGTGTAGGAGGTTTTATACCGATATATTGATATACTCACACACTTACATTGTTGAAGTCTTGGAGTGTATATACTTACACGTCATATGTTTCCGCTCTTTTACTGTCAAATATGATTAGTGCATTCAGACCTAGGTACTTATGTCCTTATAATCTTTAAAGGGAATTATCATTCACAACACTAAAACTTTATGACATATTTTCTTTATTCTCCACTTCCCTTCGTCCAATTAAATTTGCTAAGATAATAACAATATTCCTGCAGATGCGTACACACACATAGTGACACTTTTCAATAAAGAATTTGTTGTCAAAGAAAAAATACTGTCAGAATCGTTAGCTTCATGATTTGTTACCTTGAGGTCAACATTAAATGATAGGATTCACTCTATGACCAACGTGGAGGTCAAGGCCCATCCAAGACTCCTTGAGGGTAGACTAATCAAGAGATAAAAGATCGAAAGAGTAAAGAAAAGTCATCAAAGAGAACCAGAAGAAAAGAGGGATGAGCTGCTCTGGGATGTTCGTTCGACTGTTCTAAAAAGCAGGAAGGGAGAACTGCTCTCATGGTGGGAGATGAAGGAAGTATTAAGGAAGAAAGTCAAATCTCCCTCCCTCGAGCTCCAGACAGAATGTTTCTTGATGAAAATGGAATACTTTCATCCACTCAAGTAAATATATCTCTAATTGGAAATAGAAAATACCATCAGCATCAAAGTTTAAGCTTGCTGCACACCCAAGAATTTCTAATTCAGGAGGTACTGAGGTATTCCTCACAAAGGAAAAAGAAAAAATAAAACCCCAAATCCTGGACGATGTGGCTGAAGCAGATGTTGGCTGGGAAGCTTGAAGACCGTAGTCAATATCAAGACCATTTTTGTTGCCTTTTTGTGGTGTTCTTTGTTTCTTGGAACGTGAGGCGGGAGTGGAGGGAGGCCCTTGTTCCCTCCTGCCTGGTGGAGGGCACCACTTGAAGGGCCACTAGTATGGTTGGAGAGCACCAGCATTGTTTAAGGGTCACTAGTATGGCTGGAGGGTTACCAGAATGGCTGCAGGGCCACAAGTATAGGTGGAGGGTCACTAGCATGGTTGGAGGGTCACCACCATGGCTGAAAGGTCACCAGTATGGCTGGAGGGTCACCAGCATGGCTGGAGTGCCACCAGTATGGTTGAGGGGTCACTAGCATGGTTAGAGGGTCACCAGCATGACTGGAGGGTCACTAGTATGGTTGAAGGGTCACCAGCATGGCTGGAGGGTCACCAATATGGAAACAGAAGAAATAGAAAGATTGAAGGAGAGGGAGAGGGAGGGAAACAGAGAGTGTGTAGAGGGGAGATGAGAGGCAGCCATAAAGACAGTTATATTACATAGAAAAACATGAAATCCTCAGTAAGTCCTCTGTTTCTCCAAGTAGATCGCAGAAGTCCCCAGCAGCATGACGACCAGTCATTCTGGAGACGTTGGAGAAGCAAAACATCCCTCTCCAACCCCACCGCCCTCACTCGCCTTTAATCTCCCTCATCTCCGTTATATCTCCCCCAGCCGTAGCGCCCTTTCCTCTTTTCCTCGTATGCA